>NW_009258269.1:53511-87544 GCF_000687185.1 Egretta garzetta
TACAGACACTATGGAAAGCAAGACAAGAATTTCACTAATATTTCCCAGGTAAGAGAACACCTAAGCCAGCAGTTGCTTTCAAAGAGAAGTAATCCAAGGAGCCATGCATCTGAATTAGCCAAACAGCCAATTTCTTAAACATGTATTGCCCTAGAAGCAATACAGATGAGACCATCTTAGACATTACTCTCAGGAGTATAAGCAAATGGTAGCTTAAATGCTATCTTAGTAACAGATATGTAGGACAAAAGGCAAAACTCTTCCACTTCCCTCCTTCCCCACCCACCCCAACACTGCTGGCCCTGGGGAAGAAAGCATCAACTCTATCAGATACTCAAGCCACTGAGGTAAAGAAATCCCTACTAGACATCTGCAATCAGTTAGTAAAAAGTGATCTGCTAGAGAAAAGAGCCAAGGTCTCATGGATGATTGTCATGTAGCAGTCACATGCTACTTAGCATGACTACTTGTCTGTCATAGAATCATAGCATATCTCAAGTTGGAAGGGACCCGTAAGGATCATCAAGTCCAACTCCCTGCTCCTCAGAGGACTACCTAAAACTAAGCCATATGACTAAGAGCATCATCCAGACACTCCTTGAACTCTGACAGGCTCCAAAGAGGCTAGCGTGCCTCCAAGTCTTGTTACAACATTGCACAAGGGGTGGACAGACAGAAGCCAGTCTTCCGATTTATTTTTTGGTCTTAAGATTTGCAATTAGCACTTTCTCAACTAAGATTCAAATATTTTACTATCATTTGGTGTTCAGAATTGGAAGAGTTGGTGAAATAAATGTACTTGAAATATACTTTTTATAGGACACAACATGCTAAACTTCAGGATATTTATTCAGCAAACTAAGGTTTACAACATCTTTCTGGCATCAAGTGACAGCACTATATCTTTCTGAGGAGAACACAGATCATCATGGTGAGATTGCTCATCTTCCCTTTAACTTGCTTAGCAATATTCCTTTAATTGTTTTCATTGGCAGTAACACAGGAGGTAAGAGATCTGTTCCCCACTGAATGGAGAACTGTAAGGAAAGAAGCAAAGAATTCAAATGCTGAGCACATCCCAGAGCCCTGTCACCATTGCATGACCAAGTCTTCTGATAGTTTAGATTGACTAAGACATAGTACAGTGCTCCATAAAAGCCCAACAATTGCCAAGTTTGTCACATTGTTGAACATACATCACAAAAACCAGGAACATCACTAGTCCCAACTTATTTATTAAATGCAAAATTAATTTCAATGCTAAAATATTCAAGTGATTCTGATCTGAACCATTGTGTTTTTCACAACTGTTTTGAACAGATTTCATTTGCATTCATCCTGTATCTTCAGACTAAACTAGCTTCACATTTAAGTTTTAACCCAAACCACAAAGGCCAGTTTTTACTAAGAGATCTGATTCTCAGTCTTTTAATCCTAGCAACTCCAGGAAAGCCACAGAAAAACGTTCAAGCAGTCCCAGTCAGAAGGGTTAAAGGAAGATGAAAATATTTTTTTAATTATTATATACAAGAATATTTAACGAGCTTTCAGTACAATCAATTACTGGAAGAATAGCAGGATCATCTAACAAAATATCAGGTGCATTTCATGACTTTTTTTAAGGATTAGCAAATCTGGCTGAAAAGATCAAGTTACTATACTTCAGACCAAAAAAAAAGTACATTTCCTTACACTATACAAGAAAGTACCCTCATAGAACTCAGAATGGAAGAGCTGTATCTACTGTAGGATAACTAATTTTATCATTGGTTCACAAATAGAATTTTCTTTCTAATTCTTGAGAGTTAATCCTATAAACATGTTGATCCTATAGACTATCTACCTTAAATAGTTAATTACATGACCCATATATCTGTAGTGCTTAATTATGGGCCATTTATATGCTTTTATTAGTAGATAGTGAATTAATGAGCACTTCAAGGACAAGAATCGGTGTTCAGATTTATTTACAACTCAATTTTTACTGATCAAAAAATGCTCTATACGCAAGGAATCAAAATCTGGAAAAGTCAAGTTCGGGAAATAACCAGCTTTCCATCACTCACTGCTGCACTGTGGACAAAGCACAAAATTTCACTTCTTACATTTGGTTTTAACCCAAGTAGCACATGGCTTTGTTAGGTGTTCACCTGGTAAGCTGCCCTGATAACCTCCTTGTGCATTATAACCTGAGATGAGTGATGGTAAGAAGCATTATTTTCTGCTATAGCCTGTGCCAGAACAAGGCTTCATAGTTCTGAAGAGAATTCTCCATGTACTTGAAAATTATGAAGCATAAAGTAGACAAACAGATTCAGACTATGGTTCAGCTTCGCTTGCTACAGATTAATAAGCAATCAGCTCACTGCCAACCTCCTGCTCCAAGACATCCAGAGGCACAATTAATCATTCTGGTGACAGAGCGCCTGATGTGATCCAAGATGTTATCTTTTCTGGAAGCTATTTCTCTTTATATGACCGGACACTCCTAATAGACACACAAAATTAAGTCTCAGGAAGCCATGTACATAATGGGTCACAAAGCTTGATTTGCAAGCATACTCATTATATGAAGCAGCCAGACAAAACATGTCCTCCAAGTATTCCACAAAGCAAAAGGCTTCTTTGTGGCTGGTTGAAACAGGAATATCATCATCACAGACCAAATGGGATCCCTGAAGCTGCCATTGCAATGTGAAGACCTCTTGTGTATTAAGGCCTTTCAAGAAAGTGAATTGGGTAGAGAAACAATCACCTCATCACTTCAGTTTCATATCTTCTGTTTTATTTTAAAGTTTACTAGTGAGGGCTTTCATGTCTCTGGGGAACTTCATGTTTGTTTAAGTTTCCAGTCTTAATGTTTGCTTAATAGAAACTATTTGTAAACTTAGTGTTGCTGTGTCCAATCTCTATTTGTATTTGTATTTGTTTCTCCAGCATTTTTCCTCACTCCTGTGTTTATTTCTGCATTGACACATCAAGGGAGGGCCTACTTTTGGCACACACTCTTGCCAAAACTAGTTTTTATGCACAATTTCCTTTCATCACAACTTCAACATATTAACAACTTGGTATATTGCATGTAAGTGTACATCAGGGTTAAAAAACCAATGGGAAGAAGAATGGCACACATGTTAAGGCAAGAAAGATTAAAGGAAAACATCTCTGAATTAAAGCTCTCTTAGCAGTATTGTTGAAACACTACGCCCTAAGTTTTGTTCTGTCCTTAGAGAAGTTCAACCCTTGATTAAATCATGTTTACAAATAATTTCGGATCAATCCTCCTCTCCTGGAAACAACCAACAAGAAGTTTAAAGGGGCAGGGCAGGGAGTGAGACAGTGAGGGGGCAGGTGGTTAAAAATGAGAGTAGAAGAGTAGAACTAAAGCAATTAGCTATTAACTCAGTTTCAAGTTTGCCTTTGAAATCACAAGTAAAACACATGGCTGTTTAAGTGAACATACTTAGGCCTATTAGATAACACAGATCCAAGTCAAAACCCTCCACAGAGCCCAGTTAAATGTCTACATTAACTTCTATGATCATATTTTAGACACAGATTTACAGATGCTAATAAACAACAAAATGAGCTTAGCACTTAACATTCAAAAGTGAGATCTAATAACATATTAAGTATTCTCTAGTGCCCAATTTAAGTAGTATTTGGCAAAAATATCTTTGATAAAGGATAACTGTCAAAAACATTTTCTTGCACATCCTGAGCCGAGATAGTCCATGCTTTGTTCATAATTGTGTTCATTGTCAACAAGTAAAGATGACAGGCTTTATGCCAGCTAGATTAGTCTGGAAAATGTGTTTCTTGAGTCAGTAGTAATTCAATATCCAATAAGCTGATGCTCATTATTAAACCAGTGTTGTCACAGAAGGTTAACATACACCCAAGCAGGTAGGAACTGCCCTCTGTCTACATGTTTGTTTTTCTCAAAGCATTCACTGTGAGCTATTAGCCAGTGCATATTAAATAGCTATGGAGAAGTAGGAAGTTTGTATATGACAAATTCACCTTGCAGCATAGGTAGCTTGTTTATTATTGATACTTTTTACAACATAGATACTTACTATCTTATATCTCTAGTACTATCCTTTAGGAACAAGATATTTTGAAGAGAAGTCACAGCACATCATTCACATCATAGCATTAGCATTTCATATTTTTGCATCAAATACATGTAACATGCCTTTCATTGTAATGTGAGCAAGTTTTCCAGATGTAGTAGCACAAAGGAAGGGAGGGAATGACGCATTGACAGCAGAGCTGACCTACAGGCTGCTTAAAGACAACTTGAAAGGCTTGTTTTGCTTTTGGTAAGCAGTAGATTTATGGATTACCATTTACAGATTAGTTAGTGGCGATGTTTGTAGGTAGATGCGAGCTGTTTCCTACCCTCACATTTATATTAGAACTTGTTAGCTAAGACTTGTCCAGTGTGAAAGTTGGTTTCAGGTTCTTATTATTACTTAACTTTGTTTTAAAAACAACAAAACCCAACAAAACACAAAACCAAGCAAGCATCACATCAATGAGATCTTGAAAGCAAAGACACATACTAATATAAAATGAGAGGAGTCAGTGATGTAAGTACCTAATGATGGGGTGAATTTGGCTGTAGCGGGACTAACATCTCAGATTAAAAAACCCAGACAACAAAACATTTACTCTCTGCTTCTTCAGAGGAATGTTCACCTTCATTATTCAAATGTGTACAGGACTATTTGCTTGGATATCAAAGGATATTGCTAGTATCCCACCCCATCCTTCTTTAAAAACCTAGACTAGTGACTACTATTTTACCAAGTTCAACTGAACATCTTTATGTATTGATTACGTTTCAGTCAATCAACTTCATTGTTATTTATAAAGCAGCTCTACCTTCAGAAGCTACAGATGAACATTAATGTTTCCAAAGATTTCTTGGCAGCTTTCCAGTTTTAGACCAAAAGGGCATTTGAATGATATCCACACCGGTGTGCCAGGATAAGAGAAAAGCCCAGGTTATCAAGATCAGCAAGATGTAAGGCAAGAGACTATAAGCACTGCTCCCCACCAGCCATGACAGCTTTCTCCTTTAAAGGAGAAGACTCTCTCTTTTAAAGACAAGGGTTGAAGATGATGCATCAGCCTATGTTTAAGAAAATATCTGGATTAAGCAATTTCATTTAGGAATATGACCATTTAGAAATATGGCTTAGTTTCAGATCAAAGTAACCCCAGCTAACTGTAATAAAGCAATTTAGTTTGAATAATTTGGCTGATACAGAAGACAGCACATACAGCCCCTGCCTCACCCTGCTCCTCCTCAGTGCCCAGAGTACAGTGTAGACATGCTGCAAGAGTACAATCCATCTAATATAAGCCAAGTTTTTGTCATCACTGTTAGCAGTATTTAAGCCACAAAACTCCTTTTATAAATATATCCAGTGCAGGAGAAGTTGGCAGAATTAGGGCAAAACCTTGGAAATACCAGAGCAAGCTTAGCAACTGACCAATAGAGCCAACAGAAGGTGATGTAGCACAAGCATTGTGAAGCAACTAGCCACAAAACTGAGTTTAAATGAAACGGAGTCCTTTTCCTTTATGCAGTGAGTCATATTCCTGAGCTTGCAGATGACCAACAGATCATATAACTAAATTTCACAAACCCATCCATTCCATGTCTGGTTTCATAACAGTCTTACAGGAAAATGGTCAGAGAATGTTCTAGTCAAAGCCACCTTATAAAATTAAGCTAAAGTTAATCTATGGATAGTTTATATCCATGATCAGGCTTTAGTTTATTCTGCTTAAAGACCCATAAGCTTTTCTGGCAATGGGTTACCTTGCCTGCAAGACATAGCTAGGGAGAACAAGGGGAAAGATGGTGTGAGTCTGAAAAGATTTCGAATGGAAGCAAGACATTAATCAAACCAACCAGTTTTAACATTTCCATCATTTTTCAAGCAAAAAGTTAGCTTCTCCCCACCACCAGTTTTATCAATACAAAGTAAGGGTAACTGGTGGACAAGAGGGAACACGAAACACGTCAAGTTGAAAGAAATAGAAGACTTTGCTAGTGCCATCACATCTCTACAAGAGAATAATGTTATCATACTTTACTCAAGTTTTACAACCATTGATAGTTCTCTCATTAGTCTTAACATAAGGACAAAATTTTCCTTTTGATTTCCAAGGACATTTAAGAACAGTGTAATAAGCATTAATCATAATGGTGCCATATATTATACCAGCGATCCCTGATTGATAATATCCAGTGGAAATAATCTGAATAATCTGCCGTTTCTTACAATGTATTCTTACAGCATTCAAATTACTGACTCTTAACAACATGACAAAATCATAGCTGAATGTCTTAAACATAAACCTTAATAATTTTAACTTACATTAACCTCTTTCTTACAGAGGTCATCCAGCCATCATGATGCTGAACTGCACCTGCTATGACAGCTATATACAGTAGCAGAGAACCCTAATCTTTTTGAGACTGGTAGGTTAGATACAGCAATATTTTAAACTTACTGTACAGATAGTTAACAGAGGAAAAGAGGTTATAGTTCCTTCACAGGGTTTAGTATTTGCAAAAGAACTGCAGGTGTCAGCTGCATAGCCTGAAACAGAGAAGACAGGGAAAAAGAAGTCTTAGAGGGACTGTGTTAATCTAAGTTTAGCTGAACAATCTGTAAAGTTCTGGTGATGTTAGCAAAACTTTCCAGACTTAAAGACAGCTATAGGGCATGGAATTATTTCCTCACCCAGTTGCCTATTTGTCAATATTTTCTCCATGCAGAAATCCACTCCTGAAACATGGAATGCAAAACAAAAAACTTGCTGTGAACAAACATGATAAGATGCTGATTTGTTGTTGTTTTTTAAAGTAATTGCATTGTGGTATGAGTTTTTGACGCAATTTGTTGGGTGTGTCCAGTTTGGAACAGAAACTGAAAAACTGATGATAAATTCTTAGTACATCTCTAGAGTGAAGGATCTGTTGACATTAATACAATTCATGCTATCCTCTTATATGATCTTGGGGTTTTATCCTCATTTTTACCCCACCTTACTATCTCTAGACTACCTCTGCAGGCTCTACTGCTCCTTACAATCTGTTTTACCTCACTGTCCTGCCCCTACATATGGCATTAATTTTGCATATGGTCAAGGCTTCAGTCTCATGAAACGTAACCACCAGTATGTACCAACTCTGATGAAAGGATCATTCCATAGACACACAAAGGCAAATAGCTTTAGACCCCCCACTAACAGTAAAGAAAACTTGAAGGAAGGAAAATTCAGAAGTTGGCAGACCTAATTATATTTTCATAAGATGGATAAGATCTTAAAAATTCATCGGCATTGGAGCACTTCTGTATTATGTGTTTGAGACCCCAGTCACACTTGCTATGATTAAAGAGTATGGGAAAGAAAACAAAACAAAAAACCACCCAGGCCCCTAGAAGATCAAGAGATATCTGCCAGAGTTAGTGCATCTCTGGCACTGAAAAAAATATTTTTATCTTGCCTGTTTTTGATTAAGCAAGATAAAGGTTCAAAAGCAAAGTATTGCTATCTATCAGGCATTGCCTTAAAACAAAAGTTCAGATGCACTGGAGACCCTCTTGCCTCCAGATTGGCTGTCACCTACCACAAAAGAATTGTTCCAGTCGCATGGGAGTTCATCACATCAAGAAGTAATCAGGAAGCAAGGATATGCTCTGAAAAAGAGAAAAGTAGAACTTGCCAGATATGCTAAACACCTCCTTTCAACAATCACAGGTGCTCTAACATTTTGATTTGGGGAAGTGGGAACTCGTTAAATACAACAGCAGCACAGTCTGAGTTGTTAATTACTATGCCATTTTCTCCGAATTTCACTTAAAAAGATATCCAGCTGTGAAAATTAACATAGAAGCACAGAATTGCAGGGCAAGCATAGAGATATTCGGTGATGCAACACCACAAATTACTTAAGCAATAAGACTACAGCCTAAGTTTTCCTTTAAAATACAGCTACTTATTTGCTGTCCCCCACAAATACACCACATGAACAGTGATAAACAAGGTAAGTGCTAGTGATATTGCCTTCACTTTTTTCTACCCTAACCCCTTCTCAAAGATCACACATGCTTACAAGTGAGCCAGCTACAGAAACAGCTGACAAACATTTTTATTTGGTTCAGAATGTGGTAAACTGCTTGATCAGTTATTACACCTTAATTTTGGAATGCCAGCTTTTCAGTAACTTAGCAGCATACTATTGAGTATAGCTTTCAGAACCTGGAAGAGGTAGTTTCTGCTGGAGGATAGTATTATGACTTCATTGCTGGAAGAACAACTTTTATTGTTTAAGTTACTGGCAGGATTCCATAGAAGAGAAGGCAGAAGATAAGATTGCAGTAGAATTTTCCATTCAGGCACATATCCATATCTTTACCTGTCTTCATCTTAGGAAACTGTAGTTTGTCTATGATTTGCCTTTCAGCTCTTATAGCTTGGGTAGCTTGGAAAAAATCCACCCCATTAAGTACTTAAACAATTGAAAGCCCCTAGGTGAAAAGACTTCAACCCTTTAAGATCTATACCAGATCTGTATCAGACTCAAAGGATACTAGAAATAATGTAGTGAACTGTCAAGAATAGATAGCTAGTCCTCTTTGGTGAAGAGCAGGATTGCTGTATCCCTAGAAAACATGTTTAATGATTCTAGAATGAAGAATCCCATGAATTGGTACATCTACATGGCACAAGAGCTGTGCAGAAATAATAGCATGAGGCATCATTGTGCACTATTTGACTACCCTTCATAGCAGTACTAGGGCCAGCCTGGGTCATGATCTTCCAATGTAGCTATACTTGTTCTAGTCCAGGAAACTAAGCTGGACCTGAACCAGCAGACAGCACTACAGAAAGCAGAGTCAGCTTTGGGAGATTTAGGAAGAGTTCCATGCCAGTTGCTACAAAGGATCAAGGATTTTGTGGAACTCTTGGATATTATGTTTCAATCCAGCAATAAAGAACAAAATCATCACTTCAAAATTTTATTCTAGTAAAAAAAAGGAAGTGGGTAAGACTAGATACCCACCAGCTAAGGTCTGACATATAGCCTGGCAAACCATTCACCATTATATCAGTTTAACATTGTTCACCCATTCAAGTTACTTCCAGAGTGAAACAAGATGCCAGCACCAGTCCTTATGCCCAAAATTGTACATACTAAGGCTTTTGGTAGCATAAAGATATCAGTAACTTATACCCCTGTTATGCTTCTACTAGGAATTTTTTCCTATTGCAGTGGCTGTTAAGAAATTAATAGAAATACCTCATCCAGTGGTAATTAATGTCACAGATCCAAGATAACTCATATTTCCATCAGAACACACAACTGCTTAAGAACTTAAAATGCAAAGAAGTTTATTTCAACTCAGTCACATTATCAGTGATACTCACAGAAAAGGTTGTAGGCTAGTCTTCAGTCCTAGTGATTAGCTAGGCACTGTGTTAAACTAGCTTTAGTACCACTTCTTAACCCTGTAATGGAATTGGAAGGCTACTTTGCACACGTTGCAGCAAAAGCAGTTCCTGCATGTACCAGCATTTACCTGCATGGCCAGCAGGTCAAGGGAGGTTCTCCTCCTCCTCTACTCTGCCCTGGTGAGACCCCACCTGGAGTACTGTGTCCAGCTCTGGGCTTCCCAGTTCAAGAAAGATGAGGAACTCCTAGAGAGAATTCAGAGGAGAGCAACAAGGATGATGAGGGGACTGAAGCCATCCCCCCTATGAGGAAAGGCTGAGAGAGTTGGCCTTGTTTAGCCTAAAGAAGAGAAGGCTGAGGGGGGACATCATCAACACATACAAGTATCTCAAAGGTGGATGTCACAAGGACAGAGCCAGACTCTTTGCAGTGGTGCCCAGCGACAGGACAAGGGGCAATGGGCACAAACTGAACCAGAAGAGGTTTCAGTTGAACATGAAGAAAAACTTTACTTTGAGGGTGACAGAGCATTGGAATGGGCTGCCCAGGGGGGTTGTGGAGTCTCCTTCTCTGGAGATATTCAAAGCCCGCCTGACTGATGTCCTGTGTAACATGCCCTAGGAAAACTTGCTTTAGCAGGAGGGTTGGACTAGATGATCTCCCGAGGTCCCTTCCAACCCTTGCCATTCTATGATTCTGTGTACCAGGAACTTGACTTCTGCCAACTTAATCAGACCATATACCACATGAACACAAATTTGTTAATGTGTTCAGTACTAGAACAATTAAGTTCAATGAACCTGCCAGAGTAAAATAAATTCTTTTCAACATTTCCTTGCCACTCCTTAAAAATATTCCTAACACACAGGGGTAAAGTCTTACTGTCAAAAACAAAGCAGCAGAAACTGCCACACAAAGGTATGACCTGGAGCCAGGGTCCACCCAGGGACCACAGGCAGGAGCAAAAGGAGACAGAGTCAGGGATAGAGCTGGAGATGAGGCTACAATATATGACCAGAGGGTCCATGCAGGAGATAAGCTATCTATAGCATAGGGCTGAGGTCCCTCCAGGAGGCAGTGCCAGAGACAGGCACACCTATGATAAAGCTGAGGCAGGAATTGAAGGTTCCAGGCTGAGCTTATATGAGGCTCCTGGGCACACAGGCAGGGTTTCATGTGGGTCCCAGGTGAGGCTGCCCAGGACTTTTAAAGCCTGTTGGTGCCCTGAGGCACCAAGTTTAACTATTTACTGAAATACACAGCTTCAGTGAAAGAATCAGCCTGTAGAAGATGTTTGCTTTTCTACCAGTAACAGCCAGAGTTCCAGAAGTATATGAGAGATCTAATTGCATTGTTATTACAAAAATATTATTCCAACCCAAATTTCAGTCTAATTTGACAGCAAGAAGGTCTAGTTTTCAAGTCTTACAGGCAATCAAACATCAAAGCCCCCACCTTGAAGCGCAGGGAAGTTGATGTAAAGCACATGATCCTGAGTGAATTAATTTCCTTAATTGCAAGGGATAAGTTAATTAATTTAATAAACACCACAAGAATGAAAACACCAGGGCAAACCCAAACATGATGATAAACCCTTTTCACCCTCTGTTTATAGTTCTCAGATTTCTTTGTACAGCAGTCTGCACAGACAACTGCTTGAGACCCAACCCCTGCCTCACACATGACAGGGCAGATGTGAATTTCCTGTGCCATGAGCCTGCCCTTTGCTCTCTTCCATTCTTATCCCTTCTTCCCACCAGATGTTCACATCCATTCTTTATACCACCCACCCCTGGATCTACCTTGAAGAGGTTGCTTTTCTCTTTTGGTCTTCAGCCATCCAGTTATTTTGTCATGTGCTTGACCCACTTCTGAAAGAAAATTTGAGTATATGTATATTTTCAGTTTACTTCTGCTGCCTAGAGCGAATTTTTGAGGACTGCAAAAAGTCACTCAGTTGGATATCAATCTACACAAGCATTGTTGGGCAAGGTTATACAAGCACAGCTGGAGTGGCATTCACAGTTTAACATCTTCTAATACAATTCTGGTGTTCATGCAGGCCCTTTTTCGCATCCTTCTAGAAGAAACACATTAAGCAACTCCAGTATATATAGACAAATTCAACATAAGTTCATAATTTCCTGTTACGTTGCGTACTTAACCAGTTACATCAGCAAACATTCCAAACCATCAGTATCTACAATATGGATTCAACACAGAGCCAGTTTTGTAGCTTCAAGCAGCATCACCCCAGAGAGCCCACCACACACCTTGAAATCTAAAACCAGACATAGTTAACAAAGGCACAAAAACCTCATAATAGGTTTCAAGACTGACAATTTCTATAAACAAATGCTGCAGCAATGATGTCACTACTATAGCTGTCCAAACAGAAATATAAATGTATCCTTCAGAAGTGACCAGATGACACCATAAAACTAAGGTAACTCAACTCTAAACAATAACAACTCACAAATGTGCAAACAATGTAAATGACACTTATCCAAGTGCTAAAACTTTGGTTTCCAACTCCTAAGTCCAGCTGCTTTATTTGGGTAAATTCACATGGCATTTCATTACTTAACCTTGATCATACAGAACATTATTTTGTCCCATGTTTGGCATTGTTGCTAACAAATTTTTACTCAAGAGCACTCAGAATAGTGCATATGCTGTATAAATCAGTCCCACCATTCCACTACTTCTGAAGACAGGATGTATTAAAGTTTAGGAGTAAGTACACCTCTTGCTGCAAGATCTCACTGTAGAATGCAAAACAGAAGAGTTACATGACAGCAGTACCTTTCTACAGTGAAAACCAGCATATAGGTAGCGATTACAATTTAATCACCAACATTGGAACTCCATGGTCCACAGGAGAGCCACTAAAGGAAAAGAAATCATTATATTTCCTTTTGAGACTATTCCCAGAGAGAGAGGTTAGGAAGTTGTAACAAAGCCTAAAAGGGATTATTTATTGGTCAATACCACAAATGGCAAGCTGCTTGATAGGCTTCTATTAAGATTAACTTTACTATAACTCTTCCTCTCCAGCTTTATCACAGATTTTCTTATTACTTCAGTAAACAATTACAATTTTAAACTTTTTTCACCAAAAAATACATCTGTGTAAGAGATATGAAAAAGAAATAGTTGTTTTAAAGACATCTTTCTTGTCCATTACAGAAAATTAAAACACTGCATGACATTTAACATGCATCTGATTCACTGTATAATGCTTTATAACCTATTGTACCCACTGTTTCCGTTTGGCAACGAGCACAAGTGGTTAGATTTGAGAAACAAATATGTGCAAATATTTACATTTACTGACTAACAGTTTTGGTGGCCAATTTGATGAGCAAATATAATCAGGACAGGTCAAATCCTTAACATAAAAATCTTAAATTATTCCCTTCTGGGAATAGGTGTGTCAAAAATCTCCCCAAATTATTAAGTAACAGCTATAGTAGAACAGTCTAAAAGTTACATTTGTTTTCCAAGATATTTTTCAACTGGCAAGAGAAGTTACCACAACCTTTTCAGTGTCATAATGGCACACTGCATGTGTATCAATGCTGGTAGAGGCAAACAAAAATGTATAAATCTTCCTATGGTTTAGACAAGACAGATAATAAATTGCTACATGCTGTCAAGACTCAAAAGGTTCTGTCCATGTACATTAACAAACATTCACTCAGCTAGCTATTTTTACTGTTAGAGACCTCGACATTTAGAAAATTTAGGTTGACAGTGCTAGATTTGAAGAAACTTCAAGTCTGCTCTTCATGTGCCCCTTAAGTGGCAGCTATGCGTCCTCTCTACTCTCATAAATCTTAGTTACAGTAGTCTCCCACATCACTAAGGAAACTTTAATGAAGTTAATTATTTATATCCAAACAACAAATGATTTAGTTATATAACATTCATGAAGATTCATCAGCTAGACAAGGTAACTAATTATATATTTACAAACAGAACTTTTATTTCCACAGAAATTAAAATAAAAATTGTTTAAGCTATTTACTGACTGTAAGTGGCACACAGCTTATATCCCAATTGAAAGAGTACTTTCACCTGTTAGTGAAGTAGATAAAAAGGAAAAATTCAGGTTAAGTTACATAAACCACATTGTGACAATATACATTTTCACCAAACCCAAAGAAAATTAGTATTACACTTTAACTTCTAGAGGAATAAGTCAAAGCTTCTTCAGCACAAATACATGTTGGAGAGGCGGCATTGAGAGGAAAAAAATACAGCAAGGTAACACTTTTACTTTTCACTGGAAACAAGCTACAATCCATATTCTCTAGGAAAGATCTATGAATCAGTGACATTATCTCATCTACCATTATTTGACAATAGCTATGAGGCAGATTAGTAAAGGCAACATTTTCCAGATGAAACAGTCCTCTAATTAGGCATAAAGAGTACTTTCTTCTCCCCTTTTCAGTAAAGACTGCTGTGAGGCAAGACAATAGAAGCAGCACCATCTGCTAATAACCCAATTAGAGAATTTCAAAGCAATAGCTAATGAAGTTAGCTGTTAGTGATTTATTTTTCTAAACATGTTTTTCAATTACACCACATGGAGGTCCACATGCTTTCTAATTGCATTCTACTTAGAAACTACAATTCATGGGATTAGAAGAAATCACATTGTGGGGTAATGCAAAACACAAGTTTTTCCCAGTTATATTTTTGTCTCCAGTTGTGACTGAATACATCTATGGCTTTACCACTTTTTTCATATTCCCCATAGTATGTGATATTCAAACATGTCTCAGACATAACTTTTAGCAGAAGATTATCAGGAATCATCTAAGATACAGCCTCTCTTCCTACTTGGTTTATAGGCAAAATTATCAGATGCACAAAGACAATGCTAACTTGCCTACTGTGACTAAAATGCTCTGAAGTGTTGCTTTTAGGAAGCAATTGCTGCTTATCATTCAGGATTAGTTGAAAAGAGATGGGAACTCTGCTAACATTGTTTAGGTGGGTCAGGTGTTTACCAATGACAAGCAACTCACTGGCTGTTGGCCTCTTGCTGAAGATAGCCAAGTCCAACACAGCCAAAAAGAAAAACTAATGTTTGAATGTCTTCAGAAGATACTGCCAACTTTAGGGAAAACCATTTTATCCTGATTACAGGAGATGCCCAAATTAAATTACTTGCCCAAGGCCTCACAAGTATGTGGACAAAGAACATATAGAATGAAATGTATACCCGAAGTATTAAGATACACTTCCTCTAATACTACAGCAACTCATTCTGTTAGATGAATAGATACAACCAATGAATTAACATGGCCATATATGACACAGAACATATATCTGCAGCAGTTAAAAGTGCCTAAGGATTACAAACAACTTATTTTGACAATAACTTTGCTAACCTAGGTGCTTTAGTTCTCATTCTGCCTTCATGGGATCTGTATATCATCTTATGTCTGTCTCGCAGCGTGCTTAAAGAACCACGTCACAGATGTATACAGGCAGATATCAGCTTCAGTAGGCTAAAACTCAGTGTATACTTTTTCAGTTTCCTGAAATCAAATGATGACTGTCTGCCCTTCAATGAATACACAGTGCTTTACTGCTAGAGGAGGATACACTGATAACAAGGAAAAGGGCTCATAAATATACCTTCATTGAATAACATACAACAAATATTCTGCGATTACACCTGAATATTCCTGAGTTGCCAAGTAATACATACATTTATTCATTTAAAATCACAAGCAACTTATTTACTTAATGAGCAATCTGACCCTATGTTACTTCCTCTTTCGTATTCAGATGCTCTGGGCCAGATGTTAATATACAGCTTCTCACTCCTACCACTTGCTGAAGAAAAAAAACAAGGTTTATCTAGATATCATCAATGCAACCAAGAGAGTATCAAGACTTAAGCAAAATGACTTGGACTGCTTTTTCAAGTACTTCTGGATGCCCCCGTGAACTTGTTCCAAGTACAGTTACAAGAACTCTTACATTCTATGTTCCTTCACTCATGAAAAGTAAGGACGTATTTTCTTTATCTTATGAATACCTATGCTAAATATTAAACCATGTGCTGTGTGAAGAGTTAATACACAGGGAATAAATTTCAAATGGATAAAAAAACCAAAAATTGGGCTCAGAGTACCTGTCACTATATTAAATTTATCATTCCCAGCAGCCATAAGATTGAATGGTTCAATTCTTTCCCAGGATCAAAGTATAGGCAACAGTTCCAATGGGTCCTAAGATTGGTTTGTTGACTCCTCACATAATTCTAAACTAGTCACTGTTAGATATGCAGTACAGACCACATTAAAAGTAATTTCGCATTTTAAGCAAGCTGTATGGATTGAGCAACTGACTACTGCTGTCAGCCTTATGCCATCTGTATTCAGCCCTTCATTGTTCCCATGGCCTTTATTAAAAGAAAACAAAAAACAAATAATCCCTTTTGAGTAATTTATCTGTAATGACATCACTCTTACCTATCACCTTAATGCAGCAACTGGGACTTATTTACCTTTTAAGGTTTTGATATATTCCTTCACACAAAAATAGGAATTTGTCAGTCAACTGTCTTAACTTCAACAGTTAAATGGCATGGGCCCAATATATAATCACCAAGGCATGTATCTGACCTTATCTCTTGGCATTTAGTAGTGAAAGACTGTCAGGGGATAACTGGTTGTGAGTTGGTACATACAGGACTCAAAGGGGATTGCTGAAAGCTTAAGCAATAAGTGAATAAGGTAAAAGAATCACACAAGTTACACTCACAGTCCTTTTTTCCACAGAGCAGGCAGATAAACTATTACTTTGGGCAAGATGAAAGACATCTTCAGCTCAAAGTTGTGTTAAAAAGCCCTGGAACACAGTAGTCAGCAAAACAGTTACTGTACTTGTCTGTCTTTAGCCAAGGGATAGAAAAGCTCCTCCTAATTTAGAGAACAAGCACAAATTATAAAGTGCGAATTCATAGCATAAAAATTTGTCTAAATCAGTCTCAGGAGCCCAGTTTTTAGATGGAACCTGAAGAAACTAACATCACAAATGATGCTCCTACTTTTGCATAACAGTGTCTTTTGACAAAGCTGGTTAAATGAACAACTGCATTCTGCACATACCCCACAAAAATGAAGAGATTGAGCTGTAGAAATATTTGGAATATTTAATAGTGAAACATTGCATTCCTATTTATTTCTGAAAAAATATTGAATTAAATATTGAATTAAAAAATATCAAACAGCATCTTTATGAGATGGTTCCCTAATTCATATCAGTTCTTTGTAACTCAAGTGCTTGAAATTTTGTGGGTTTCATGCTTGCGTGGCCAGATATTATCTGCAAGTTAGTCAAATGCATTGTGAAACAATGACAGAAAAGGAAGCAATTCAGGGAAGATTTTTTTAACTACTCAGCAAATGGGTCTCAATCTTGATGGTGGGAAGCATGAACAGAACAGTCAAAGCTTGCAGTCCCAGTGCAGCAAACAGGTGACTAGGGGTAACAGCATCCCAGGCCCACAGCACCACAGGGAGACTGCCCCACCTCATGACCAGCACCCATTACCTGCAACATGGCATGAACAAACAGCATAATCTGGGAGTGCTGCAGCCTGGCTAAGAGCTGCACTGTTGTGCACCCAAAAGCTAAGGAAGTTAGACAGCAGTTTAAAGCCTCTTTACAATACTAGATCAATTTATGGTACATTCATGGTTTCAAAAGCACAGGCCCATACACGATCTCACAGGTCAGCTCAAAGCATTCATTGAACTACATTTGACAATGCTAGGTAAGATATCCCTTAATACAGTACACCATGACTAACACCACAACACATTTTCTCTGCTACAAAATTAACCGCTATACGGCCCTTCACATTTTGCCTATAGTCTTCCCTCTGAAACCTGTTCCATTTGGAAAAGCTAAGCACAGCATTACTTAGATTAGGCTTGGCTTGTTTGCTTCCAAATTTAACTAGTTTTTTCATAGCAACTGTATTCCCATTCCTCACTCAAGCATGCATTTTACCAAGATACAAGTTGAAGTTTTAAGATCAAGAAATAATCTTCATGACATGAAACTAGCACCACATTTGATAGACAGCTATCATTCCTGTTTATAGCATGTAGTTAAAAGGAAAAGATATCTTTTGGAGCAGTTGAATTCCAGTTTTATTCAGTTCATTTGCTGAGAAAATGAAATGACACAATAGCGCTATATTATAATGCAATCTATATATTCAGTATGTGATAAGTAAATGTGATCACATATCACAGAATATCTAATATTCACTTCAGGCTTTGATTTCTATTTTCCATAACTAAACTATACAAATAAGGAAAAGCACGGCACACAATTTCTGACAAAGATATACTTCAACTGGATGTAAAGAATCATAAAAAACCAAAATAAAAACCAACCTCCCCAAAAAAACCAGCAGCACAAAGCTACTGGATATTTAATACATTTTCTTTTGCCTTGCTTACACATTTAATATTGAGAAATAATTTGGTTTTAAATGAGGTATTTGTGAATGTTTGATCAAAAGATGATCAAATGCCACAAGTGTTTCAATTTAACATTACTTACTGAGCCATACCACTTCCTGTCCAATAGACAGTATCACAGACACTGAAGATAACCAAGCTACAGCTTCAGGTGGTAACTATCTCCATGTCCACTGGGAAACATGCATTTCATTTCCTATTGTGAAAGTCAGTGTCTGAAAACTCACCACCAGTCCTGAGTAAACCCTTCAACTAGACTGGGATACAAATCCTGGCTTTCATTCAGAATCCTCAGTTGTACAGTACTTTAGAAGTTTAATTTCCCACCTTAGTACTTACATTCAACCAACTACTGTACTGAAATCTGGACTCGACATGGACTGTTGGTATAAACTGATCCCTAATACTTTGGTACTCATTAGTATAGACTAGTGTAGGACTCCAGCAAAACTTCAAAAAAAAAGACAGCTTTAGCATTTTAAAGTTAATGCCAAACACTTCAGCCCTCAGCTCGAAAAGCAGGTAACACCACCATAAATAAGTAGCTTGGTACACATAGTTAGACTTTCCTTTGCAATTGTACCTATCCATTAACCTTTTGGTAACACAACATGCTTGAAGAAGAAGATAGAAATAGCAAGCTATTAAAAATGTTAATAAGAACTCAGTTTGCCAATACAGATTTGTACTCAGTCTTAGCACAGTATTTCCCAGCTTGGTATTAAAGTTATACCAGACCTATGCATTCACTCTAGTCATTCCAGGTCATACCCCAAATGCCTACAAAACAAAGTACATCTTGATTATTTCTAATAGCTGTCTGTTGAGACCTTTGTTAAAGCAACAGAATTTTCTGCACCTGAAAAAAACCAATATAACAAATTATGAAAGGTAATTTCAATACAAATATGCCTCTCATTTGTTCTCCACTATATGCTAATTGCTAATAATATGAATGCTTTTCACTGACAAGTCTGCTATATTAAGTATGTTTTAAGTACCTCTCCTCAGCAGTTCTACCCCCAAGAAAAACAAATACATGTTTCTAATAAAGCTAAATCCCATCGGCTACTAATCGCTGCTTTCTGCATCATACTTTTAAAGCTTGCTTCACTCACCTGTAATTCCAAAGCAAGATGACTAAATGCAAAGACAGAGGAGGCAGCAGCTAAGAGCAAATGTGAGTTCTATGCTACAGATTAGCCGCATATAATGGGCTTTTAAAAAGTAAAATCAGAAAGCAAACTGTCTATTAGCCAAGATCTGTCAGGATCTGAACTATACTAAAAGCTGCTATCTTCAGGACTCATGAAGAAAGGCAGGTGCTCAACATGTAACTATATCAAACACTTCACTTGTTTGAAGATGCCAGCCAAAGACATTAAACCCAATGTGCTCCAATTCATTTTAATTCATATTCTGTTGGAAGGAGTACTAATTACATAAACTTCTGCCAGTTTTCTGCCTAAAAACTAAGCACATCTGATTCTATTCCCCCAAAGGAAGAAGTATGAATAAAGTAACTATCATTACAAAGGTGTATAAGGAGTTAGCACAACTGCTCTCAAATGAAATAAAACCTGTGGTAAACAACTGACTCAGTGGATGAGTCTTCCAACTCCACCCAGCACATTTGAAGTTTGCCTAAGGAAAAGCTTTAATTGGGGCTTGCATTCACAAAATGGGAAGTGACTGCCAAAACAGTTTGTGCTAGAAATGTAAGAATTCTTAAAAACTACAAAAGTACCTTATATAAGTGACTTAAGACCAGGGAAGCCGTTAAATTACCTAACTCTTAAGTATTACTTAGGTCCTACCTTAAATTTATGTTATTCTTCTAGTTGATAGTATATTGTACTTGGGTAATACAACAGGACAGAAGTGGGAAAAATATACCCAATACCAGCTTTGTGAAAGTAGAGCTGGTTCTATAGACCCATCCTATTCCCTCCCTATAGAAAATAAAGCTATGGCCAGCAGAGCAATTGCTTAAATCTATACACAGTATTTGCAGAAGCATGAATCTTTCAGAATTCAAGCCAGCTCTAAGCATAGCAGCTCTTCTATTTCAGAAAGCTTCCAATACACTCAACTTGAACTAAAAAAACTTCAGTGACATCTTATAATGTTCATAGCTGTTCTTTTATTAGAGTTTCACATTTTGTGCTGAGAAATTTATGAATTTAAGTTCAAGCTTCATTATACATTTTATTAATTGTCCACCTGATCAGCAGCATTAGGAAACCTTGGAACCATAAGAGTACACTGAATTGAGAATAAGCATAGGATAGCCAAGAATTTCATTTTAGGTTCATATATAGTGATACAGTTAAATTCAGAAAGATCAGATTAGGCTGTCCATCTTCCAGAATTATGGCTAGGGACCAAGCTGAGCAAGAAAATTAATGACAGGTGAGATGACAGCAGGGAGATGTAGCTTAAAGTCTAATGCAAAGGTAACTGAAGTCATAGTTAAAACCCCTGAACGGAATTTTCTTCTTAGAAATTTAACTATGAAGGTTTTTTTTTTTTTAATGTGTCTTCTTTCAGGCCTGAAATTTCTTGCTGTTACTAAGCATCAATATGGTACAAGTATTAAGTTAGAGAGCCAGAGCAAAGATTCAGATATAAAATGCACAGGGTTTCAAAAGAGCTTTTGTGCTCAAATACTGTTTTTCTAGTTTTGACTACAAGATTTCCAAAACCTGTGAGTAGCAAGTAACTAGATAACAGATTGCAATACTCAAAGGTTACACTGTCTTGCTAGTGAATTCCTTAAGTAAATGAATGTTGTCAACTGTAAGGACTCTATACCTCTCAATAGTTATGTTAAAATGTGAATGTTAAAATCTGTTAAGTGTGTAAAATAAACAGCCTCAGCCGAAGGCATTAGGTAATGGCTGTCTGCCTTGATTAACTACATTACTTGCACACTTCTGCCCCCAGAAGTGATGGAAGCTTTTCAATGAACAGCTTCCAGGTCAGGTAGTGCAAGCAGCCAAATGAATAATCTTCTCTTCATCTAAACCTGGTAATTGATTATGATTCTTCCTTTACATCTGGCTTTAATTAGTTTTTGCTTTCAATGTTGGTGCACAGCATAGCATTTAATACCACTGAAACCCAGAGAAGGAATGAAGACTTAACCCCCTAAGAGCAGGAGTTGACAAGAGCTCTTGCCAACTGAGAAACAATCCAGTAGCTCATCATACATGCATGTTGCAAATATGTCTTTTCTAAATGTACTTTTTGGAAGCACACTTGTATACCAATAAAATCATGAGATCGTTTAGAAGTAACCACTACTTTTTGCATAATAGTAGCTTTTGGAACAGTCCTACTGCAGACTCTAGATTAAAAACAGTTTTAGTATAACTTTTGACACAAGGCTACCTGGCTTCAGAGAACAATACTTTAGGATTGAGCAAACTTCTAAATAAATTTGTTAGAGCTTAAATTCACAAGAAATAGATACTGTAGACCCAGCTAGAGGTCTACAAAGATTAAAGCTTTACATACTTGATTTTGATAACCTTGCCTTTGAATTCATTATACAACTAAAAGAAAACAGTAATACTTTACATTGCTGAACAGACCTCAAGGCAACAGCAGCATCTTACTTCTCTTGGAAGTGAGCTTTGCTGTGCCACGCTATTTGTAAGGCAACAAAAAAGCAGTAATTATTTGGTTTATGCAAGACGTACGTTT
This sequence comes from Egretta garzetta, assembly GCF_000687185.1. Classification (NCBI taxonomy): domain Eukaryota; kingdom Metazoa; phylum Chordata; class Aves; order Pelecaniformes; family Ardeidae; genus Egretta; species Egretta garzetta. The sequence continues at coordinate 75,226 of NW_009258269.1, forward strand.
TTCCTCCTTTCTTCCTCCTCTTTTTCATGCACTCTTGCAATGCCAAAGACAGAGCAGAAAGATCACATTAGTCTCTGAAGATCATATTTTGGAACAAGTCAGTTGCAGATAAATTGTCTGATTACCTACCCAAACTGTGAAGAGTGTGAGTGTATATATATATATATATAAAATGCTTTATGGATGAATAACAGGTTTTCACTAGATTTAAAGTTACAGGACTCTTCTGTGTCAACATGTAATTTAGAGAATCAAGAGATGTCTAGATAGAGACTAAGCAAGGGCCAAGGATTGATTATGTGCACAGACTTAGCAGAACGGATTAATTATTAGCCAAGAAACAGATTACGATTTTAAAAAAAGACCAATTACTGATAGGAATGTAGCTTTTGCCAAGAGTGAAGAGACTAATAAAACGCTGAAGATAACTACAGAAAAATTTATGAGATATTAATTCAATTGTTAATATCCAAAAGGGCCTTTATTCAAAAAGGCTTTATGGAAACCTTTGGGAAAGAGGTTTTTATAAAATTAAGACTTAAGTAAAACATCCCAGTTGATCTATTATTATCTTCTCTTGCAAGAATTATGATCCTGGGTATATAGGAACAACCAACACTACAATATTTTATAACATGCAAGTGTTAGCATAACAATGTAATTTTGATTCTCATCCAAGGGAACAGCAATTCAAAGTCCTAAGTAAACACAAAGATGCTGTTGAATTTCACTCCAGTGTGGTCAAAACAAAATTTTACACCTTGGAGGAAGCTGTGCTCAAGGTGAAAGGTGCAGCCAGCCCCACTGTATGCTGCAAGTATGAATAATTCACTTAAAGTAATAAAGGTATGTTCGCAGCAAGTGAACTATCAAATGCTTCAGTACTTGCTCTAATGCTAATCATACTTGCAGGAAATTAAACCAAAAACCTATCAGCTTCCATGAGATGAGGTAAATGCCCCAAGACAATATAATGCTATGCTTCAAAGGAGAAGGCTGCAAAGCCTGTCATCCTAGATGTTGGAGGAAGAGTAATGTTCCTCATCTCTTGTTTGACAGTATTTGTGGCAGTCATCACCTCTGCAGAATCCATTTCTACTATTATATAGTGCTGGACAAAGCAGGAACAGCATTTTAAATCAGTCTGGTTCCAATGGGTTTGACACACACAAGCACCCTTTACTGGACATCTAATACTTACCTACTTCCAGAAGAGAAGGAAACACTCACTGGATGAAGTGTTATACTGAGCAGCTGAAAAAAACGCAAGCTAGATCAGCAGTGCCAGTCTATGTTAGAGTAAAACTATACCCTATTTGATTGTCTGGGCCCATGAAATCGGAAATGGAACTTAGCTGTAATGCAAGTAGCTTACCTAGAGAAGTGTCTGCTAATGAATAAGCAGTTTTCAAATATTCTGTAAGAACATGACTAAGTCCTATTTTTGCTCTACATGTTCCTGCCTTAATAGGAGTAAAGAGTAAAGGGCTTGTCTTCCCAGAACTCTGGACAACTTGCAGTTCTATACAACTCAACAAATTTAACCCAGAGGGTCTGATCCATGGAGAAATTGACTCATACAAAAATCTGGTTCAACTTTGGTTTAGTAAAAACTCTTCCACATGTTTGCCCTCCAAAGGAGTGAGCAATTATATTAGCATGTCAAATTTAACTGTAAACATATATCTTCAACTGATAAGGCATAGTTTGATTTCATATAAAAGCTTTAACTTACCAGCATATAGTGATTTTCTGCTATGCCACACTGAACAAAAACATTACTTGGCTCCCCCAAAATACTCACAATAAATAAACTCACAAAACACCTCAGCATACTGCTCAAACAAGTTACCATTCTACAAATCTTGGATTTACAGAGAATAAAGATGCTATATGGAAGAGCTTTAACCTTCCATTGTTGAAGTCTGGATTCACTTAAAACATCATTAGAATATAAAAGTAAAAAAAAATTTCCAATATATACTTATTTAATGTGAAAAAATACCACCTGCACTGCATTCTGATTTCCCACAAGTAATTTAATTAAGTTTAAATGATACAGCAGTGAAGGTACAGCTTAAAAAGGCATAATCAAGAAAAACCATTACTTTCACAATCAGTCATTCAGCTAGAAAGGATCACTACAGTTACACAGAACCTGGCACTGTATTATGATTAAAACTAATCCAGTCTGTAGTGATGTAAATAATTTCACTGAGGAGCTACAGGAATCTTTTATAATATTGAAGAAACAAGCAGGCAGGAACAGAAAAGAGAAGTGACCAAGCCCTTCAGCAGCAGCACAGGTTTATGCTGACAAACTATTCAGAACCACAGCACTGGCATCTCCACAGCCCTCACCTCAGCTGCTGACTATAACCTCAGCTAGCAGACCAGTAAGAAAACTAAGACTGCAATTTCCATAAAACAGGCAGAAAGCTGGAAGAGAAAGCACCTGCCATTGCTGAGGAAAACCAGTTCTAGAGGCATACAAGAGTACATCCCAAACATACAAGAGAGAAAGCTTATAAGCCACCACAAAACATATAGGGAAAAGATTCACGAGCAACAAAATTAATGAAAGTAACATTGCTTTGTATCTGCAGCTGTCAGCATTTAAAAGCATCCAGAAAACCTAAGAGAAAAACAACCCTGTGGTCAGATGAATCAATCATCTTGGCTGCAGGCCAGAGAATACAAGCACAATCTTTGAATTGCCTTTATTGAACATTTCTTCTGAAATATAAGGATATATATTTAAAATGCAGGTTAAAAGCTGATTTGGCTAATGAAGCTAAGGAGTTTTTTAAGAACATGTACAAGATACAAGGAGCTACACAGAAGCGAAAGAGCAACTAAAAATCATGTAGAAACTACTAAGAAAAGTTAAATGGGCTACAAAAATGATCCAAGGGCTGGAGACCCTCTCCTATGAGGACAGGCTGAGGGAGTTGGGGTTGTTCAGCCTGGAGAAGAGAAGGCTGCGAGGAGACCTGACTGCAGCCTTTCAGTACTTAAAGGGGGCCCATAGGAAAGGTGGGGACAAGCTTTTTAAGTAGGGCCAGCTGTGACAGGACAAGGGGTAATGGCTTTAAATTAAACCAGGGTAGGTTTAGACTGGATCTAAGGAAGAAATTCTTTACAATGAGGGTGGTGAAACACTGGAAGGGGTTGTCCAGAGAGGTAGTGGAGGCCCCATCCCTGGGAACATTCAAGGCCAGGTTGGACAGGGCTGTGAGCAACCTGGTCTGGTTAGCCATGTCCCTGCTCCCTGCAGGGGGGTTGGACTAGATGACCTCTAGGGGTCCCTTCCAACCCAAAACATTCTATGATTCTATGAATCTCTACTAATCCACCTTGCCATATTTTCATAGCAGAGACACAAGGGAAAGCAAACACTGACTTCAACTTGAGGTCCAAAGCACACTGAACTTCACTGTAGTCTGGGGAAAGCGCATCTGCTTCAGCATCTTGCATAGATAATACAACTCTGCAGCAAAATAATGGCACATTCAATGCTTTCTTCATGATTACATCTGCTTGTTTCTATAGCATTTGAACTGTACTAAGACTTCAGGTGGCAATTCTTTCATACAACCTAACAGGCTACACGTTTTAAATCAACACAAAAAGAAAAAAGATTTAACTTCATTTGCGTCAATGGGCTGTCTAGGCAGACTTTTATTGAGAGAAACTTCCCTCTGAAGTTTTTGAAAAATGCATAGCACAGAACTACACAGGCAGAACACAGTCTTTCCTCCATTCAACCTTGAATAATAAAATAGAATGTAATCAAGTCTACAGGCAAAGCACAAACCTATCATAAAACCAGTTCATTTAAATAGTACCCAAGATAAAATAAAAGATACTGTAACTAAACAGTATGAATGCAAGCCTCAGGAACAGAAGATATGCAAAAATAAGTTAATGATAATACAGAAAGAAGTCTCAAACAATATGACCAGTTCTTTACTATTTTACCAGTTGAAATGTCTTGTCAGTAACCATTATTAACCATATTGCTTTTTTTCATAACCCCTTTGTATGTCAAGCCAGGCCTATCAGAAAAGTCAAAACCAGCAATTGCCTACCTTAATACTTTATCATAGTATAAAAAAAATTGAGCTTTGCACTTGGAGAAAGACAGTGACATCCAGTGGTTCATTACTTAGTGAGGTGTTTTACCAAAGGTTCAGAAATATTTCTTAAGTCCTATTACTCATCTAAATAGGATCATTTAAACCAAAGCCAGATCCCAGATGCTCAAATCAACACACAATTTAAAACAGATAATGTGACATCACAAAGATATTCTGCATACCACAGGAAAAAAGTAGGCTTAATGCAATCTTAATATTGCTATTCTTTGATATGATCGATGTCAAAAAAGCTGTTAACACTTAAAATAAAGAGCATTTGACCTCAAATGTCTAACAGAAGTTATTTATGTTCTCATTGCTATGATCAATAAATGGTTATTTAATGAACATGCATAGAAGTTCCTGCTAATTTGTAGTGCAAGTTTCATGTTTATATGTTACAAGAATAATATATGAATATATTAACTGCAGCTGAAGGAAAAGACCAAGTAACCAAAAGCTTTTCACTGTGCTGCTTAATTATACTCAAAAAGGCAACTTCAGTGCTTCATTTTGACCATGTGAGAAAGGGTACAACATCTATCACAGGCTGTTACTATGTTTGTAAGCTTTACTAAGATCACCAAAGAGTTTAACAAGTAGCTTCAAAATATATAAATGTATTTTATGAGTCTGGTACTACCCAAAATAAAAATGCAAGCAGCAAATATTTCAAAAGTACTGCCTGAGAAGTAATAAGCAAATATTTCAAAGTCAATAGAACCTCAAGGAAATACTGTTGAAATCAACCTTTTCATAGTACTATTTCCCAGCTACACAAAGCACACTATAATGATAAGGAGTAGAGAAGAACCCAGGTAAATCACTAAATTTTAACTTTGACCAGTTTTTTTTTCTCCTATTGCATTCATTTATGTTTTAACTTCTTTCACCTTACTCTTGATTAGTGAGAGTCTTTTGAGTAGAACTACTGCTTCCCTTCACACAAAATAACCAGAAAACAGCAACCCAGTAGTTTAAGTAGGTACATCTCAAGACACTACAAAGGGGCAGACCCAGTCCACCAAAAATTGGTCCCAAGTACTAAACAATATAACTATTTTTCTGCTTTCCTAATTCTGAGTTAATTCCTAGAAGGAAGCCTATATATTTTAAGAGTGTTTCTTTGTTCAGGCCTGCTTTCTTTCCTGCTTTAACTGAAGGAAGCATTTCCATATCATTGCTGCTGTGATATTCTATGGCAGTTTGCTCAAATTCACACCAATATTTTCTAGCAAACATGGCCCAATTTAAGACATAAGCAACAAAACATATGCAACTTGATATTTTAGGATAACAACACAATTGGTACAGAGAGATATTGGTTTGCTGAAGAGGTGCATTTGAACCTAAAATACCAAGATGAATCCACCTAAGTCCAAGTAGATTATCTAGGCTAAGTTTGGCTGAAGTAAGGCTGATATACTGCTTCACACTAAAGGACATATTAAGTTTAATTGTCAGAAAGCTTTGTGCACCACACATTTCAGGCCATTTAGTAATGAAATTTTTCTGTGGAAGAAGATTAATTGTATTATTTAAGACACTATAATCATAAACACAAACTAGCAAAAGTGGTTACAGGCCATCTGTGCCAAGGCATTTTGTGAGATTGTGCACTCAAGATTAAATTTACAAGATTAAATCGTTCTATATTTTGAAATACAGCATGAATATTTAACAATTAAATCAAAGTCAGCATTCAGAATTTTAAAATTAAAACTAGTCTGTAAACTGTTGATCTGCCAGTAAAGCTATTAATTAGTATAATCACATAGCAAATGAAATTGGGACCAAAAGTGTCAAAATGTTTTACTAGGCTTAGCAAATACAATAAGAACATTTTCAAGTGATTAGACCCTTCTGTTTCATCTTTCAAAATTGTCCCACTTTACTCAGTGCTGCTCACTTCATTGCTTTTATTTCTTACTTTGTTTTCAAATGTAAGTTTAAGAGGAAGACAATTACACTGGGGCAGGGGGGAAGGGGTGGAAATCACAAAAAGCCTGGGTGTTTGGGTTTGATGGGATTTTTTTTAAGTTTTGTTTGGGTTTATTTACACAAACCTTTTCCAGAAGTTTTCAGAAACATATCTTCTTGCCGATAAGACTTCAACAGGTCAAGTCATTTTCAGCCTGCCAGTCCAGGCATGAAGTTATTCAGTCGCTGTAGTTGATGATACACTTGTAAACTGGCAGGCAATCAGGCAGCTGAAAATAAGATTAGTTAATTCATAAAGTACCCAGAACCCCCTGAAAACCAACAAACTTCCAGTCTCCTAATTCTCCGTATGAGCAGGTAGATATCAGATAATGTTAACTCGGTTAATTTTCAAAACATCAATTTCTGATTCATGCCATCTCATGCCACATTATACATCTCTACAATCAGAACAGGATGACTTAGTCCCAAACAGTGTCATGTAAAGTTTTTTTTAAGAATAAGAAAGCATCCATTAGTTTTACCTAATAAAGTGTTTGAATGCACCTTTTCAGGGAGATGGAGGGGGACAGGGATTAGCATTACAAGTAAAGCCACAAGTATTTGCTCTGACAAAGTAAGAGAACATTTAAAAGCATTCTTAAACATGGAAAATCTGGAAGAAAAACAAAACTTAACATCTACAGCTCACTGCTCTCTTCTATTACAACCTAGGATAAATATACTCAATTAAACTTCACAAAAAAGGGAGTAACATTTTACAGTCCTAATCCCAATCAAATGTTCTACAGTTTAAACTTTTAGTTAGTTGTAAAACACTAAGCCTCAATCAAAGGAAACATGACTATTTATGTTTCATGCATTCCCATGTAATATTACTAGAAGTCATCCACAGCTCATAGAACACCAGTTTCATGCATAACATGGAATCAGATCCCAACCCTTTAGGAACAACATTAACTTCAACATTTCACAACACTACCTTTAAGTAACAGCAGACCTTAAAAGTAGAATATGCTCTTTGAGCCATCAATCATTCACATCCTGAAATACAGCTCTTACAGCTTACTACACTTTTTTTTCTTTTTGTTTCTATTCTTCTTTATTGTCTTAAGTGTCAGAGGTATAACCCTTAAAAAGCCTTTTCAAAACTACTTGGTAGAGAGTAAACTGATAAAATAGAGATTAATAAGAAATCAGATATAATCATAGCATCCAACACTTTGAAACATTACACAAGAAAAGACAAAATTATAAGAGAGTCTATAGTTTAACACAATCCACATAAGTAAACATCACATATTATCAGCCATAACAATTAAAAAAGACAAAGGACAAGAATTTCCTTTATCTTTTACAGCTACTTAGATAGAACACCCAAACAGCTCTGGGGAAAGTGAAGATGTTTTATAGTAGGCCTGAAATGAGGTCCAGGTGAAAGCTAAATTGGTTTTGATGGTAAAAAAGCTAATGACCTCCAGCTTGCAAAGCTGATTAAACTTTTTACTCCATTTGATTAGAAATGCACAGGGCTAAAATTATTGTCAAGAACCTAGCTGATGATCTGTATAAAATTAAATGTAATCAAAATTAAATATAATTACCCTGTCCAACTGTTTATTGAAAAAATGCAGTCATGTAAATTAAGTTGAAACATACCTTCTATCAAAATGAAGCTATATTACTTCATTAAATAACATTTTCTCATTAGCATTTAATAGCTACTACCTGCTTCTCATAATACTTGTCTTTAATTATCACAAAGAAAGCTTCTATAACGGCAGTGAGGGAGCGCTGTCCCACCTGCACGGAGGCTGCAAGCCGTGCAAGACACCGGTAATTAGGGAAGATACCCACAAGGTGGTGCTGGTGATTTGCGACAGCTGGGTAGCAGGCCCCCGGCACTAGTTCGCATGAATCTCGAAGGAATGAGAATCTGGGTTGCAAAAGCTACGTGGCTAGGCGAACACCAGGTATATTAGCCACCAGGACAGCAGGGCTGTTAAATAGGAGATGGCTGCTTTAGGAAAGCTCTGCTGTTAGTAAGTATGTCTAAAAAGCATAAATTATAGTTATTTATGAGTAATTTCAGAAAATAGTTAACTGTTTGGGTTAGTTAATGGTTGTGCAATTAGAAGTGTTAACAATGATATCAATATATATATTTCTATATCACAAAATGTGCCTTTTAGATAGTTCTTTGATGCTGTTACCAAAATGCTTTCCTACTGAAAAGGAGAGTAGTGTTTAAATACTGAATGAACTATTTATTAGTGCAATAGGTTGAATGAAAAATGGTGTTAACTAATTAAATTAATAATGTATGGGAAAATGTAGTGGGAGTTCTAAACCACTATTAAATTACAGATTGATTATAATGGGTATCTGAATTTATGTTGATGTGAAGTTAAAGTGACTCATGTAGGTAATGCTTGAAGAAGGAAAAGATAAAATTAAATTGAATTATGGTACGCTCCAGACTCTATTATACATGGATTTGAAAAATTTGTTATGAGATTGGTTGATCCCTTTAGCTACTGAGTATGAACAACAACAAAAAAATAATCCCTCTGAAGTTAATAACATAGAACTTGCATTGTTATATTGTTGTTCTTAGCAAAAGCTTACAATGGTGACTTTAACCGTGGATATTTGGAAAACTTGAAAGGCACATCCAATTTGACCTGATATTTAAAAAAAAAAAAATCAGGAAAAAGGAAAGTATAGCCTAAAAGATGCTAGTCAAGTCAATGTAAATTTTTATCATGGTTTGGTTCCTAAGTTATACACTGAAGAACTCATGTTTTCATAATTGGACCTCTCAATTACATAAATCTAGGAAGTTTATTGTGCGGCTCCTGACCCATTCAAGCAAGTAGTAAAAAATGTAACAAATCTAAATAAAACTAATGGAAAGTGTTCATAAGGGAGTACTTGGAAGTATCTGAAAGACACTCTCATGCCTACTTGATAGATTTACCAAGTAATCATGTGAAGCCCCAGAAGGCTGGTTAAGGTTAGGTTGGTAAGAAAAATACAAAACACGTGTTCGTTTAGCTAAGATGACTGAGATAGTGAGATGAAGTGATTCGGATGAGGTCAGTCACTAATAGTTTAGAGAGGATTAGAAACAGTATGTTACTACTGGCCCTCAATCTGTTGCCGTAATTACTGAGCTACTTGAGTTCCTTGCAAAAGAACTTAGGTATTAGCATTACTGCTCTTTGAATTCACAGCAATAAATTAGAACATGTAGACATGTGAATTCTATGTAATAGAAGGTGAAAGTGTCTCATATAAAAAAAAAAAACCAGAGAAGTTTAATATTTACCAACTGAAAAATGTGGAAGGGGTTAAACCTGGACTTCTATGAAGTTGCACTAGTAAATCAAGTAACATGGCTTTAAATTGTGCAGAATTAACTATTTTTAAATAATGAAGAGCAAGAACATGAGGGGGAAAACCCAAAACCAGCCAAGCAAAAAAAAAAAAAAACCTCTAACACTCCAACAAGTTGTAATTATAATGAATCCTGGACCTGTTGTGCCAAAATGACTTAGGTAGCTAGTAATCAGCTGCTTCTCAACAGGCTGCTGTTCCTCACTTGCTGTCTGTAGCATTTGGGATCTTAAGCATAGTTAGTAAAACATTCATCAGCTCCTGTGTTACACTGAGCAATTAGCAGGGAAAGACTGTCATTTGTTTTTATGTAGATAAAGGCAACAAGCTTCCTCTTCAGGGGAAAAAAAAAAACCAACACATCTACTTGCTGTAATTACTCTATTACTTACACGGAATGCTTGCCTGCTAGCATAGATAAGAGTTACAAAACATACATTTATATTTTACACAGGGTCAGCAGTGCACAGATTTTATTGTTTAGGGATCTAAAATGTCAATAAAGAGAAGTATACAAACTATGCACTTAGGAAACATTTATGCTTCAGTGACGACTGGATTCATAGAATCTCTACAGAAACATAGCTGTTATTGAGGTCACAAGCAGCAGAAAAGTTTCTAAGTGCAAATATCGAGTGGCAAGCTAGGGACTACACACAACCCAAGCTGAAAAGAAATGTGAAAAGTGAGAGTTTTCTCATAGCTAAATGGGACAAAAGTATTTGCCTCCGTAAAGCCAAATGTACTACAAAAGGTGGACTCTTTCACAACCTCTTGAAGTAAAATCTAGCTTCGAAGCAAGTACGACTCAAGGAGTCCTGGTAGATAGCCAAAGTGTAAGTAACTATGTAACTATGAAATATTTTGTAACACTGGTGAATAATCTTGCAGCATTCTGACAAGATGGTCACTCCACTTGACAAACCTTACAAATAACTTACTAGCAACTGGTTCCTGTATTTTATATGCAGAAGTAGATGCAATCTATAAAACAGCATCCTTGTTAGTGGCACAGCAGGGAAAGGAGAACAGTTCTGAAGATAAAGACTTTTTTAATAATGAATTGGTTACTTTGTATCTAGGCTCCTAACTCTGCTTTAATGGCATAAATGGAAATTCTAAACTGAGGAAAATATTGTGGAGTTTGCTAATGTATATCATGCATTAAGTGACAGCTGCTATACGTGCCTGTGGAACTGAAGGCGGGGCGGGGGGGGGGAAGCAGCAGCTATTTTAACTGTTCTTTGATTTAGCATGCTATGGCAGATAGTTTTTCTGGTGGAGTAATCATGTTAATACTTAGAATTTACAATGTATTTAATATTTTTTCCAAGATGTACCCAACTAACTGTCAGGAGAATTATATGGATTTGTTAATTAAGTCACTGTTACCCTTGTTTTAAAACACGGGGGTTTAGCTGTGGGTATTTGGAGTGGTTAATCACACAGCGAATGCAGCAGAATCAGGATTAGAACAGGATTCTCTTGTTTCCTGTCCCCATTTTAATCAACTTGGCATTCTTGCCTGTCTAGGCCATTCTGTATTTAATTTTTAATCCCATTTCTACTGAGATAAGCTAGACCAACACATTTTGATGGAAGAGTAGAAGTAGTATCATTTTGACAGAAGTAGTAGTTTTGTTGGCCTCCTCTGTAGAATTTTATACTATGTGCTTATTTTCCAAGCCCCTTTTATCTCAAGACATCTATTTCTGTCCTTGTTGCTCCAAATAGGATTGTTATCCTTGCATCTACTTACAGCCTGTTGCTTGAATTTAACCTTGCATTACTTGAAGCATGTTTCTTTAAAGGCAAAATTTGCTTTGTTTCTATGCAACGGCTTTTGTTGCAGATGTCACATTAGATATGAGAATAAACCATCCAATACTCACTGATGTGGTCAGAGAAAGTCTGAAAATCATGCAGAACAGATTAAAAATTTAACCACTGTTTAAAAGGTAAAAATTACTCTTATTTTCTTTTGGGACAGAGAAAATGGCCCAGACCACTGTGTTTGGACTCACAAATAACCATCAGAACTGCATAGTGAAATGCTCCAGCTGATAAATTTTGCTCTTCTTTGTGGGTATTAGTCACTTCTTCACTGGCTTAGGAAATCTATGAATTCTGGACAACATAACACTATGAAATCCCCTCCTGGGACTCCTCCCTGGTGCAGGAAGATGAGTACTAACTAGAGCAAGCTAGGAAGAAAAATAGGAAGTTAGACGTTTAGTTGACAGCTATGCTACAAGCACTGTAACTTGCTGTGTAGCTCTAGCAATTTGGACAGTAAGCTCCATAGCATCTAAGGAAAGGTTTGTTGGAATAACCAGGTGGTGACATTTCCTCAGGGGCAGGCAGCCTCAGCAGTCCCTGCTGAAGAAGGGGATTTCCTTGATGAGGGAAGAGGTAGTGGGATGAACCAGACATTTATGGTGTTCTGCTGTTAATACTGTAAACTCTCCTGTAGAACACTGCCTGGGAGGAGATCGTCCCTCTACTTGGCAGGTTTTCTAGACAATACGTAGCACTCTGTACACTTGACTCTCACCACTTACTCTGTGCGCTTTCTTTGAGGGAGGTGGCATTGCGGGTGGCTCTGGCGCCAAGCGTATCCGTCGCACCTCCGGCCTGCTGTGCTCTGACTGAGAGTGCTGAGCTGCCTTTAGCTGAACTTTATTGCCTTCCCTTTCTTTTCGGAAAACCTCCCGCAGCCTGCCCAAACACCCTTCCGCACGGGTACCACCTGCATACCTACTCCATACCATCCCAACCTTAAAGGAGCGACTGGTTTTTTACCAGGCACGAGCGGCGGCGGGCGAGCGCCGCCCCCGACC
>NW_009258269.1:88122-143837 GCF_000687185.1 Egretta garzetta
CGTGGAAGGGCCGGCCTGGGCTGCAGAGGGGCGGCGTCCCCGGTTGGAGAACAGCCGCACCGCCGCGCGGTTCAAGCAGGGTGCTGGCAGAGCCGGGCGCCGCTTGGCCGGCTGCTTCGCAGTGCCTGAAAGATCAGGCTGTAGTCTGATATTTTTTTTTTTTCTTTATTCTCTGTAGTACTTATCCACCTGAGAATGTGTTTTGTGGAAAGTGATTAGCCCTGAAAATAATTCAGCTTGAGCGTGCAACTTGGTAGGTGAAGAAATGGACTTAAGTAACTGAAGGGAATTGTAAGGGAGAGAAACTAGCTTGCTAGTTATGCGAGCGATCAGAAGACTCTGTAGTTATTTCCGAGTAGATAAGAACACAGGTGGCTGTCGCACGTGACCCCTGGGAGTAGCACTTTAACTAGAAAAGCAGTTACAGGGAGAAGGAAGTCTGCGTGCCAGGAGGGTGCCTTTTTATCTCCTACCCTATTTTTATCAAGGAGTACTTAAATGGTTGCGTAATCAAGGTCTGGAGCCCTCAGTGAAGAATCTGTCATAAAATGCTTGAAGATAATTAGCCTAAAGTGAGCAACTTGTAACTCTTGGTAGAATAAATGGAGACTTATGTCTGCTATTTCACCCCCTACCTGCTCGCCTTACTATCTATTTAATCTATCTTAAAGCATTATTTTTGGGGTGGCTTCCTTACCCTCATGTATAATATTAAAATGCAAGCAGTTACTTCCCTATATAACTATACAGGTTTATGAATTAAAGCTACCTGGACTTGTCTGATTAACTTCATCCAAAATTGACAATGAAAAGTTGAGGATGCCTGTGCTCTGAAAGCCGTACTTGCTGCTTTCCCTAAGAGTTGACAAGGAACATGTGAATAGGAAAACTATTTCTCTTTTCATTAACTATAAAGTTGAAAAGCTTAATATCTTTTTTAATATTATCCGGTAAATGATTTATTAAGAGCTCAAAGATCTTGTACATGAAACTGGAGGAGAGCATGCAAAAGAGATTGAAGAAGTAGGAGAGCATAAGACAAAATCCCCAAGCAACCCTTAAAAATTATATGTGTGCTAGAAGAAGGTGACCCGGGGTGTAGCCTGTTTACTTGCCCCACAGGCCAATTGCAGAGCATCTATCCTTTGGCAACATTGCCTGATCTGGCTGTTTCTAAACTATCTGACAGCTGCCTCAACTGAGATTTGAATAAGATTTGCATTTCTATGGGGTTTTAGTTTGTGATCTGCATTTTCATGGGACAGCCGCAGGAGTTAAGCCTTTTCAGAAAAAGACTGCTATGAAGGACTGTGCTATAATGGCAGCTTATACTCATCGGGACTAGACAACTGTTGCTTTTTTTTTTTCTTTTTTAAGGTGGTATATGAGAATAAGGTCAAGAAAGCTTTAAATGGACTTCTGAAGGTGAGTTTAAAATGTTGCTCTAATTTGGTAAGTTGGGAGCAATCAAGTTGCTATGTTGCCTCTACAGTTTGTTTGATCAGAAAATAAAGCTATTATAAAAATTCTGTTTATGAAGTGAATTAATTCATCTGCTTTTCTAATTAAAATGCATGCCAGGAGTGGTTGCCTATGTGCCTGTATTGCTACATCTTACTGTTAAACATTTAATTGTTAAATTGTACACAGTGTAGGTGTCCTTACACTAGTAGTAATATTGCTGATTCTTAGTTGTCAGTATGCAAAATTCCTGTCTTTCACTGCCTTATTTTAGCATAAGCATACAAAACTAGTATTTCAAGCAATGTAATGGTTAGATGTGAAAAACTGAAGTTTCAGAGCCTGGCTGGATACGTTCTCTTTGTATGTGTTAAACTTGAATAACAGCAAGTGATGGAAAACATGAAAACCAGAATGTGATAATATCTATCTTGTAGTTGTGAAAGGAATTAGCACAGTTTTGGCATGATGTGCTTTTGCATGTTAAAATTAATTTTTTCTTCTTTTATAGGAAGCTGGGTAACTCCTAGTGTTAAAATACTATATATTTTAAAAGGGTTTCTATTTTTGACTTTTTCCTTCAACTACCTTTATCTGTTTCTATATCCCACATAATGTTATTAGGAATAAACTCTCCCGCTAGTACAGTTGCCTACAAGAATCTTAAGTGTTATTGGTATACGCAAGTCATGCTATAGTTAGTGTGGCTTTATTTATAATACCACAGATAATATTGTCAGCCATATGCATAAAAGTGGTTTTACAAGATTCTTTCCTAGTCTTTTCTTGCAGATGGCAAGATAGCTATATACTCCATCAACTCTGCTTAAGGTGTGCTAGGAAACCGGGCTGGGCTCACAGCAGTTGTTTTGCTGTGTGCTATTATTTAAGACATAGTCAGGAATAAGATGTTAACCAAATTTATGGAGAAACAGCTATTATTTTACTGTTCACAGGACTGTTTGATCATGAACTATCTTCTTTTGTCTTGTATTAACTCAAAAATATGTCCTTGTATCCTGATTAAGAAAGGAAATCCAGTAACTTCTTTCAGATTAACTACTGTAATTTACTGCAATATAATTTTTGATCATTTTGTGTTTGCAATGCTGAAGTAACAAAAGGAAGAAAAATGGAGACAGAGACCATTTTAAGTCTCAGACAGCAACTCAAGGAAGCAGAGAATGAGCGAAGAAAGGCAGCACAGTATGGCTTGCATTTATTGGAGTCCCAAAGTGAAGTTCAAAATCAGTTGGATCAAACACGCCGTGAATTGACTGAGAAAACAGAGGTGATGTTTTAAACTTTGAGAAAAGCAGTTGAGAACTTTGTCTTATTTTAACTATTTTCTGAATGCCACAGGTGTTTTAAATGCCTTTTAGTGTCTAGATTAATGAGCCTTTTTTGTGTAAGCATTTGTAGAGAGGGCTTTTTATCTCTGAGATATTGAGCATAATTTTATCTAAATGGGACAGGGCTTCATAGCTAATTATGCATCAAGTGTTCAGTACCGCGTAGGATTAATTGCCTTTAATGTAAAATGAATACTGAGTGCTAAAGTAAATTTGTTTTAGAGCATGTGTTTTGATTATGTTTAGCAATTCATTCATGTTATGCTCTCCCAGCAAGCTTTGTATCACTTCAAGCTGTAAAAAGAACACTAACAGCAAGACTGTAAAATTGATTTCTTCTGTAGTGAAGCTTTCAAATTTTCTAAATACAAGGAGATTCTGAATTTATTAGTACATTTCTTTACAGCTCAGAAAAGAGAGTAGTGTAGTGTTGAAATATAGAGATTGTTCAGTCAACCAGTTTTCTTAGTAATTGTGCAAGAAAATACCAATCAGGAAAATCTTTTACTTTTCATAAACCCTTTAATTCTGATGTTTGTTTGTTTTCAGTCAGCCCATGCTTCAGATATACCATTGCTGTTGATTTAGTCTGTTGCTGGCTGTGCATCCATCCCTCCTGTTGTGATAGAGCTAAAATAACGTGGGTTTATTGTAGTTTTTGGTTTGTTTTGGTTTGGTTTCTTTTACCAGCTGGAGAGTTACAGCACCCTGCTATTCTGAATGAGCTGTAATAACTTATTTTGGTCAGTTTGCTGTTAGTAAGCTTAGTGCAAGAGAGGTAGCTGGAAAGCACAAGCAGTAAGGAAGGCAGGGCAGGATCGTCCTTTTCTGTAGATGACCTGAGATGGTAGCCACTGTGTTGTGAAGCTGCACCCATAGGTTGTAATCCTGTGTTACAGGCTGGAGTGAAGTAGTGAGCTAAGCGTGTGTGAGCCAGATCAATTAGTAACATAGATTCCAAGGGCAGAGGAAAGGAATTGAGTACTTTGATACAGTAGAATAACATCTTCTGTGGGAACTGTGGTTATCCAACAGATTCTTTTGAGCTTTTGAATCTGTGGCTCTGTTTGGAATCTGAGAGCCAAAGCAGTTCATGTGAACACCAGTGTAAGTCTTAGCAGTAGGCACAAGAGTCTTTCAGAAAAATCTGTGTACGCTTCTGTGAAAGTCTGTGTAGATGTACCATGCTTGATTTTTGCCTTCCTTGGGTCTGGTCAGCAGTGCACTCACAAACCTTTTCTGTGCACTGTCTTTATCTTTGAGTTAAAACTTGTCACGTATATTTGAGAGCTAAGCCTGTCCTTGATAAGCTGGTGACTAGGCCATAGAGGTCAGTTTCGTATCTGACAGCTTTTAGTTTTGTTATGTTCCTTTTTTTTAAATTCTGGTTTGTGTTTTAAGAGGTTTTTTTATTTAAAAAAAAAAGAGAGAAAATCCTGCATCTTGAGACTAATTTGTTTTTGTTATTTGCCTTTTCTGCTTCCAAGACTCTCCTTTTTAAATTTTTTTTTTCTTACCCTTAGTTGCTAGCTGAATGGAAGAGTAAAATGAAGCTGCCCTTTATAATTAGCAACATACACAATCAGACATAGAGAGAAGCTGATTACTTCAATCTGGAAGGATTGATGTGATTTATTAGAAAACAGTAGGCAATTTAGATGTCTTTATCAAATATTGAAGCCAGCTGTTCCGCAGTAGGGGAACACTTGATGGACTGTAACTTAATTTTTAACATAATTGGGTTCCATGGTGGTAGAAAGCAAGTGTAAGCTCTCACTAAATTTCTTTGTTACACTTAGAGAAAAGATGCCCACACCCTTCATGTTGGGTGCACAGAAATACATGGTTTCCCTGAAGAAGAGAATCTTATACAACCAAATAAGTCGTAACATTTCAGAGCAGGTTGTTTGGTTGTTTTTTAAACGTGGGCATGACAATTCCCTAATTGGGACTTCAGCAAAAGGTTGAATGAGCTGCAAGTTTTAGGCATTTAGTGTTTTGGTTCTGAGCCTGTATTTAGTACGTTGTTCCCCAAGCACTTATGAATATTACGTCTAGATTTATTAGTATGTTATTTCTTTCAGAAATTTGAACAAGAGAAATACTCTCTTCAGAGAGAAATTGAACTTAAGAATCGAATGTTGGAAAGCTTGAGTTTTGAATGCGATTCCCTTAAGCAACAGCAAAATGTGCAACTGGATAAACAGAAAGAACAGCTTGCCAGAGTCTATGGACAAGAAATCAGTGACCTAAAAAACAAGGTTTGGCAACTAATACAGCTAAAATGTTGCTAATAGCATTTTAAAAATATGTATTTAACTAGTAATTGCACACTTAATACCAAAACAAATCTAATAAATAGTTTTAATGTGTAGGAGCTTGTTTGGTTGTTTTTTAACAAACTTCTGCATAGTTATGTTGTGAAGTACATTAAATTTCAAAGCTTATTTTAAGAAGTTTACTCTTAAGCTGTATTTTTAAGACATTTTCTGTAGTTAGAGCAGAGTCAAAATTATTGTTCAAAATTTATTATAAAATGGTACTACTTAGTTGTCAACTGTCTTTAAGTTGGAGAACCTGAAAGCAGAACTAGATGAAACCCGACTCTCGGAGAAACACTTAAGACACCAAGTGGATCATCAGAAGGAAATAATTGCTGCCAAATCAGAAGAACTACATATGATGTCTGAACGCGTACATGAGACCATGTCTTCAGAAATGCTCAATCTTCAGCTAGAACTCACTGAACTAGAAAGCGTGAAGGTGTGTGACTACTACTAAATTACTGAGAATGTAGGCTAGTTGGAGATAAAACTGTGCGTTTGCTGATTTCATTTTTAGATGCTTTCTGTATACTGATACCTTATGATTGGCTTACTATGAAGAAAATATGCACAGAAAAAATTGATAGTCTTAATAACTAGACTTTAATAAATCTTCAGGGTAATGTTTTGTATTAAAAGTAATTACTACTAACAAACCTGTTTGGTTCACAGGAGCCTGCTCTTCTTCAAATTGCTTTATAAACTTATTTCATACTTTTTTGTTGGTTTAGGCCAATGTTGAAGAAAAGCTGAATGAACTGCAGTACAGTAAAGAACAATTAGAACTCATAAACAGTAACCTACGTAATCAGCTGGAGCGTCTACAGGGAGAAAAAGAAGAGAGGGAAAAAGAAATAGTTTCTTACTGTAATGCATTAGAGGTATTCTCTTAATCTTATTCAGCAGTGGTAAATAATCCCTGAATTCCACAAGTTGTGGTGCTAGTTTTTTAGTGAAATCAGAGGAGCTTTGAGAGAGAGGAAGGAGGGAGAAAAAGAAGGTAGAGGGGGGAAAAAAAGGATATCGGCTAGTCATGTTTGGTATTGCCTGTTGCCAAATTCTCTATTGGTGTTCTTTTGTGGAATGTTGTGCATGGAGATCCTTTGCATTGCAGGATTCTGCCTCATAACAGGACCTTCTCGCAGGTCCCTGATAGAATTCTCACTTTTATTTCAAGTTCCTACTGAATGCCTTGGAAGACTTGTACTGGCGAGTATAGGATTTGTGACTAAATAACACAGCAAGGCTAATAGTCATGGTAATATTAATCCAGTTGATAAACATCAAAGCTTAATTTGAAAGGTTTTAGTTATGCTCTTGTCCTGAAGAGCAAGTATAGTATTAAGCCTTTTAGTGAAACCAAATTGATTGTCTCTTACTGACTAGAACTGTATGCACAGTTAAGTACTGCAGTACAAGATAATCTGTGCTAAATACATACAAAATGGAAAAGAGGCAAAACTATCTGATTAAATTCATATATGCCGTACATCAGATGCTTACATGACTAATATCCTCTTTGCTTTAATCTAGAAAGCTCGTGAAGCTAATCAAGAGCTTCAGGTTCAGCTGGATCATGCAGTGCAGCAATCTTTGGACCCTACACGTAAAGGCAATTCTCTCTTTGCCGAGGTACAATTATGTCTCAGATACCTGAGAATATACAGAAGAGTAAAGAAATACTTCATAAGTTTTATTTCTTATATTGCATAGAAAATATTAGAGTATCTGTACCTGATCTGGCCAGCATGAATCTCTATTCTTCAAATACTACTTCAGTGTTGAACTGTCTAGGAACTGACCTATGGAAAACAATTTTATGCATGCTCTGAAGTTGGGGAGTTAGTAAACTTAAGGGAATCACTTAAAGTTACCTGGCTATCGAGACAGAAGATGGGACTGAGGGTTCATCACAGTTCAGTCTGCAGCTCTGAGTAGTTTTGTTCAGCTGGTAAGCAGTCTTTAACACAGGAGATTGTATGTGAAACATGGGAAGATGTTGTGAAATACTAAAAGGTGTTTTTAAATGCTGTCTTTTGAAAACATGCTGAAAGTAGCTGGAATGGCTGGATGGTTAAGTATTTGGGAGGGGTTTTGAATTACTTTTTTGATTAAGAGTTCAGCTGCTGTTAAATGTGTAGGAAGTTACTTTGTTTTCTGACAACATGCAGGGAATGGGTTGAATTGGTACACGGTTCATATGTTTTTTTTAAACTGTTCTGATGCCAATGGACAAAACTATTCTATAGCAACACTGAAGCATATGAAAAGTTCTTTTATTTTGATAACAAAAGAACAAAGGAAAGATCTGTTGCTCTTTATTGATCAGGCTTCAGCTGCTTACAGCACTGTCTACTCACTTTTATCTCAGAGGTAATGACAATAGCGTGTATTTTCAAGTACTGTTGCTGGAAAAGCAGTATTTGCAGAATTAACATCAATTGCTAGGTAACATCTTGTAAAAGTCATCATCCAAGTGACAACAAGTGTTGTAATTTTCATAGTAATAATTGTTGACAATGTTCTGTAGGTGGAGGACCATAGGGCAGAAATGGAACGACAGCTGATCAGTGTGAAAATAAAATATCAGTCACTACAAAAACAGCATGCATTCACTAGAGAACAGTTGCAAAGAATGAAGGTATGACCATTACTGTAATACTCCAGGGTTTCCTTGGGGCCTGATAAGGCAATGCTTTAGTACACAGGCTAGGGGATTTGATCTTTAAAATATGATACAGTAGTCTAGGGGGAGGGAAATGGGAGGAAAAAAAACCCAAGTGAGACATCATAGTACTATTTGACTACGTTACATCAGCTTTTTTCTGTTGTGAGTAGTGTTACTACTTTATGCTAGAACTCCAAGTTATGCCAAGGGCATTATGTTTGCTTGCTTTGGCAGTAGTTGTTAAATGGATAAAAGTAAAACACAACTCCTGTCAGTTAAACTAGCATTCAGTTTGTCTTGACAATTGCTTTTTCTTTTCTTAGCTGATTCTTGTACTACATGAATGATTTATTTGTGTATTAACTGTCATTGTCAGGAACGAATGTAAAGAAAAGGGCAAACTTGTACTCTGTTTTCTGATTACATTTTCTTTTTCCCTCTGGGTTGCTTTCTTGTTTCTATGTTAGTCCATGCTTTTCTTGCTTCTCCCTATCTTTAGTGTAAGAATAAGCCATAACTTTTGTCATAACTATTTCATTTAGACTACACTTCCATAGGATGGGAGCCTGTTGGTTAATATTGTTGAGAACTAGTTAGCAGAAGCTGATTTGCAACATAATGTAAAGGGGATGCTGCAAAACTGCCAGCTGTTTTCATGAAGGTTTTCTGATTTTTCCAACACAAGAGTGGATCCTTCAATTTTGATCAAATACTTGATCGTGGAGTTTGAGTGCTTAAACATCAAGAGTGATGATAATAGGTAACACAAACCTGTATCTTCAGTGTTACTCAGCTTTTGTGGAGAAGTAGGTTGAAAAGAATTGGAACAATATTCTTAAAGGAAAAGAACCACTGGTGCAGCAAAGGAATTCTCTTTCACTAAAATCTGACCTTGAGAGCTAAAGATTTGAGTGAGTAAAATGATTGAATAGGATCAGTTTCTTCAGAAATTTTCTCCTTGTAATGCGAGGGTCAGTCAGTTGAGCTGATCGAATGGTATAAGAAACATAACCAATACTGAAGATTTTCAACAAGAGCTGAGGCAAATTGGTGTTCCTGTTCTACTACTTAATGTTCTCATTTGAAATTTCAATTTGTACTCGTATGTCTCCATAAAATTTCTTCTAATATCAATGTTGTTTGTTTGGACAGCTGATTTGCTTAAGCTGCCATTTTAGATCCCTGTTAGGATCCTCTCTGCTTTGTGTTGTGTTGTGATGCTGCGTGTTAAAGATTGATCTATAGTTAACTGATCTCTTCATTTAGCAGCTGACTCCAACAGTATAGTTAACTGCTGTTGTAGCTTTAGTTGTCAGAATGTCTGAATGTGATATTTACTGATGACTTCTGAAGATCTCACTCCTGAACAGAATGTAAGCAGTGCTCCTGTGAAAGTTCTTCCATGTGTGGTGTGTTTTCCACAGCCCATAGTAGCCCTTCTAGTTTCTTAAGGTTTCTGTTCTTTTGTTTGTATGTAGATCAACTGCAAGCTGCAATTCTGACGCTTAGCAAGAGGGCTTTTAAGTGATAGGGCAAAAGATAGGGTGTCTACATGCTTGGGAAATGTAAGGATAGTTGTAGTCAGCCAGAGGGGGTTAAAATTTTGCCTGCCTAACATCCTGTAGAAGCTATGAGGAGAGGAGATGATTCAATCTTTCTTTAGCTCTAGTTTGTGTACAGCACCATCGATACCCTTTACTTGACATAGGAAATTACGTAGGGTAAATGCTTTTCTCAGTTATCACTAACGCCCTGTTAAGTCTTTCCATTACTGCATTTCACATTGTTTCTCCAGTTGTTTCAATGTCTGATGTATCACTTCTAACTGAATGTGTTAAGGCCCTTATACTGTGATATTACGATGTTAACAGCATCAGAAAAATTGCTACAAATGCAAAACTTTTCTTTGATAAACTTCTTTCATAATGACAAAGAGTATTCCTTTGCTTGAAAGGATGTGTTCTGCTGAAAGAGTAGAAGCAGCTGAAATTCTTGGATTAATATTACAGAAGGCAAATTTAGTGTTACCTATACCTCGGAATCAGAACTGGGGGAAAAAAAAAAGTGGTTTTGACTTGTTGGTGAACTAGGGTGTGTTTTCCTAAGCGGGAAGTTCTTGACAGATGCATTTTTAGCTCTGATAAACAAGCCTGGACTGTAGTTTGGTTCTAGCTGACTTGGTGTTTATGGTTTGAATGTGAAATGTTGTGTGTGTCCTTGATGGTACATTTATAGGTTCCTTAGTCAATACAGAGAAAGATCTGATACCTCAGGACTACCCTGTTAAGTAAGTTTTCGGCTCTTCTACAGATTTGTAGTGTCAACCTGTGATGATAACTGTGAAGACTATGTTGTGAAGACTACTGAGCTAAAGCATCTAGTGCACTTCTACATTCAGGATTAGAATTATAAGGCGTGACTACCCAAACTGTTCTGGGTAAGAGGCTGAGGTTTTCAGTCATTTAACCCAGGATTTCTTGTAAGGATTTTTTTTTTCCTTTTTTCCAGCTGCAGATGGCTGCACTGCTACAGATGAAAGGCTCTCAGGCAGAATTTGAGCAGCTGGAACGCTTACAGTCAATGTTAGAACAAAAGAATGGCGAGATAGAAGATCTTCTTATGAAAGTGAGGCAGCTAGAAAAATTTAAGGTATGTGGCCGTTAATTAAGTGGAAAAGTCATAATCAGGAGCTAAAACATGAGAATAACAATTATGAAAATTATCTGAAGTCTATGCTCAAGTTCGAAAAGGGATCCAAAGGCTACTCATACCTTTATTTGACCAAAGTTCTGTTTCACAGCTGGGGAACGTATACTCCTGAAGTTCAGAGAAGCAGATATTTGGAGAAACAATCTTTTCTGCGTTCCTGTGTGTTGGCATCTTCATATTTTACATGGTTACCTGTAGTGCTTAAACTCAGTTACTTGGTCAAAGTTTGCTGAGCTGTGACGTTTGATTTTTTTTTTTTGCTTGGAAGACATAATCATTGCACTTTTTTAATGTGTGTACTTAGGCTTTATCACTTTTTAGTCTCTCAGCTATACTGGATTTCTTGGATATTTATGTCCTCTTATGCAACTGCATAGCATCTTGTCAATGCTTTGGAAGGTGCAAGAGACATGAGAACACCTGTATGCACTGTTGTGATGTTACTGATGTTTGGGTGAATACAGAGTGAAAAACTGTAGCCTTTTTTAGTTTCTTACATACTTATGGACTCGATTGGCCCTTTCTTATCACAGCTTTGGAATGTAAACTTAGGTCTATCAGCTTACGCATTAGGATTATACTTTCCAGGATAGTGTCCCCTATTCTGCATTTAACCAAAGTGGCATAAAGCTAGGCTTAACCCATTTTAGTAAGCAATTGAGACAGCTTGATTGCTTTGCCAGTTTTGTCATGTATAAGCTTGATTAGTCTTTATTTTTGTCTCTATGCCATAAATAAGTAGTCAGGAAATAAAATGATTCATTCAAATAAGCATCAAAAGTACCTGTAGTCAGTGATTGACAGAAGCCTGTGACATCTTTAGGACAGTATTAAATCTGAGTACTGCTTCTTCAGAAAAAGACTCAAAGTAAAAACCCCAGACTGTCACATGTTACCGATGTATTTTGTAGAAATTCTACTGCATTTATGGCATCTTTACTATGAACCAACTTTCTCATCTAGAAGACGTAATTGATTTTGCAGTTTTGTCTATTGATTAACATGGCTTATGTTCCTTACCTTTGGGGTCCAGCTGCTGAAGCCTAGAAATAAAGGCTGAATTAAATTCTCTGTGGGTTAACTAAATATCCTTTTTAATTGAAAATAAGGGAAGATAAGCATTCTGCAATGCTATTTGAAAACTTCCTGAAGTTGAGAACTTGCTTTCTTATTTCTCTTTCTTTTGGCGAATGAGAGAGAACTGTCAGTTTCAGTGATATTTGACATTTGTAACAAATAAGGAAGTACTCTGAGCAACTGAGCCCTCTTGTATGTGTAAATGCCCCCAGGATGAGGCTTCCCTATAGAAATGCATGGGAAAGTTCACCTAAGGACTAAGCTAGTGTGCTTCTGAAAGGTCACTATTTGCCAACCTGACACTTTTTCTTTATCAGACTTTATATGAGAATATGGAAGAATCCAGAGCTAGTAGTAACTCAAAAGGAGAGTCTGAAGATGGTTACTATGCAGATCTACTGCAAATGAAACTTGACAACTCCAAGTAAGTACTGAATGGTCTGAGGCTTAGACGTTGGTTGTAGTCTGGTTATCTTCTAGCTACTTGTTTTTATTTCCTTTTTTTTTTTTTTTTTCTCTCTGTAGTCCACTGGCTGTATGTTGAAAATGTTTGTTGTCTCATTTCCTAACACTGTGGAACTACCCTATATTTGCTATAGGATTGAGAGTTGTTTTGTTTGTCATTTTACTTACTGTTGCAAAGGATAGCAGCAAAGCTATTTTATATTATTGTTGCTTTCTTCTAGGAATTTTAGTACTTCTAGATACAAGACAGTTGATGACTTACAAAAAAAAAAAAAAAAATAACCCGTAAGAGAACTGTATGAAGCTTCTTAAAGTCTATAGTCTATACATTTTTCTTCTAAAAAGGGCCAGATAATAACACTTGAAATGTTTTATTGAACTATTTAGTTGAGATGTGTTCTTTGGCTAGTGAATTCCATATCTGTTAATTAGAAATCCATAATGTTTGGCCTCAGGATTGTTTTTAAGCCCTCAGATGCAAGTATTGCAGTTCCAGCAGGAGGCAATGGTCTGCTGTGGGAGCTCCTGAGAAGTCTGTCCCCTCACTTGTGTTGCTATTATGAGAAACTGGTATGATCAGAGTACCTCAGGATTGCTGAGGAATGGCAATTCAGAGCTTACTGTGTGGAAGTCAACAGCCTCTGAAACAGGGGCAAGGATGTGTGCTGAGTATTAACATAATTATTTTTCTGTTAGTCACTTAGTGTAGCACCTTCGTGTAAGGCTTGTATTGTCAGTTACAGAAGTAGTTACATTAATTTATACACAGGCTGAAAACCCCCTGATGAAATAGTGAATTTGTAGGTTAGGGAAAGTTTCTCAAACCAGTTATGTATGCATGTGTGCGTTGTTCAGCATACAGCTTTGTTTTTAACGAGCATTATATCTCTGATAACTAAACTCACTGCTCTGTCAAGTTCAAGTGAAAACTTTCATTGTTCCGTAAGAGGTCTCCTTCATTTTCTACTAATGTACAAATAGGGATTTTATGTGAAGCTGCTGAATGCTTAGTTGACTTTATCTGCTGCTTTAGTGAAAAACAACAAACTAAACGCAACAAAAACAAATGAAAAAAACCCCAACAGCCAAGTCTGAGAGACTGTATAATTTTCTTCCTACCCTAGCAAGGAAACTGAAACCTTGAAAAACGAACTATCCTTGCAGAGGATGAAAGCTCTGTATGAGAGCCAGCGGGTTCTGGAAGTTGAAAGAAAACTCTTCACAAATGAGAGGCATTTGCAAGCTTGTCAGAGTGAGAATATGAACTTGCGAGTTATGCTGGATGAGCTAAAAATGAAATACGAACCTGAAGGTAAATATTACTTTTCCTTGGGGGGGGGAATTCTCAACCTTCGCAAGTTGAACAACATTAAGCAGGAAGACATTGGGTTAGTTCTAGATATAAAGTAGTGTTTTAAATGGCTGCCTCAATAGTAAAGCCATACGTTGTTCCAGGACCGTATTTCTGTATGTATACTAACTATATTAATTTCAGAAGACTAAAGAATACAAATTACAGTGTTCAGAGGTTTTAAAGTATAGCTAGATAACTGTAGTGAAGTGGGTAGGAACAAGTTCTCAGGAGGTGCTTTTCATACTAGTAGCAGTATCTCTCTGTTGATGCGAAGTATCAGCTTTCTGAATGTAGGCAGCTGATAAGAGCTTTGTAATAAGTGCGAAGTGTTTGGAGGAAAAACTGTTTAGTAGCTCAAGTTAATGTGGATTAAGTTTTGACAGCAGAGGCCTGCCTGAACAACAGCTGATGCCTGGGTGTGTGCAGAAACAAGGGAGTTCTAGCCTTGGTAGAAGATGAATGGGGAACCAGATGGGTGAATTAGTTTTGGTACTTGTCCGTACCCGAAGGATTTAACTTTAAAACCTGGGTTGTGGAAGCTTACCTCAGGAGCCTCCAAAACGTAAATAAAATAATTGAGCACATTCATGTGGTTCAGAGCATCTAATTAAAAGCCTTGGTAATGGGGGAGAGTGGATAGGGAGAAAGATATTTTTGTCTCTTTTTCAAGCTGACTTCTATTGGGATGCTTACTTGCTGATAACAGACTATATGGATGGACATTCTTTATGGGATGTCAATTGTCTATTAAGAATTATTCCAAGGTCTTTAATCACATGAAATATTCTTTGTTAGTTTTCTTATGAACTTGTTGGTGGACAGGTTTAACTGCAGCTTCACTTGTGTACAAAAAGTATATTCCCTTTTTCTTAGAATTACTTAAAGGCACTAAAGTTAAAACAAAGAGGGAGAAGATTCCAGTGGACAGTACTTGTGAATACTTGGACAGCAAAAATACTTCAGTAAAAGAAGTCGCTCTTGATCAATTGCCAAGCAAGGAAGAAACAAAGATGACTTCAAAGGACTTGGAGCGAAGTGTTGCTTCTCCAAAAAAACACACTCTTGAAGCACCACCAATAAATATAGCTCTTCAAGCAATGCAAAATGTAGTGGAACCTGAAAGAGAAAGAAAGAGAGTTAAAATTAAAGATGAGAATCATGATGCCTTTATTCCGTATAGCAGAAGTGGAAGTAATTCCCTGACTTCAGCCACCCCCAGGTCAGTGTCAGCTTCTGTCTATGGTCAAGGCAACCATCACAGACCTGCATCTCTTTTCTTTCGCTGCATGAA
Source organism: Egretta garzetta (assembly GCF_000687185.1). Classification (NCBI taxonomy): domain Eukaryota; kingdom Metazoa; phylum Chordata; class Aves; order Pelecaniformes; family Ardeidae; genus Egretta; species Egretta garzetta. Next base: position 102,824 of record NW_009258269.1, read on the forward strand.
CTGTGCTATCCACTTCTTTATCTATTTCCTCAGTGTTGCATGCAGTGTAATTCCTCAGCTCCGACTGCCTACGCTGAACCTCTCAAAACCTTTTAGAAAGACTAAAATGATGACTAATGAAAAAGACTCTTGAAACTGTAACAATCTTTGAAATCGCTCTCTCACTACTTGAAAATGTTTAAGGTGTGCAGATAGCGTGACAGTTCACTCGGTTTGCTCTGACTTGAGAAATAGGACTGTTTTCTTGGTCCCTTGAAAGCTGCCACGCAACTGTGTAACATAACAAAGTGGCAAAGGCAATAGGTATCATGCTTCAGTTTCATTCTTAATTTCAGTCCTCATCAACTTTCAGATTCAGCTAAAAGCCAGAAAATTAAAATTAATTCTTAACCTGAATTGGGTTAACAGAACTTGCATTGTACAATAAAATAGCCAATTAATTATGCTATTTGTGCTGTCAGACAACTGATTTCCATAATCTGGATGCATGATAACTAGAAACATAACTGCTGAACTAAGATAAAGTTTTTCCCCTGAACTGAGAATTTAAGTTACTTTTTGATAGATGGTAAAGCAACTTAGTACAGTAACTAACTCCAACTCTTTTATCTTGGTAAAAGGAATGCTGACTTATTTCCAGTTGATGCTTTTGTATTCTGTTCATGTTAATTAACTTGGTAAACGTGTCAGAGTGGGGGGAGAAAAAAAAAATCTGGGATAGTCTGGATGTTTTGAGCTTACAACTAGCTCGTGTCTGCTAGTAAAAATAGTTATGGAATCTAGAATGGCAGCAGCTTCAAAGATGGAGGAAGGCCTAACGTGGAAATCTGTACAGTATATGCAAAATTAATGGCATTCAGAAGTAATGGGATTGGTGTTTCGACTCTCAGATCAATTATTCAATGTTGCACTGGATGCTGTTTACAGATTTAAAGTAATGAAACAGTACAATCTTCTGAAAGAGTCTGGAAAGAATATGGCAGAAATAGCAGTTTAGCTGTCAAAATATGCAGGGACTGCTGCTGAGGAGGAAAGATCAGGGAGGTCAAACATGGGTGGTGAAAGTTGAGAGGAAAGTCTGGATAATTTAGCCATGGTATTGTGTTTTGACAGTGTTCTGCATGCATGAAGGAATGGATAGCATCTAACCTGGGTGTGAAAAGTTTAATTTTCTGTATTTCTTTTGGAAAGGAATATATGGTGTCTGCAAACAGGAAGTTGTTGGAAACAGTTTATGTTAACTGAAGGGGGAAACCTACCAAAGAGGGGGGAGGAGAGGAAATTTTATGCGGTTGATGTTTGAAAACAGAGCGGGTGGAAAAAGTGGAAGAGGAAGTAATAGTTCAGAGGGAGGGTTCTAATCTTGCACCCATTGCCGTTGGTTCAAATAAAGAATAAAACATAAATCAGTAGACTTTAAAAAAAAATAGAACTCATGAAAACAACAAAAAAGCTACAAAACTCCATATCAGCTTTGAAGTTGTCAATGGTGGTATGAACCTGTAAAAAGCAAGCCCAGGCAGAAGATTCTAGTCATGTTTCTGACAGTGTTACTTAACTACTAAATCCCCATCAGTGATGTTATTAAGATAACCTTGAGGATTTACTTAACCTTGATCTGCTGTGATTTATTATGAAATGGGAAGTCATGATAAAATCTGAGTATCTAAGGGGTTGGATTTATAAACACTAAAAGATTCTCTGGACTGTTCTGCGATGGGTGTGGCCAAACCCTGTGTAGGAACACAGCTAAAGACAAAGGCACAAAAAATATTGGCAACTTGAGCAGAAATGTGGACCTGAAAACAGAGAATTTGGGGGAGGAAAAAATAACTGGCGCATGCACGGTGCATAATTGTCAGTGTTTCACCTTGTTTTAAGTAAAATGTGATGCTCTGGCTGAAAAGGCTGTTGTCATTGGGGGTTAGTTTAGTAACTGGAGTAGTCTTTGTGCAATAATTAATCTAGCTCTGTCATTATTAGCCCATGAAATGTGGCAGTGAAAAGAGCCATAGTAACTGTGAAAGGATTGCAAATGTCATTTTTAGAAAATGGTGTGTGAAAACTATTGTCAGCTTAGGAGGGAGTGAAGAAGTGGTCAGAAGTGATCTGTATGTACTTGTATGGGTGACAAATGTCCTTGTTTGAAGAGTCTTGCTTGGTAATATGATTTAGCAAGGTGCAGCTAGGTAACTTTGAGCTAATAACACATGTGCGTATCTGCACTGCGTGTGTGTATATACTTAATAAGAGTTTAAAGCAAGTAAACACTGCAATCCATTATTAGGTGACGGTATTGATTAGGTTATGGTACGTGAGTGAGAACATAGTAGTTGAGACTAAAGATTTAAGTACTTAAGTGATTATTTTTAATTGTTAATTGCTATTGTAACTCGGGCAATGCAAAGGTTAGGTAATAATATCTTCTCTTAGGTCAACTGGTCTATAAAAAGGTACACTTCTGTATTGGAATGCTTTGCTTTACTTCTGAAACGAAAATAGCAATTTCCAGCCCTTGCTGCCCAGCTTAGTTGGCGTTTAGATTTGAGCTTGTTTGCTTTAGTTTGTTCTAAAGAAGGGCTTGTGTGCCTAAGAGCTTATTTGCTCTTCTAAATTATTTAGTTGGATTACATATACCAAGTCTACCTCATTTGGACTCCGTTCAAACAGGAAATGCCTATAGCCACTTGGCTCAGCAGGAGATCTGGCTGACTAATTTTGTTCTCTTTGGGGTTTTAGGCATGGCATTTGTCCTTGGGAGCTAAAGCTCCATCTGATCGGACTAGTTTTTTCCTTAAATGGGTAGAAGGAATCCTCATTGCGTCTCATTCCTGAAGTCTACAAAGTGTATGATTCTACGATTCTAAAGTCAAAGCTTGATAGAATCGTGTCATACTTACACAAGCATTTTTTAGTCTACAAAGTGTATGATTCTACAATTCTAAAGTAGATAGAATCGTGTCATACTTACACAAGCATTTTTTCTTAAGTGGAAGTGTTTCACTGTTATCTCTCATCTGTCCATTTCCTTGTGTGAACGCTTAAAGAAATATGGCGGTGCTGTAAGGGCTGGTCTGTGAGCTGGCTTGGTGTGAGGACTGTGGTGGGTTACTTGTGGCTTGCTGCCAGTTGCCCACCCAGCTGCTGTCACTCCCCTCTTCAACAGGTATGGTGGAGAGAAAATAAGATGGAAAAAGCTTGGATGTTGAGATAAAGACAAGGATCAGTTAGTCACAGGCAAAACAGACTTGACTTGGGGAAGATTAATTCATTGCCAATTAAAAATAGCGGGACAGCAAGACAGACAAACACCTTCCCACTACACCCCAACCGTTCTTCCCAGGCTTAATTTCACTTCATTTCCAACTTCTATCTCCTTCTTGCCGAGTGGTGTGAGGGGTAGGGAACGGGCGTTGCATAACGCTTCATCTCTGCTGCTCCTTCACTATCACAAAGGTTGGTAAACAGAATTAAAAATGGGACTGGCTGATATTTGAACTCCATGAGACTTAATTTCATAACAATGCTGAGCTGTTAACTGTGGTCTCTGTTAACTGAACTCCTTTGTTTCGTCCCTCCTCTTGTTATATGCAGCAGCCTGTAACCGTGATCTATTACAGACTAGTAAAACGTGTGTTTTTTTTCAAAGTTTAGTTTAGTATAGTAGTGAAAGTATGGTTTAACAGCTTGTAGGCTATAGAATAATCAGTCCAGAAGCATTTGCAGGCCAACTATAAGATACTAAGAATGAAAGAGGAATAATTTATTTGCTTGGGTCATCTGTTTGTTGTCACACTAAAACTCAATTACTTGAATCTTCAGGCATTTCTGAGGACCTCGCTGCCACAAACTTAAGGTTTTCATAAGTGAAGCAAATTACAGCAATCTGTTGCTGATCCAGATGAAAGCTGTAACTAACTTCAAAGTGTAGCTTACTAACATGAAATGGCTAATTCATTTCAGCTTAGTAAGTCAGTGTCAGTCCTATGCTAAATTAGTTCAGGTATTGATTGACATAGTTCTAGTCTGAGGAAGTTAGCTTACTTTATTCTGACTTGCATAAACACTTTGGTGTGCATTCAGTGCACAAAAGGTGATTTTTCCCTATTCAAATAATGAATTCTAACAGTTGTTTCATGAAACTATGTGATGTTTCTGATGTGAATGTGATTTCCAGACTTGTTTCACTATACGTGAACAGAATTACCTAATACTGTAAAGGGGGAGTGTTTTGTATAAATCCAACTGTGCTGCTTTGGAACATATTCTAAGTCAATTCAGTTTTTATTTGGCCTTTTGGTTTGAGTTCTTGCTTTGTTCTGTATTTTTATAGGGAATACTTGTTGGAAATATTGGCCACTAGAGTAATGGTTTTGGTGGCCTTGCACAGAGGTTTTAAGGCAGGAGAGTGGAGGGACCGATGAGGAGAAGCTACTGGAGGAACAGAGGCATAGACACAAGCTGTCCCTCCCTAATTACAGCTGCTGGGGGAGCACAGACTGAACTGCAGACTGAACACTAACCAGAAGATGATTACTAAGAATACACTTTTTCTTATTCCCTGAATAATTGGTTCCTGTTGTAACCACAGATTATTTGGTTGCTTACAAGTAGCAGTGCATGTAAAACCGAGGGCAGCTGGGGGAAAGCTGACTAGGGATGAAAAATGGTTTGGCACCAGGACTACAGGTGTGGACTTACTACAAAGCAAACAGTGGAGCAAACTTGGCTGACCTGGCGGAGATGCACAGCAAAGCATGTTTTTCTTCAGTCTATTGAGACAATGCCTATAGAAAATAATATGCAGATTGCTTGTGCAGTTTTTTGATGTATTTGTGTGTAAAGATAGGCGGGGGGGTGCGAGCAGATCTGTAGCTAAATATCCCCAAACTTTTTTGTTACGGCTCCTTTCACAGTCCTCATCTTCAGCCGCATCTCTCTTGCAAATAAATCTCTAACAATAGGGTAGCAGTTATTCTTGTTTGGAAAACCATCACTGAAAGCAGCTGTAGACTGTTGTGGGTTGCTCACTGGAGGCTCTTGAGACCGCTAGAAATCCACAAGGTCACTAGAGAATTGCTTTAACACAAGTGGTGATAAATCAGCATAGAACTTGTGTTGGTATGTAAAGCAAGGTTTAATTTGGAACTTCATTTTCCGTATTTTCTTTTGCTGTGGAATTAATTGTGTGTAAGTGTTGGTTGTGGGTGATTTGGTTGAGTAAATACCACTATTCATGAACTTGTTCTAATGACACATTCGTACATTTATTAAGTAATCTTAAAGAATCAAAACATCTGATAGTACTCAGATCTCTAAAACTTGTTTATAACTTGCCTCTCTGTCAGCAATGTGGCAGTTGTATTCCCCTCTACATTCATGCAGAGTTAAAACATGTCAGTGCACAAATGATGCAATTTAGAGCTTGAAAATTTTTTTGCAACAGCTTCTTTTCAGATATTCAGGCATTAAGATAAAGGGAGCAGCAGTGCAGAACTAGGTTGGAAACTCATATGTTGCTTGTAGTGTAGTGGGTTTTTTCTTGGTTTTGGTGGTGGTAAAGCAAAATGCTTGACTTCACGTTTGTATTATGTTGCTGGGACTTTTCACTTGGAGTTGTGCTTTTGTGGACTTGATCTCCTTTATGTGCATGGCACAGTCAGTTTGTTGTGTGTTGGTGGCTTTTTTTTTTTTAAAGGCTGATCCCAACCAGTTAACACATTCAGCAACCGTTTCTCCAAAACATTTCAGTAGATGGGTGGGGGAAGGTGGTACCTGAAGTGATAAAACGTGACTAGGACTGATACAAAAATGCTTTATTTTATTAAACACTGCTTGCTCTGTGTTTACATATGGATCGTCTTGTATGCCAGCTGGCTTGTTTATTTTGCTTAAAACTCTTATTTTAGTCCTGTTTTTTATTAACTAAATATGTATTTAGAATGGTTGCTTTGCCTATAGGTTAACAGCTGAATCCAGATTTGAAACTACAGAAGAAGATAAGAAAGAAAATAAAATCACGACTGAGAAGAAAGCACAAAAGAAAAAATATACGACGTTATATGTATCTTCTAAACAAACTTCTGAAAACCAGTGTGCTCAGCAATAAAACTTCGTTTCTGGAAGGAACCTGAACAATTTGGAGTCCTGCTTCAGCAGGCAATACTGAGCAAACTTATGTACAGGTCCCTAATTTAAATATTGATCTGCCTTGCTCTCTGAAGAGTATGATTGCATTAATGAGAGTTGCACTTGTGGTAACTCCCCAGGCGGCACCTGATGAGTTCCCTGGCAACCTGACCTGAAGTGATGCCTTGTCTTGAATCTTGGCTGAGTCTCTAAGCACGTGTTAATTGCTATCTGTTTGTAGCACAGTGCTGTTCTGAAAGATAAGTACTTGCTACAGAAGTTTTATAATACAGTAAGACAGAGGTCAACCCTGAGCAAGACCGACTAGACAATGTTGATGCAGAACTCAGCTAAGTCACCTGCTCCTGAATTTCTTCCAATTCCCGTATTCAGAATTGTTAACATTTTTCCCCCAATGTGTAGTTAGTTGTTCAACTTTCAGGCTGACCTGATTGCCAAGGTGCACATGAGTCTTTTTATGCATTTTCTGGGAGTAGTATTCTTTTGAAACTCTATAAATCCTTGTATTTATACTACTAAGTCAAATAAACCTCCTTTCTCTTCCTTCCTAAAAGGTAGACTGTATTGCATTTGAGACAAAACATTTACGTGAAGCTGTCAATTTTTTTGTTTGTGTGAGGTATTTTGTAGAAAAGATTTTTTTTTTTTTTTAAAAAGTACCACTTAATAAAATCTAAGAAATTGTAATGCCTGTGCTATGTGTCACTGGTTTTTTTTTTTTTAGGAGACACATCTTAACTTCCTGTAACTTTCTGGTGATGCTTCATGGAGAATAAGTCTGAGGAGAACACTTAAGCTAGTTCCATTAATTCTCCCCCCCAGCATTTATACAGAAGTTTAAGATTACTTCATTTGACTCATTATACTGTGGTTTAAGCTCCCTCTAGTGAATAAGTTAACCACTTTCTAAGTAAAAGACTTAGTAGTGAAGATGAAAGCTCTTTAAGACTTTTCCTTTTAAATCTATTGTGAAACAAGTATCTAGGGAAACAATCTTACAACCCAGTGGGTTGACAGCTTGACCTGCTGTGTGTTTATCTCCATCGGTACTTTGGAATCTAAGGCTCCTCATGTGCCTCTTTTTAAACAGATGCAACTTCAAGCTCATGTCAGATACTGCTAGTCAGCACCAAGAGAGTAAATGTAAACAGGCCGTATAAAGAATTTGTTGTTTGTTGTGTTCTAGCTTTGGTCAAATCACTGTTTCATTTGGTAGTGATGCGACTGTAACTTTCCCACCACCAGAACGTGTCTAGACCATGTATAAATGTACCTTACAAATACAGTGTCTTAAGTTATCTGTTGAAGAAACATAATGGGCTTGGTTACGGGTTTGTGGTGAGGCAGGGGAAGACAATCACTTGCATAAAATGTTCTAGGTACCTTTTGGAGAAATTGCTAACTTTATGAATCTGAATGGACTTGTCTAAGACAGCTGTTGGGATGTGCTTGTTTCCAGTTGCGCCAGCTCAGAAGCGATGCCTAGCATTGTGTTCACTATGACTGTGCATATGGGTGGCTTCAGCTTGTCAGTCGCTCATCTCAACAAATATTGAACTGTAACATTCTGAGTGACAACAGAAGTGACTGAAGATGTGGCAAAGTAAACTTGAATGAGCCCAAGTGGCTTGTCACTTCCCCATGCAGTTTGAACTTGTTATCAGTCCATTTCTATGTAGTTACGTTTAGGTGCAGCCTGGTGGCTGTTACTGCTGTTGTTGAATGAAACGTCATAAATCCATGTCTCGCAGACTCTAATTGTATCACTTTCTCAACCTAAGAAATTTTCTTTCTATCTGTATCCTTCAGGCTCTTACTGATGAAGTCTGTATAAGCTATCTGATTTCTTGTGAAGATATTCCATGGTATTACAGGAAGCCAACACGTATCCATGAAATAGTTCTTACTCTTCTTGACTTTGACCGCGCAAGTGAACTTTAATACCACACTGAAGAAATCATGCTTTTCATGCTACAAAATGTTAGAAGAAAACTTTTTTTTAAGCAAACAGTTGAAGTTAGCTTTGTTTACTGTCACTGTACACTGAGATGCAAACAGCATAAAATCAACTAAAGTACAAAATTGTTTTAATTCGAGGAAAACCTTCACTAACTTGATGTTGGCTGCATGTACTTTAAATGGGAGTACTGAACTGTAGGTTGCCTACTAAGACAGTTAATTATTTCTGTTGAGCTACTTGGCATGCGAAATTTATAAATTTTTAATTGAAATAACTTGTTAATTAACGCTCTAAACACAACCAGGATGTTATTTCAACAGATGATAATAACAGTAGTAATAATAATAACAGATAATAAACAGATGAGGGTTATCTATCCCCCAAAACTACAGCTTAACCTGTACTGCTGTAGTTTACTTGGAGTGTGTGGTCCTCACAACCGTAATCATATGTGCATGCTTATGAATCTTTTGCAGAATTATAACTAGCTGGTGGGGAAAGATGCCTGGAATTGAGGCTTTTGTTGTGCCATAACTTACCCAAGGTATTGTCCTTTAAGTGCATGACAATACTTTGCATTTTTTCTTTTTTTCTTCTGTTTTGTTGCATCGGGTGCTTTGCTACAACTGTGCGCACAGGTCTTGGCATAAATAGAATTTAGAGCCAGTTAAACACCACTGTTGTATTCTGCTTAAATTTTTATGTATGGTGGAAGTTAGTATAGCTAAAAATTGATAACTGGATTAGTCAGCATCTTACAGGATCTTGCTTCCTTTAATACTGCTGTCTTCCCCTGCCTGCCCCCCAACCTCCCACAAGGTAAGTTTTACCCGTGAATTCCCTAGGCAGAGATCTTTTTTTTTATCTTTTGGGGAAGCGAGGAATTTTCTACTTGCCCGTAAAGACCTTCAGCCTGGAAAAAGACTTAAGGAAAAGCTGGTAAGGTACATCAGGATGATTAAAGGATTCTATCTGCTATTTTCTGTGGAGTAGTAATGTGGAATAATAATTACACAAATAAACGAACAAATAGTTGGAATCGGAACCTCCATTGACAGAGGTCGTAACTACTACCTGCCTTAATTCTCTAGATCCTTGTTAGGGTTTGTTCTCTGCTGCAGCAACATAGGATTTTAGGACTACCACGCATGCTTTACTCTGGATGCATTTTTCTCTTAAAGCTGAAAAAAGATTTTGTTGCTCAATCCATTTGTTAGGAATTGGAGCTGGGACTTTCAGATGCAGTCAGAGGAGGAGATTGTCTTGGCTAACTTCTGGGAAAGTGGTGGTAGGTGCTAGTAGCTAATGAGTTGCAAAAGCATCATCATGAAAGCGTGACAGGAGGAAGCAGTGGCAGATGTGTGCAATGCCGAGAGCTGGGTGTGGGGGCAGGGATGGCAGGTGGGAAGCAGCAATGGCTTCGGAGGCCTGGGTCGCAAGTCGGAGCACTTGAGGTGAGTTGGTATGGTAAGGCGGGGGGCACGAGCCCTCAGGTGGGGACAGAGCGGTGTTCAAATGTCCAGGGGTGTTTAGGTCTCTTGTACCTTTTGCAGAATCAGATCTTTGAGATGGAAGAGATTTGGGGCATCAGAACAGTGTTGCAAACTGGATCCCAGTTTGGAGGTGAAACTTCTGTATGTCACTTCTTTGGATCATTTCTTTTCAAAATATAGTAGTGTTGTATGGACTAGGCTTATTAGACCTACATGGTGATGCATGTTTTTAAATGAGTGCTAGAAAGGAACAATTTTCCTCGGGACTTGTACTATAGGGAAACATAATGAGGAAGAGCAATGTAAAACAACAAAATAAATGCAAGTCACGACCCCTAGGACAAATAGTATATGGGAAGTAGTGACTTGCTGCTGCAGGGATTCAGAGGAGTAAGGAAGGCATCCTTAGAAAATCTCTTTTTGATAGATAAAGAAAAGTTAAATGTTCCACAGAAAAGAAAGATGTAGGGCTCTTAGATGAAGCTGATTGTGATGGAGATACTGAGTTGCTCGGAATCTAGCTCACTTTATTAAACACAACATGAATTTCAATGTTATTTTAGGGAGGGAAATAGCTAATTAACTAGCTAAATCCTTTTCCTAAACTAGTATGTGGACATAGTTAAGATTAGGGCAATTCAAGGAAATCTGTGGTAAAGTTTAAGGTGGTTTTACTCCAGAAGTAGGTATCAGAATTCCATGTGCGATGAGACAGACTGGCAGTCTGTGCTTCTCGTGATCGCTGGTTAAAACTGAGATCTGACATGTCACGTGTTCTCAAAAATATTCTGACAGATGTAGCACAGCACTATCAATCAGTGTTGATAAACAATGATTGCAAAGTTGCAATGTAATACCCAGAGAACAGGATTGTTGTATGTCTTTGTTGTACTGAGCAGGAGATAAAGAAACAGTACATATTGTAAAGCTTTTTCTGTTTGTAGCTTGGGGTTTTTTTTAATTCCACACTATAAGTAAGAACATGAGCGGAGATGACATCCTTGTCTTCGATTTGGTATGTTGTCCTTAATCCAAATTACTAGCAACTTGCCTTGATCTTTGCATGTCCAAAATGTCATTATGTAAGTCAGCTCATGCAGCAGCCTGTGTGGAAATAAAGGCTGTAAATAGGCAATAAGTTACTTTTCGAAGTTTTGTCTTGACAATAAGTCTTTAGGAAAGTGTAGCTTTGTTTAGAGGATAAAAAGAAACTCTCCTACTTTTTCCTCCAAAGGTAAAATGACAGAAATAAAAAGGGTGGGGTTTGAAATGTTGTGGCTTTGTCTTCATTTCTCTTATGAGGGGTAGTCATTATGAAAATCAAATCCCCACTCCGGGACAGGTTAGAAGAAAGTAGGTTTTAAGATGTAGCGTCTCATGGAGTCAAATCTTTAACATCTGCTCTTGGTGTCAGTTAAGAAATGCAGTCCCTTGACGTTTTGGAACAGAGCTAACCAAAAGTTAGAGATAGTTATTGTAGCTGCTCTTTGCATGCAGTAGCCTTCCAGCTTAGATCTTAAGTTTAAGGTTGGTGCAGGAGAGGACTGGGGTGGTTTTTCTCCTTTTTGCTTGCTTATGTGTTACAGCCAGTATCATGCGACAGAAACACCCAGTTTGGGATTCCCCTCCCCCATGACACTTGGGTACAATATCTCGAGTTTGAAAAGAGGAAGGAAGCTCAGAGCTCAGAACAGCAGCAAATCTCGCAGAACCCTCGCAGCTGCCTCAGCCTGTCTGCTAGTCCTCAGCGACAGCGGCTGGGAAACGGATCTCGCTTGCAGTGCCTTTGTTTTTCACCTGTCTTCAAGTCTGTGTCCTATAAACTTTGGTTTCCTTGGTGGCGGGTGTCCTTTGGAGCCTCACAGATTCATGTACAATGGCGAGATGGCACAAGACGGAGAAGAGTGGCGTGGGTATGTAACTTGGTAAACTGCCATTTGAGTTTTGCCTTCTTAACTTCTGAACAGGATGTGGGCAGGTGTTTTCTCTAGTGTGATGAGTTAACACCCTCCGCTTTACCACGGTGGCTTAATTGAAATGATCTATTTCGTACAAAGTTTTAATCTTTCCAACAGAATGACAAGAAATACATGAGCGTGAGCTTGGGAGATGTAATCCTTCCATCTCGCCACATGTTCCCACCCCGCTCCAGTCTTGAACTCTCACAGTAACGCAGCTTTCCCCACCTCCGTATTTTATAAACAGTTGGAATAAGAAAGTAGTTTGTTGTATAACAAGTAGCTAGAAGTTAGGGGGAACAAATGTAGGGGAAGGGGAATCCTGCAGCTGCTTTGAGAGACTGGCACTTGAGGCTTGTGTTACAGAAAAACCTGTACGTGAGTTGGTAATGCTTTTTGGAAGGAAAGTCATCTTCCAACATCAATTATTCTTAAAATGGATGATGTTAACTGGCATGAAGCACTGAATTGCTGTTTAAAAAAAAGAGAAAGCCTTAAAATTAGGAATTAAAGCTGAAGCACTTGCACTTTACTTCGGCAGGACATTTCTTTCAGGTTCTCACTACAGAACACAGTGACGGTTAATCTTGTACTCATGTTTTATTTTACCTACCAGTGCTTAGTTATTAATCTGGAATCCCCAAATTCTTCTAGAAGACATTATTTTAAGAAGGCCATAACATTTTGTGATATGCATTAAAAACAAAAAACCTCCCACCCAGCTGGCTTCATGAAATAAAATGAATCATCAGGGAAATAATATGAGGAGAAGAACGTCTTCCTGTTCAGCTTCCATGTGCAGCAGCAGCAGAATTGTGAAATACAAGTAGCCTGTTCTGGTGGTGGTTTATATTACAAAATAAAGGGTGTAAATCTTTTCTGTTTCAGTCTTGCAAGTAGTAGAAATTACTTTGTTTTTCCACTTGTTTATCTGAAAGCTATTGATTTGGGAAAATACGACTGGATTTGTTGGATGTGGTCTCTGTATCCCTGTACCAGTGACAGGTGTTATCTTGCATACGGATAAAAGTACTAGATGCTAGCCAGCTATTTGCAGGAGTAATGTAAAACAAGCTTCACTTGTAGCAGCTTTTTACAGGGAGCATTTTGGGTCAGGGTGAGTTTGATGTAATTGTAAAAAATGTTTGTTCTTGCACTGTAACATTATAGGAGCCAAATAACCTGACTTGATGTTAAGTATGATTTTTTTTTTTCCATACCCCTGCAGTAGACCAACCTACCAGGTTTGACCAATGCATGTCCCATGAAAAGGCCCTCAGTTGTGATCTGTCTGCTGTTTCTTCAGCAGTCAGTCTGCTGTGCTTTGTTTATAGTCAAGTTTTGCCTGTTTGTAGCTTAATAGCCAATGTGATCACCCAACATACAAAAGGCTCAGTGATATAGTAGTGTCTGTGGTGTTTGAAAGGTACAGCAAACCACACATAATAAAAAACATCTTGTGGAATATATTACTTCATAAACTAAGAACAATCCGCTGAAGTTTGTTTTGTGAAGACTACGCTGCATTTTGATCGAACAATTCCTTGCACTACTTGACTTAAGATACAATATTCAGAGTATGCAATTTTATATAGTAGTCTTTTCTACCTCTAAGAATATTTATTTCAAAATAGTAAGCTTTTAACTGAATTGCTTATCCTGAACACTTTTAGTGCATAAAAATAAAGCAAGTAATAGAAAATAACATTTCATGGCAGTATTTTAATAGTGTTAAGTTTAAACTGCCATAGAGACAACACAAATTCAGGAGTTTTAAAAAAACTTGGAAGGACTGGGTTTTATTTGATCTGGCAGTGCTCTTGCTCTAACAACTATGGCACTCTCATTCTAGAGTGAATATGTACTATGTGTAGCTCATAGGGTGATACCGGTGCAATCACTGCTATGTACAGGTACTGCTTTCTGAAATGTGGTCTGCTGAAAATATAGCTTCTGCTTCTTTCGCCCATCTCTCTGATAAGACTGTTATCTCCTTCAGCCTGGTTATTTGCATTTACAGCAGAGACTGGAGTTGTTGAAAAAGGTCTGTTAGCATAAATCTGATTGTTACAACTGCTTATGTGCTAAAGACACACTTGGATTCTTCAGTCACTTCACTGAATACTCTGCAATCTGTTGCATCATGTGGATGCAGGAGTCCTGAGACTTAGGAAGTTTCCAGGTGCCAACACAGTGACCTGTAACTTGTAGACTAGGGGTTAGAACTTACTGAAGGACTAACTTGCTGTCATATAAACATTTAGGATATCGGTGGTAGTTTTGTGTCAGGAAGAGTGAAGACGAGGGCAAAACAAAACTTCTTTTTTTATTTGCAAGTTTCTAAAATTAATTTCCTGCTGCAAATTAAGAAAAAGCCAGCTCACAGTCTACCTACTGTTGCTTAAAGAAGCAAATGGCCACTGTTTGACTAAGAAATCTGCAGAGAGCGGGGATTATCAAGTGCACCATAGAATCAAAGAATGTTTTGGTTTGGAAGGGACCCCTAGAGGTCATCTAGCTCAACCCCCCTGCAGTGAGCAGGGACACCGCTAACTAGATCAGGTTGCTCGGAGCCCCATCCAACCTGGTCTTGAATGTTTCCAGGGATGGGGCCTCCACCACCTCTCTGGGCAACCTGTCCCAGTGTTCCACCAACCTCATTTTAAAGAATTTCTTCTTTATACCTAGTCTAAACCTACCCTGTTTTAGTTTAAAACCATCACCCCTTGTCCTGTCACAATTGGTCCTGATGAAAAGATTGTCCCCATCTTTCCTATAGGAAATAGCAAATGGTGCAATTGATGGTCTGTATCTTTACGGAACTTTGCTAGTGTTTAAAAGCTGACTACAAATTTATCAAAGCTTTGGTAAATTTCCTTTAAATAGGTAAAGGAAGTGATATATCCAGTTTGTGAAGCAGCAGATGGTCGACTTCTTCACGCTCTGATAAGTCTCAAAGACGATACCTTTTCCTTTGTACAGATAAAAAAAGTAAACCTGGTTAGCCATGAAGTAACTTGCTCAAGAACAAAGGCTGTACAACCTTGCCTGTGCGGGACGAATAACGGGCCAAATGAGATTAGGCCTACTCTCTATAGAAATAATTCCTTAAGTTTTATGGCTGTGAGGCTTAGAGTAAATATATTTCGTTAGCAAAATTTGTAGCTGGCAGATACCACATCTTAAGGAATCCATGATACAAAGCATTTCAAAGCTGGCAAATAACAGTAGCTCTTTTAAGATTGTCACGTGTGTAATTTGAACATACATTCCCCCTACTGTAGTTACCATAGCCATAACTGATTATTGCACTTGCTCTACAAATTGTTTAAAATGTGTTCTCCATGCATATTGAACTTGAAGAAGGGTAGGTATGACTGTGCTTTCCAGTGGGAAGTCCAAAACAGAATATCATCATTTAAGATCTAGGGTAGGTCACTGGGGAGAACTGACATTGCAGACCTGGTGGTATTTTGTTTACCCTGTGCTTGCTCCCCTACTGTTCTAGGCTACAAGCATATATGTGATTTTGATGTAAAAGAGAATCTCTGCAATCTGTGTCATCATGTGTGGTAATAGTACTACCACTTGCAGTTTCTCCGCTCGCTCCAAGCAAGTCCGTTTGCTGGGTTAAAGAAGGGGTTTCTGTGTTATAAGACTTTTCATACTTGTATGTAAAAAATCACAATTGTCTGTGATTTAGTCTGTTGAGAAGCAGAATAGGGAAAATGAGAACAATAATCAAATGGACTTTCCAACAATAATAGAATATTAGTGATGTAAGTACTCATACATGTAACTTTTTCTTGTAGGTCATCTTTGGTAGGGACCATTCCATTTCTCCTTTTGCGTAATTGCTTTAAGTTAATAGACAACTCCAAATTCAATAAGCCGTAGCTTATACCCAGGAGTTCCTTTGCTTAGCAAAGTTGTTGGCTCACAGATTGTTCTATTTTCCTTTATCTTAGAAACTAAATGTATTTGTTCTTTCATTATGTAAGTTATTAAGAATAGTGGGAGAAGCTTTCACCCAGAATAATTTAGAAAAAATAAAACCAAAAAACCCCAAGCAAACACACACACATCACTACCACCCTAGCTGTCCTGTCTGGCACCAAAAAAAAAATCAATTGGGGAAATAGTCACACTGAGGATTTAATTTTGGGAAGGTGTTCAAAGAGGTTTTTGGAAATTCAACAAACGTATGCTCTTAAAATTGGAAAGAAAACGGTGTAATGGCTGAATTTTAACTATAGGAAACTCATGGAGTAACAAGGCCTGGAATGTGGGGTTTGACGACTATAGTCACAAAGTGTTTTTTCAGTTTAAGGCCTCTCGTGTCTCAGGAAAATGGAGAAATATGGGCACACTGAGTCTACCGAGACATAAAGTCTGTGAAAGTTGACAAGCTTTTGGGATAATACAGGCTGGAAGCTTTTTGACCATATAGGGCTATTTTGTCTTCTATGTTTTTGGTAGTCTTTGTTTTCAAGTCTCTGATGAATGACTCAGGTTGAATTTGTAAGTCTTATTAGAAGTGTGCCTGATGCCTTCAGTTTCCACTGATGAGCAGGGTTTCAGCTTGAGAGTATTTGGTCCAACCTTTGGATGAGCAGTAGTATGCTGAGTGGGGTTGGAAGACCACACAAATCCCAGCTGGGATTCTTGGTTATGCTAGAATGCAGACTATGTGCCCACTTTAGTATTTTACTTAATTAAATAGGATACTCCAGATAGCTAACATTCAGCTTTGCACTTGGAAACCATATTCCTGATTTTACATATGAAGCTTGTTCTTAGTCTTGAAGCATTCCTAGCATAGATGTATGCTGCTTTTATGGACAGTACAAGACAGAAAAGTTGTGGTAGGCTAGTGGTTTTCAGTAGCAGTTTGCTAGTAATGTGCAAGATGAAGAGTGTTTGAAATCTGCTTAGACCTTGAGGAAACTGTCACACTTGTGAAAAAGTTACGAGTGGGTGAAATATTACATTGGTATGCTAAATTCAAGTGTTACATTTACTCCTGTACTGCTGAATCTGAAAATGAGTATTGGACTATTTGAAGCTTAAGTTGGGGGAAGGAGAGGACTGTGTGTGACTTCTTTGAAACTGTATAAAAGCATATGCTCAGCCTGAGCGCAAAGGGCTGCAACTGGCTTGTTGACTTCATCTGCTGAAGACCTCTGAAAATTATTTTACGTCGACGTGAAATCTATGTAGATTGAGCTGTGATGGAGACAGAGCTTTCTCCAGCGGTGCCTACTTCATGAAATGCAGCCCCTGAAGCCAGCAGACTGTTCTAGCTGCTTGGGAAACACCTGCAGCTTTGTGAAGTACAGCTCACTGCAGAAGGCAAACTAAAGTAAGATGGAGACAAAGCTGGGAAAGGAATCTCTTTATCCACAATCCTTCATGAAAAGGAAAAAGCACAGCTAAATAGCCTGTTCTTCATAAAGACTTCTGAGAAAAATGACTATGCTGCTATTTTCTATGAAAGAGTCAGAAACAAGTCTTCACATAACTAGTTGGGTATGTTAGAACTTCCTGGGTCTTGTACTGGCTTTATTATGCTTAAGAAGGAAAGTAAGTAGCTCAAGTCAGCTAAAACCTCCATCTGGCCCCAAGGTTAAGCTGTGAAGAAATCTGTATTCAATGGTTATCCAAGATAACAGTTTGTTATCTGAGAAGTGAAGAGTTACCATTTGCTGAGCATGATTTGCAATAAATTAGATGAGCCTCTAACCCACCTTGAGCTTTGGTACCTGTCTCTGACCTGTGAAATATTTATTGGAACTGCACCCATGTCATGTTCATTACAGCACACTTGCTCTGGGAGATTTAAGAGGAGATCCTTGACTCAGAATACTGGAACACAAATTTCATAGATTTCTTTCCTAACAGGATTTCTTGTCTTCTGGGCTGTATAATAGTTTCCCATGAGGTTTGTCAATGTCCTTGCTGAGTGATTTCACCCTGATTTCATGAGAAGAAAATGGTAACTGAACACAAAGAATTGATCTGTGAGGAAAGAAGGTACTACTTTTACATTATTACTTGTAAAAGTAGAGCTGTAATATTTCAAAAATAAAATGGTACAGGGTTCTTGCTGAGGCTATTTGTTAGAAATTGTTTGAATGTGCAAAACATTTCATGAGTTATTACATAGAAATCATTCCAGATAGTCCTCCTATTACGGTAAAGTGAAATTAAGAGCTGGTTCAGCAAAGCTATACCTCGGGAATTTATTTTTTTTTTTTTTCAAATTCTGTTTAAGTGGAAGGGTGGAAAGTAGCCAAGGAAACCAACTTGAAACACATTTTATTACTAAAAGGTGAGTCTCAAAAATGAAATAACATAATTGTATTTGTTATAAAGAACCGGGCAGGGACTTCACATGAAGGAAAACAGGCAGGAAAGGCAGGTAGGAAGATTAGGATAATGGCTTCAGTGTTGCAGGTCTGGGGGATTTTCCTTGCTCACCATTCCTATCTTGTGTTAGCTTACAGTCAAATCACATGAGTAGTAAGAATCTGGGTTTTCAAAGTGCGTGAATACTGAGGAAATCTAGCTTTTTGAGGAAAGGATTCTGTTACCTGGATTACTGGGAATTTTCTCGAGTGTTTTGTGTGTGAATGTTCCCAAACGAGGCACAAAGGATGATTTTTTTAGATTTTTTTCCTGCTTGTCATCATCTTCTAAATTGAGAATGTACAATTTAAATTATACAGCATTAACAGTGCTTCTGTCTCAACCTGTGGTAGTTTGAACTTATATTTTTAACAGGAATTGTACTCTCAACAAAGAGGGACTGTTTAATTTACCTTGTGTCTTGGAATGTCAAGAGAAATGTCCTCCGCAGATTTTCATTACTCTATTTTGGACAACACGTACATACCTACATGGCTTAATGAAAAAGGCTTCATAGCCATTCATATATTCAACAGCATGCACACATATATCTCTAGTGGGGGGAATGTGCATATCCTATCCAACAACTCTGGCTTTAATAGGCACGTAGGAAATAAATGGAAACAGGAATTTTCTTCAGCCTCCATACTCATTTTTTTGCTACTGGGATGGACGCTGGTAGATGTCTTCACTTATGCTCTGGGTGGCTGAATGCATGAGAGAGAGCAGAATTAGACTT
Source organism: Egretta garzetta (assembly GCF_000687185.1). Classification (NCBI taxonomy): domain Eukaryota; kingdom Metazoa; phylum Chordata; class Aves; order Pelecaniformes; family Ardeidae; genus Egretta; species Egretta garzetta. The sequence goes on from NW_009258269.1 coordinate 121,532, forward strand.
GGAAGCTTCTTAGGGTAACTGTCTTTAACAGTATGTATTGTTTGGCGGAACAAGAAATGATTCTTTGGGCATGCTTCATGGGAATGGTGGGAATCACTTCCATCTTCCCGAGGTGCAATACAGAGCTTCTGCTTGAGCAGAGTTCAGTTTGGAAAATCTTTCATGTTAGCACTTTGACCTGGTATTTCTTAGGCTTGCTTTCTGAAGCAATATTGTTGTGGCATGCGGGCTTTCAGCTTATCTCCTGAGCGACCTAAAACAAACGTGGAATCGAAGGGGGGTTTGCTTTTTTTTTTTTCTTGGTTGGTTGCTTTCTCTCTGTGTCCTGCTATAAAATTACTACTAAGGTTATGGCGAGCTCTAAAAAGACAGGGTTGGGGTTTTTTTGTTGATCTGAAGATTAATTTTCTAACTGTTTTCTCAATGAACTGTAAAGTCCGTATTCAGGAACTGTCTTAAGGCTGGAGTTCCTGGGCATTGCCTGTGCCATTCTGGGGGAAATCTGACAGCATCTGTGTACAGATACGCTGTTGATGGGAACACCTTAGCCTGATGCTGGCTGCTGGGGAGGGCATATGCTGTCCAAATCTCTCCTGTTAATCTTCTTGCCATGACATCAGTTGCTTTTGAGGTCACTAATTGCTATTGGGATTTAGAATGAATGCTGTGCCTTGACGATACTGTCTCCTTTTTATGGTGGGATAGAGGATGCCAGGGAGTGGAGTGGTGGAAAGCTCTTCAGACTGATTTGAAGGGGCCTTTATTTCTAATGGCCAGAGAGTTTATTTAAAGAAAAAACAAACCCAAACAAACAAAAAACCCCAAACCCAAATTGTTCTAAGTATCCTACCAAAAAACCTTTTAAATCCATACAGGTTTTTCATATACTGTTGTTGAAGAGCAAAATAAATGAAATACTTGTTTGTGTGCACAAAATGGCAAATACACAACCCCGAAGATCTCAACAGAGGGTGGAGGAAAGGGAACCCTGCTCTTAAGTGGTGAACTCTGAGGTGATTCTTGCAATATAAGAGGGTCACAGTTTGTAAGGGAAATTACAGCTGACAGAAGATATAACTGCATATAATAGTCAAATTTTCATTCACAGTTAATAATTAAATAAACAGATGTGCTAGTTAAGTTGTCTGGTGCTGTAGGTAATACACCTGGATGTAGCTGGTGGTATTAAGTTGATTGTTTATAGAGGTTTTTGCAATGGTATATGGGAAATAATTTCTTATCATAAAATGTCTGAATAGGTCTATAGCTTAAAATTTGAAAGGAATTTGTTAAACTCATCCTACCAAACAATCCAAATTGTACAGTAAAATCTCTCTCATTAAGTTTCCACTTACTCATTTAGAAAAGTCTTAGCTAATATAGCCACTTCCTTTGTCAGTTTGCTACTGCACTTTTCAATAACTTAATTGCTGTTAAATGAAGTTTTTCAGAGCAAACCCAATACGCAATGTGAATATGACTCAGTAATTTGCATCTATATTTTGAGACAAATACAACTAAGAGCAGTCTGTATTTTGAAATAAAGTATATGCTAGTCAACAGTAATGTTAATCTGTATGGATGTTTCAGAAAATCAGTAAGAGCACACACACCCTCCCAAACACTCATGTGAAAACCTCTCTTTAAATGTCATGAAAACTTAGGAGAGTTGTTTGCCATCTTCCATTTCTTGAAATCTGTGTCAAGACTAATGAAAGGAAGCCAGTCAAAACATAACTACACATCTACTACTTAGCTCAACAAAAAATTGAATTTAAGACAGCTCTCTGAAGATCACTGAGGAAGTCTCTTGTGTCTTCAAGATTCTCTTGAATAAATGGCTGAATCTGGACAGCAGAGCCTCATTTCAAAGTTGTTTGGCTTTGTTTTTTCTTTTTTTTTTTTTTTTTTTTTTTTTTTTTTTATTTTTTCTCCCTCCTTATATGTAATGCTCCACCCAACGAGGAGAAGGAACTGGTGGGAAGGCCTCTTCATGTCAACAAAAATAAGAACTTATTTTTTGTCCAATAAGCCTCTTAATTAAAGCTGGAATTCCTTCTAATAGCTGTTCCAGAAATATAATTAATATAATGATGGTAAAAGAAACAAGAAACACAATTTATGGAACACCTGAAAAAGTGAAGACAACCAATCTATTTAGCTCTACACTCCTACCTTAGCCATTTTCATGAAAGGCAAGCTAATTTGAGACACTAAACACAATTTTAAGTAAAATGTTTAAGCAAAATGTGTAATTAGTAGCATTTTTGGCCTAGCAGAAATGAATAGCTTCCTTCAGAAGCCTGGAGGGGGGAGCAAAAGGAATGCAGGAATATACTGAAGGTAGGTTCAACTTTCTAGATCAGTTTTCCCCTAGTTCAAAATACTGCAGGTTTGGATGTTCTGTTTGTGTGGATGGATGGGACACTGTCATGAGACAAGGAAGAAAACCCTGCTGACTGATACCTTTACTGCACAACCGAGGTCATGGTTAGTAGTTAGTGTGTTGTTCCTACTTGTACAGTTTAATTGTGGTTTCAGGCTTACATATTTTAATCAGTTTCCCCATGTGATACTAGCTTCAATAACCATTTCTACTCTGTAATGCTATTGCAAAAGTCTCTAACCAACCCATGAAGGAAAAATACACAGAAACAAATGCTTACCATAGCAGCCCACATCCTGTAGCCCTAGAATGTAAGAACTAGTAAAGAAGCTTATTTTTTTGATTTCTCTCTGAAAGTTAGCTGTTCCTTAACCACATATAGATAAGCTCCTGATTAGAACACTTTTAAAATCTGCTGCTCCTGTGTTCTTTTCAGAGTGATTAAATACAGAAAATTAAGAGACTTTCTACTGTTTCCATAGAAAACACAGTTTCATGTTAAGATGAAGCATCTAAACCCAGGAAAGAATTTGGTAAATTCAGTGTTCATATGAATCTCTGTGCCCCTGCTCACCAGCGTCACCATAAATTTCTGTTAACTGTGCACTTAAATTCTTAATCAGACCAGTCAACTAACAATTCTCCAGCACAATGAATATGTGTGTATTGGAGACCTGCATCTGAATAGTTGCTCTTAAATCCTGTGCAGAGCAGTTGTTATGAATACCTTGGTTTTATGCATATGCTGGGGTTTTTTTGTTTTCAGCACTGGCCATTTTGAACACCTTTGCATTTTCACAAGAAAAGAGATTAAGTAATGGTAACAGATGAAGTTTTTGATAGAATTATGGTTCTATTCGTTTACTCTAGTGTATTTGTCCTAGTATCAAAAACTTAATAATCATGTAAGTTTTTCAGTTTTCTTGTAGTGTATGGCTGTATTGAAAACCAGTATTTTTATCCTTTAATTTTTCAGCTATATACAATTTCAGAGGCACAGGGATACCACAACTACCTCTACAGATTGGTGATGTGGTCCATATCTTGGAGGCTTGTGAAGGTAAGTCAGTTGCCTTCAGGCTATAGGTTTCTGTGTATGAATAACTTAACCCTTTTACTTCACGGCAATTCCCTGTGTTATGTAAGTAGCTGTCTAATGCTCTTATTTGTATTGGTGGTGGTGTTCTATTTTGAGGAAGAACCTATTCATTTTTGGAGAGCCAAAATCAGAAATGTTGCAGTAAATGTGGTTTTTTGGGGAAGCCATTACCAAATGAGGAAGTCATCAAGGTAAACGTAGAGTTTGTGAAGTTCATGCCAGCTTGTAATATACCTGTTGGAAGTTACATTAGATTTGACTGAAGTTCTAATGGAGTATGTTTTTGCCTCTAAGCTAAATATTTGTTGCTAGAAGATATTCAGCACCCTACTCATCCTATAGTATAAGATAGAAATCTAGTATGTTAAAGTAGTCTGTAGGTCAGTATGATAGAAATATTTCTGAAAACCATCCAACTTAGTGAACAGAAGTCCAAGTCAAGCCATGCATGATAGATAGTCAACGTGCTGATCCAAACTTATGTAGTTGGTATGTGGACCTATCTGGCCAACTGGCATAAGTGTAAAATAAACAAAAGCAGCGAAGAATAAGCAAACATAAAGTTTTATACATTTGTGAAGCTGAATTCATTGTTGATACTGTAACAATAGTGTATTCCTCCATATTGATTCAATCTGTACCTTTACAATCTGTCTGAATTCTCTCCCAAGTCTGCCAGAACTACTTAAGTTTTTATTAGTATTAAGCAACAAGGGTGCAATTATTATTACTAACTCAACAGTTAAGTATCAGCAAATGTAATTATAATAGTAATTTATTTTTTTCAATCTGCAGTGATGTTCTTGACCAGATAAGAGTTTAAAAAAAATTATGAAGTGCTTCAAGCTTTGCAGAATGCATTGTAAAATTATCTTCTTCAACCTAGTTCCAATGTCTGTCAGTTGTATCTTATTAACTGTAGTTATGTTAAAGAGAAAGGCCAACTGCTGCATTATGCACCTACAGACACAGCTCAGTGTTGAAAGACACTTTGTATGTTGTGGTCATAAAGCTGCAAAGAATCTGAAGCTGTTTGAGCCCAGCCCATTCCATTTCACAGATCTCCAGGTTGTTTTGTATGGAAACAACAAATTATTTGAGAGAAGAGCCCCTCAGAAACCATAGTTCCAATATTTTGGAGCACAAAGCATTTTTTTTCTTCTATTTGTAAAAGAAATTCAGTATCTCTCAGCAGCAGTGAAAATACTGATGTCACTCATTAGACTATTAGTCAACAGATGCATCTGTCAGTCATAAGTAATGGTTTGTGTCCTCTCAGAAAATAAAAGATCTGTATAATTCTTCAAGACTCCATTCCAAACATTCTGGTGAAGAAAAAAATTCATTAGCAAACCAGAAACCTCCTCATCCTTATAGTGTCTCTGTTAATTGCAGAAACAGCATTTCAGGTTTCTGACTGCTGTGGTACGTTTGTTGTCAGGTTGTCGGTCCAGCCTAGTAAGTTGAGTGGTGATCTTACGGGGTTATTTTTGATCTAAAAGTCTTTTCTGAATGCTCTGCCCTTAACACACTATGTTATAGCTTGCTTTTTGAAATACATTTGTGAATGAAGAAGTTGAATCTTTTGTATTGTGCAAGTGAGGAAGTTCATTTTTTATCAGATATCTTAAAAATACGCTGCCAGCTGCAGCTGAAGAGTAACCAACAGTAACAGGGTTTTTTTTTTTCTGCACTCATTTTATGTGCTATTTTAGTTTGTTTTGCATGCATAAAATATATGCACAGAATGCACATGTGTAGACACAGCAAATGGGATTAAATAGATTTTACATGCTTGGTTGTAAATTGGAGACTATGTGCAAATAATACAGTTTTATAAGTAAGTTGGAATTCTGTTGTTGAGAAGATACTGGAAAAAAAATTCCAGCACTGGACAAACCCGAAAAAAATCTGTCCTGAGTTTTTCTTTGAGGCCAGTGATTCTGCTGTGACTTTTAACATTGCCTGTCTCACAGTACTATTTGGGGTCTGGGATTTTTTTTTTCCTCATGCTTTAGTTGCGTGGCTGAAACACCTGTACTGTGTTAGAAATGGTGAGAGAGAAAGGATGGTAGGGAAGAGATAATATCTGTTCATGAAACTGGAGTCAGAAAATGTATGCTTTTAGTTAGAAAATGCTTTCTTTGGGGTGAAATAGAAGAAGTATTCAGAGATGAATACTGTTGCTGTACAGGTAATGTTTCGTCACGGAACATGTGCACAGTGGACATGGCTTCTGCTGTAATTTAGTAAGGTTGAACTCTTTATTTTACGTTCTTCGGAGAAGTTTATTGTGGCTTAACTGGGGCGTAGATGGAACAAAATCTGAATTAGTATTCTAATTGCCACTCCTGCAATACTGCACTCTCTTTCAGAGGGGTTTCTAGTTATGAATGGAGCAAAAGCCCCATCATAATAGGCCTTCATTTTCTTGAGGTTCTAACTTGAACTTTACATTAGGAAGCTGCTTCTCTGAGTTGGGTGCAAAAGCTACAATTCCTCATGGCAGAAAGATGGCTTACTTGGCTCATGTTCAGAGAAGTTGGATATAGAACAACCATGTACTCTATTGGATGAATACTACACCTAGAACACAATTGGAAGAGCTTCATGGGCTATTCAGCATCATGAGTGATCTTGGTTGACAGACAGATATATGTGTGTTACATATCACATTACAAAAGAACTATATTTATTCTACCTTTTCTATGTGAGTGTGGGGGTGTTAAATTCTGTGTAAGATCATCTCTATGTACTATGCAAGACTTGAAAGTAGACCATATACTTATACTTGCTAATGTGCTAGTAATGCTAACTGTGCTTCCTGATATTCACATTACTTTAATCTATGTATTTTTGAAGTAACTATTAATTTTTAAGCATCCTATACAAGATAGTTCTTACATGAAACAAAACACATGACCTCATTTATATGCCTTTTTATGCGTATGTTCTGTCATGCTAAGTGCACTCTTTCTTCCTCTCAGATTGGTACAAGGGTTACCTAGTAAGACACAAAGGATCAGAGGTAAGCCTTCTATTTCAGGCTATTTATTCCTATGAGACTTTTTAAGAAATTGACCTATGAAGTGGGGGTTTTGATATCTCTTATCAGATAGTCCTATTCTGATCCCTGAAGTCAGCTATATCGGTTGTCTTTCCTTTCAAGATGAGTAAAGTGATCTGCATTTGTCCTGGACAATGTTGGTAAGTTTTAGAAGTGAGGACTGGGAAAAGCAGATCAATGAAGAAAAACTTACTGTGCCTTCAGGTTAACAGCCTGATGAAGACATAATTTGAAATAACTTTTTGAGTTAATTTACTGCTAGCTAGATGTGTTTGTTTCTGCAGTTTTCTAAGGATTCTTTATGCTACATTCTATCTAAACAACTCCCATCAGGCTTAAATTCTTACATATCTCTCTAATGTACAAAAATCATATTAATAAAAAAAAGTCAGTGTTCTTATACCTGATGATGGAAAGCCACCAATGAATAGCTTTTACCCTGGGTATGATGACTCCTGAGTTAGGTAGCAAAAAAATTACTCTTTAGTTCCAAATACACTTTTCAAGAAGAAAAGCATTTTTTTTGTTTTTAAACTTGCTTTTAGTATCAAATTTTTTTAGGGACAAGCAATGCAAAGGCATTTGAAGTTAGAGACTCATGCCTGTATTACAGTAAAAATGTTTGGTCAAAGTTGCTTCTCTGTAGCCTGGAAAAAGGATGTATAAAACCTTCACAGCCGCTTAGAGGGATATCTGGGGAGTGGAGGGACAATTGTTGGCAGAGAATATGCCATCCAAAAAAATCAAACAGTCTTTTCTATTTCTCTTTTTTCTTGTTTTGTATTCAGTGGCTTGTAGGCATTAGCAATAACTTGCATTAACTTAGAGCAACTAATTTGTGTCTATTTTCAAACTGCATGTGATAGTACAATGTTTTGGCTTCATTTTGAAAGTGTTAGATGCTTCAATTTACTATTTCACTTCATTGCTCAATGACTGCACATCCTAAAAGACAGAGGAATGAATAATTATTTGTGATAATTATGTGTAATGATTTTCTCCAGCCTTCTATCTGTTGTTTCTCAGGTTCTATGAGCTCCAATACAGCTGCATAGTACACCTTATTAGCTTGCTTCCATTTCTAGCTCGTCACAGATGAGGTGGAAGCCAGTCTAGTGATAAGGTAGTTCACCCTAAGTTCTTGATACAGCATAGTATTTCAGTGGAAGCTACCCAAAGTAGTCACTATCACTGGCTGATCTGCAGTAATTGAGGGTGGATATAAGAGAATGGCTAACCATGCTCCCATCCTGTCCAATACTATAACTGCCTTTTACATACTCCTTTGACATTTCTTTTGGCTCTTGATTCTAATTAAAATTTTTCTTTTATTAACATTTAGTCTAAAGCTGAAAAGGGAAAATATTTACCAGAACTAACTGCTTCCTTTTAACTAATTCTTAATACTGTTAAAGGGTTTCATCAAGGGCAACATGCATAACATGTTTTAAGCAGTATTATTAATTTCATACACTGAGATTTCACTAAACTTACTATTAATGGGTTCTTATTTTTTGCTTTGCTTCTTCATTAACTTAAATCTTAATGAAAAACTATGGAAATGATAAGAGATGATTGTGTTTTGATTAAGATCCAGTGCTAAAAGAAAATGGCTATAAAAGCTGAAATGTAATTGAGAGAAAGACTTTGTGAAGTACCACATATGAATGTCAGTTATTGAATAGAGAAGAATCCAAGAAGAACCTAGCTTAATTACCAAGACTAGATTTGCTAGTTAATGTGAGGATATTCATGGATAGATCGATGGTCAAAAGTTCCTTTAGGATGACTTAAAACCTTTCAGCTGCTGTAGAGCAAGGACACATCACATTAGAACATTTTGTCTGGTGACCTTTTTTTTTTTTCTACACAGGTCAATTAAAAATAAATGTTGAGAATGTCATGAAATCTGGTGCCTCCTTTACTGCAACTTGCTGGGCATCGTACTGCATGGCCCTAGATAGTACAGAATGAGAACATAATCTCAATCGCAGTGGTGACACATACAGCTAGGAGGGCTGAGAATTTATGGCTTTGCTAAGTGTCTCCATTCTTCGTGCATTGCAAATGAAAGGTTGTTCCTTTTTCTTAAAAAGTGTCTTCTGTGCAGTGTTCTTGGCTCTTATGCTTCAAAGTAAACTTTGAGTTTACTGTCCTTCATGTCAGTGGCCATTGTGCTATTCATCACAAATGATTTCCTCTGTCTATCACTATTTCTTTCACTAGATGCAATGATCCTCTATCAGCATCTCTTCTTTGGTTTGATAATCAAACTGATCTCTAAATCAGACTGCATTTTTTTCCAAGAACTAGGAATGTATGGGGTGATGCACAGAAAAAATGTTTCTTTACTGCATTTAACCTCTATGTACTGTTTTCTGGGGGAGTAGACGGTGGGATGGGGGTGGAAGATGGTGTTTCTTAGGAAGAAATGTAATTCTATGTTTGTAGAAAAGGATATGACGGAACTTGTTTATCTATGAAACACATGCATCTAGCTGGACAGAAAACTAGATAGCAGCTAGTTTAGAGACTACAGTTTATGTTTATAGTCATAGTTTTGTGAAGAAAATTTAGAAGTGGGTTTTGGAAAGCTCTCATTTGTTATTTAAATTTTCTTGGAGAGTAAGAGTAGATTGTATTCTTTTTTTTTTTTTCCTCCTTCAACAGGGAATATTTCCTAAATCTTTCATCCACATCAAGGAAGTTACTGTTGAAAAGAAAAGGTATTGAATTTAACTGTTTTATTAGAAGAATGAGTTTTACTGCTAAAGAATGAGTTTTAAGGCATTTATATGCCTTAAACACAGTAACTATAACATAAAAACATGCAACTTTTTCATTGTCATTGTGTTGTTTTTTTCCTCTTTCCTAGACATACAGAAAATATAATACCTGCTGAAATTCCTTTGGTTCAAGAAGTTACCACTACTCTCTGGGAATGGGGAAGCATTTGGAAACAGCTCTATGTGGTATGAAATTTTTGCATGCTGTGTGTGTCCTCTTAATCAGTCCCATTTATGCATATTGAGGTCTTGTTCAAAATAGTGTCTTGTCTTAAATGCAGGGCAGGATCTGGGAGGATTTAAGAAATTACTTTTTCATCACTGCTTAGATGATTAGAGTTTTCTTCAATGGCTTTACAAGGCTGTTACTGCTGAGGAGTGGTGTAACTTCATGCCTTTACTTTCAACATTGAGTATCATGTACATGATAAAATTTTCATAATTGTTCTTTGTAGAGTTCACAAGTTTCAAGATGGGAGTATCAATCATAACGAAGATGCATTTGAAAAAGAGCCACCATGTTATTTGGATGCTAGAACAAAAGTTGTTCACGGGTTACTAGGAGCATGTAGCTGTTAACAATTGGCAATTTCAGGAAGTCAGTCTTTTTACTTTCAATATCTTAATTTTACATTTCTTAAAGCAAAACATTTTTTTTCCATCTTGGAGAAGATTTTTTTCCTGTAAGCACTTTTACCAATACATAAAAGTGCAATGAATTCATAAGTATTAGTCAAAATGGCCACTGTACCATCATCTGTGTTCCTTGTAAGTAAGCAACCTATAGTCATGGTGGTCTTTTCATATGCTTGTAATGCCCACAGTGTAGTGTAGACCTGATTCATGTTTTGTTTTGGTTTGGTTTTAAATTAACTTTTTACTTTAATTGGGCCTGAAATATTTTTGCAGGCCTCGACTACCCTTTATACAGAGATCAAACCTTTCTTACAATATTGTACCTGTCCTTGGACTACAAAACTGAGAGATGAAATTTTAATTTGAAGGATAGAGGGCTAATTTTTACACTTGCATAATCATAGATATTTTGCATGTTTTAAGCCTAACATTCATCCCTACTGATTCTAGTGACTTATGAATTTTTGGCTGTCAGACTTGCGTTAAAGTGTTGACTGGAAAAACATCAGATGATGGTGAACTCCCTAGTACCCGAGTAGTCTCCTAACAGATAACCTGTTTCAACAACTTGCACTGACTGCTCCGGGATCCCAGCCATTGGATTTTGCTTTTCCTCTGTTGGGGCAAAGGAATCTTGAATACAGTGTAGTTTGTCTTCAATAATCTATTTTCTGAAACATGTCACTTCTTAGTCGTCTTCCTGTAAAAGTCAACAATCAAAACTGCTGTTGTTTCAGTGAATGACACAGGAACTGCTTTAGTGATTTCTGTGCATTGTCTCACTTTTCTCTTAAATGTATTAATAGCACAATCAAATGTTGTTATTCCCAGCACGCTCTTATCAGTATCTCAGAGAAGTAAATTGCTTCTATAATGTTTTCTCTTGATGAGGCTTAGTTAATGAATTTTAAAACAGCACAATTAAATAACACAAAAATAATGTAATTCCCTATCCCTATGCAAATTGCTTAAATTTAATGTTATTTCTTGACGATCACATGGGAGATTCTGTCCTTAGCAATTTGTGGGATGAGAGAAGGAAGGAAGCCAGGCTTGGTATTTTGCCTAATTCTTGCTCCTGAAATCATTTAGCATTAAAAATGACACATCCTTTAACTGTTAAGACCAATGTTTCACTTCAACTTCAAGCTTGAAACCTATTGTTTTCTTTTATATGTTAGACAAATAAGAAAGAACGGTTCCAGCAGGTGCAGTCTATGATGTATGACTTAATGGAGTGGCGGTCACAGCTTCTGTCCGGGACTTTGCCAAAAGATGAGCTCAAAGAACTCAAACAGAAAGTCACTTCCAGAATTGACTATGGTAACAAGTAAGTGGCCTACATTGCTTCTGGAAAACATGATTTATTTTAAAGAACTCAGATGAAACAGAGATGATGACAAAAATTTTCCCGTTTGAAGTTTCATAACTCATTAATGTGAGATGTAGACATACTGAATCTTCTTTTCAAGCTTCTCCCTGTTATTCATGTGATAATAAATAGTAGATACCATGCTGAGGCTTCTCATAGCTGATTGCTTTTTCAAGATGTCTATAATTATCAAATAAATTAATATATGAGCTTGTCAACTGTAAAGATTTGAGGTCAGGTAACTGGCCTTTATATACATATAACATCAGTGTACTCGGGACCCAAAACTTGTCCATTCTTCACAAACACAGCCTACCTCTAGTAGTGTCATGCTACCGCTTCAAAAGCAGTGCTGAGAGACCTCAGCGTGGTGGATGAATAGCAACATTCTGAAGTGTACAAAGGCTTTGCTAAAGGCATCACCCCACCACCTGACCCCTCCAAACCCCGCCCCAACTTACTAGGGAATTTCCAGGCAGAACTCTGGTTCTGGTAATAGAAGTGAAACTACCAAGGATAGAATAGTTACTTGACAAAAAGACTTGTCTGCTTCTTGTTAATGAAAAGTCCCTGCAACACAACATATTTTTTTTTTTTGCAAAAGTGGGTTTATGTGGAGTCAAGTTGTGTTCCACCACCCGATAAAGGGGAGAAAGAGCTTGGTAAACAAATCTTCATAATATTGGTTTTATAGGCATTAGAATATGCTTATAGACTGTATTTGGCTATTTCAAGTCACTGTGGTTATTGTGGCCTGAAGGCCTACATACAGCTGAAAGTCTTGCGTTACCTGTGGCTAGACATAAACAATGACCACAAGATGTTACAGATCTCCTCTTAACTTGTTCACAGACGCACAGATTTCTGATAAATTGTATTCAAACAGAACACACTGTGGGAATACATGTATCCTGCTACACTATGTGGAGCTGAATGATCGCTCCAAGACAGGTTTTACTTTGAAATACTCCAATCAAAGAAGCCTAGCTCTGATTAAGACAACACCAATACTACTTTGCTTTCGGACTTTTGTTCTCACACTCTTCTCTTTTTTCCAAATTATGAGACAGTAAGTTTCTTCCTTTAGAGTGGAGCAGGGGTGGAGGGGATGTTTAAAATGGTTTGGGATTGCATAGATGAAAAGTGCAAGTCAGATAGTATTTGGAAGTGCCTGAAAGTGTGGGATTGCGTTGTGATGTATTAAGGAAACTTGTGAAACTGTGGAGAAGGAATAACGGGGAATGACAGTGGAGGCTGAGTGGGTCATTGTGGGAGAGGAGATAAACACCAAATCAGGAGAGGTTGTGGATAATCATGTAAGGTGATGAAGATGGCTTGCAGTCTGATACAGACTGCTTCAAACAACATTAACAGTGCCATAAGGGCAGCCAGTACATTTTAGAAATAGTGAAACGTACAGTCTGGCACGAAGTAGACCAATTTTAGAGGGGGATGGAGGAGTGAGATCCTGGATAGGGAAGAAAGGGTATCTCTTGGCTGAGGTAACATCAAGTCACTGTGGGCAAGAATATGTAGGATGTATGGAAGTAAGACTTGATTTTTGAATGTTGAGAAAAAAAGAGCGGAAGGAAAAAAAGGCATGATTTGCGTGAGAGCAAAGGAGAACAGAGCCCAGTAGTTAGTGAAGTAGCAAGACTGGGAGAGTAAGAGAGCAACATAAAAGCAGGAGGTAACAGGAAAAACCTACACGTCCTGATTACAAAGGTTATAAAGGTTAAAAAGCAAAAGAGATGAGGACTGCTTAAAGTCACTGAACATGGTGAATCTGTTTTATCTGATAGGCATTTAAATGCTTTGGTGACACTACTATACATTCCTAAAATGGATAAATACTGTACAACAGCTTGAAAAGAAAGTTGTGGGGTTTAGTTAACTTTTTCTTCAATCAAATGCTGTTGCAGGTATTTAAACTTACTTTATTGTTTTAAATCTTGAAGGAGCACCTTGTGCGCTGCATTTCTAAGCAGAAATAATAACCCTGCCATTATTGTTCTTTGTATTTTCACAGGATACTTGAGCTAGATCTAATTGTTAGAGATGAAGATGGAAACATCTTGGATCCAGATAAAACCAGTGTCATCAGCCTATTTCATGCACATGAAGAAGCGACTAATAAAATCACTGAGCGAATTAAGGAGGAAATGGTAGGACTGACTGGCCCAACTTAATGCTTCCTTTGCTAAAAACAAAATGAAAAACCAGTACAAGGGTTGAAGAACGTAACCTTCTACCATAAAAGCTGGTGGAAACTTTTGCCTCTGACTGAACTGAGTGTAGATTCACATTCATGTGTTATAAATATGGCTAAGCCTTAAACTGAGTTGCATTTGTGCACTAGATTCAGGCTGTTGGCTAGGCTGAAAGCCTGTGTCTAATGTTGGCTAGGCTGAAAGCCTGTGTCTAATGCTGGTTCTAAATCCATTCTTGGATTCCTAAACAGAAATGTCTCTTCATTCCATCTGTGGGCTACCCAACAGGCTGATTAGCATAGTGACTTGTTACACACTTGGAGTTCAGGCTACAAGCTATGACTAACCAAAGCTCTTTATTTAGAAGAACTTGTGACAACACTAGTTTGCTATGTGTTGCTGCTTGTTAGTTAGTCTGATGGAGTTGAAGAATTTAAGCTCACTAAAGGGGAACTCGGGTGACCTTATGGATGTGAGAAGTTGGCATGCCTAAGCAAAGATGACGAGTGCATAAATTTCACCTTTTAAAATGCAAAGCAGGTGACTACATTTCCTTGACCTTTTTATATAGTAAATTTGTTCAAGGAACTTGTAAGATACTTCGGTTCTTTTTTTAATTCATATGAAAATAAACAGTAATAAAGCAAGTAAAACACTTCACAAAAAAAAAAGTTGGGCTGTCACGACACTTTAATTAATGCCCATGACAAATCACTGGAAAACACCTTATGGATTGTTCTCATCAGTGTCACTAAATAAATCTTGCTTCTCAGACATCAAAATGTAATTAACTACAATATAAGGAAAATGAAAGTTGGTAGTCTGCAGCAGACTGTGTTGACTTGTTTTAAAAATAGAGCTGAACAATGGATGAAGAGAGATCTAGGCCATCAGATGTTAAGGAGCTGTTTCTAGGTGGTTAAAATGGGATGTATGTAGAAATTAGGAGCCTATCTTTGAGACAGTGAACCCACTCAGGTGTGTCCAGATCTCAGCATATGTTATTTGTCTCCTCTTCAAAGAGGTGCCTTTTGTTTTGCTAGTGTTCCTAGCACACTGAAACCCCATTACAATGCAGATAGTAGGCCCTCTGCTATATCCTACTGTGTTAAAAAATCTTTCAGGCTTTGTAGGTTTGCCTCTGTAGTGACAGATTGATACTTTTCTTCCCTTCTAAAGTGGTGATAGTTTCACCCTTTTTATAATTGCCCAGTGGCTGAAGAACTGGCCTAAAATATGAAAGTCACAGAAATCATAAAATATGTCAAGTTGGAAGGGACCCATAAGGATCCTGGAGTCAGCTCCCTGCTCTCTTCTCTTAAAGGGGTTTAAGTTCTTACAGCATAGCAAAAACATTTTAAATTATTTTAGGCACAGTCCTTTACCAAAATTTAATAAAGGACTTCAGAATAGCTCCTTTGAAAGCAGCCTGATTTTCTTGGGAGGTAAGGTTTTGAATACATTCATATATGGGAGGGAAGCTTAACCTGGCTCTTTTCTCCTAAATGAAAGGAAGGTTTCTGGAGGTGAAAAGAGAAGGAAAGAGAAACTTATAAATCTTAACTATTGTGTTCCTTGGAAATATTAAAATATTAAGTAATCCCTGTCTAAAAGGAGACACCTACCTGGAAAAGACAGTAAGCTTAGAATCCCATACAAAGGAAGCTCTTAGTCATACTAAGTCCCCTAAGTACTGCAAAAGATTGATTTAAGGCATCTCTGTCAGCAGCTTTTTCATTATTTGTAGAGGTAGCTCCCTAGTCTGGGTGCAGTTTTTTCAAGAACCTTGGTCTGAGCTTTTTATCTCCTTGCATATGTTGAAGGTTCTGGAGAGGAAGGTGGGATCTTCCATACCTTTATCACCTCTCCACCTTCTAACCTGTTAGCTTTCTAGCTTCATAGTAGAAAATTATGTTGATACACTGGTGAAGCACTGTGCAGGGTCAGAAACTTATTTGCTAGTCATGTCTGCATTATTACACAATGTCTTTCAGAGGAATATACAGGGCAATGCTTATTTGTTGGAAATTAGTATTTTAATCCACATTTTTTATGATTTTTTCAAGATTAATTGTTACATATTATAAAAATTGAAATTGCTTGTAGTATCCCACCGTTTCAATTCATGGATCTACCTAATGATTTTCCTCCTTCTGAGTAGTCAAAGGATCAACCAGATTATGCATCGTATTCCCGAATGTCTTCATCCCCCACTCACAGCCTATACGTCTTTGTGCGGAATTTTGTTTGCCGAATTGGAGAGGATGCAGAACTCTTTATGTCACTATATGATCCACAGAAATTAACAATTATAAGGTAAGAGATTATAAGAGATTATTGTTGATGGGGAATGTTGTGGTGTCTGAAGTAAAGTGCTGAAATGGGAGGAAGGGGACAAAATGGGAGTAACATACGAATTCTAAGATAGGTTAAGATTCTGTTGAGTATTCCTGAGTATTCCAAACAGACTATTATGATGTTTGTTTCCTCCAAAAAAGGTGCCATTCTCTCTTATGTTCAAGCTATTTTTCAAAACTTAGTGATGGTATTTTGTATAGCATTCTTCTTGTCTTTTTAGACCGGTATTAGATTTAAACAATCACCACAAGCTATTGTCTTTTATGCAACCCTTGTTATATACTGCGGTTTTTAATGTACTGTGAAAAGGAAGAATTTTTAAATCACATGTCAGTAAGATATTTATCTTCAAAACAGTGAGAACTACTTGGTGAGATGGGGGAGTAGAGGCTTTCCAAAGGAAATTGATATGCTCAACAACCTTAAAGTAGTATTCACAGTAAGTGTCTTCCAGTTTTCCTTACTTGGTATTTGCAAATCAGATTGTCTCTCCTCTGTGCTCGCTATCAGAATTCCTGAAGATTAAGCAAGATGAAGAAGGAAGCAGAAGTAATCTTATAAAAAGGGCAAGATGACCAGTCATTGAGTGCTTTAAGGCAGTGACAACGCTTCAATGTCCTTTATTCAAATCAGTTTGCTGCCTCATAGATTTACTGATGATTTGGTATTTTTTTTTCATCTGCTGTACCCCTTGATTGCTACTATTTTCTCTATGCTACTATTTTCTCTATTTATCTTTCCTTACATTTTTTCAAACTTTAAACTGTCAGGTTTTTCATCCCTTCTGTGGGCTCAGTTTGGTTGTTGTGGTGTGGATTTTTTGGGTTTTGTTTGTTGGGGCGTTTTTTCCCCTCCACTGATTACTGAGGCTCATTATGTTACTGTAGGTCCTGTTTAAATTTCACAACTTGGTTCTTGCCCAAGTAATATTTCAATTCCTTTTTGTTTGTATCTTAGGATCTTGGAAATAAAGACCTTAGCAGGGACAAAATATATTTAGTTTGTCAAATAGTCAGAGTTGGAAGGATGGATCTCAAAGACAGTAACTCAAAGAAATACACACAAGGACTAAGGCGGCCTTTCGGAGTGGCAGGTAACTGATTGTCCTGTGCTATATCTGAAGCAGGGCCTAAGTGATACTTGCCAACCCTGGACCATAGAATCTCTACCAAGACATGTCAGAATACAAAATATAACTATCAACTTCTTCCATATTTAATGTTTTAGTTTAAGTCCATAAAGACTGCACTTACACTAGCATTTTAGTTCAGGTCCAAAATGTGCTTTAGAATTTAATTTCCTAATAATTCATACTGCTATGCAGCGCAAATCAAAGCGCAGTACCAGAGTATAACAGAATTCCTTGCAGATGAAATAAAACCAACACTTATGTCCCAAGAGCACCACCAATGCACTCACACCCGTATTCATAGGATTAGGCCAAAAATAGTCTGAAGTAATTTTCCATTTACGCAACATCGTGTTGGTAGTGTGGACTTTGCACTAAATGTTCTGCCCCACAAATTAACCATGCTTGCTAGCAAAAAATCTGTGTTTGCATTGAGGCACAAAAAATTAATGTGCATTATTCATAGATAAGGATATATTTTGCAATGCTATTTTAAGTTTTGATTATTTTTCTTTTACTCTTCTAGTTATGGATATTACAGATATCATAAAAGGAAAAGCTGAAAGTGATGAAGAAAAGCAGCATTTTATTCCCTTTCACCCGTAAGATAGTCATAGATATCTTTTTTTTTTTTATATGCACAAAAATATTTCTCTATCTCTTTGGCTATAACAATCTGAAATGTTTCAGGAAAAAAAATTTTGCTTTGAATAATTTTATGTTGTAATCATGTGCTAAATCAATCTGTTGCTAATTTCAAATGTAACTGAAAAAAAAAATCAAAGTTTACTTGTTTGTTAGGCTGTTTATCAGGGAAAGTGGACTGGACTGGCATGTTGGTGAATGCATTCACATTGTGCGTTCCTACAAAATGATAAGTTTTAATATTGACAGTCTGACAAAAAGTGCCATTCCTAAAGTTGTCAATTTAATGTTTTCCACTTCAATGTGCACATAAAATTCATGTGAGTGGTCTGCAATTCGGAGAGTTAATGAAATTACAGAATATATCAAATTAAGGTCAAGTACTGCAAAGATGACTGAGGCTGGCTGCCATCTATGTTCTGAATGGTGTTTGATATATTTAGCACTTAATTCCTAGTAGACATTGTTTTTTATCCTGCAGGGTACTGGCAGAGAATGACTTTTTACACAGTCTCCTAAGCAAAGTCACGGCATCAAAAGGAGACAGTGGTGGACAAGGTAAAGTAGACTTTTTTTAAAAGTTATCTAACAAGGTATTTTTGTGGAACTTAATTTTATATTGTTTAAATTTTAAAGAAAGGTTTTTGTTAGAGCTGTAGCACCACCATGGAGGTGAGACAACTTTGTAGCTGGAAGTGAAGTATCATGAGTTTGTTGCAGAATCTTAGGGCTATTTAAATTAGTGGCTACAGTTCTGGATTATAGAGATTTTACTTTCAGCTAAAGGAAGTGGAGGAAGTGAATTCTTATCACTATTTGGGTGGGTAGAAGAGGCAATCAGCTGAAAAGAGTTTGGTTTTTTTTTTTCTTTACCATAAATGCTATCTCTTTTTTTTTTTTTTTTTTTTTTTGTCTTAATAGGTCTCTGGGTAACTGTGAAAATGCTTGTTGGAGATGTGATTCAAACTAGGAAGGACTATCCACATCTTGTAGACAGAACCACAGTTGTTGCTAGAAAGCTAGGATTTCCTGAAATAATCATGCCAGGTAGGAGGTGCTCTTGTTCTGTAATAGGAATGGATTTTTTTCATTCCCTAGGTTAATGAGCATCAGCTGCAGCCTTATTTACTTCTGTAATGGGTAAATCAGGGGCTCTTTAGAATTCACTCTTGATGGTAAGTTTTGTTCTGGTATTAGAGGCTTATATAAAACAGTGAAATCCTTGGAAAGTATTTTCTAGTACTTAAACAGAAAAAATAAAATCAAGACAGTGAGGGATAATCCCAGCTCCTTGTACATAGCTTTCTTATCTTCTAAGTAGATTATGGTGGATGCTTACTTGAATTTTAAATTAACCTTATTTTTATTGTTACTTATCACTGTCCTTTAATAATAATAAACATACGAGTTTACAATCTCTTGAATTTTTTGGATTGATGGTAAGGTATTTTCCAATTAAAGTCACTCACTGTCTGCAGTACTCCTTTTTTAAAAACAAAAACACCCCCCAAAAATTCCATGCAAATCTCAATATTTCTTTTAAAATAATAAATTTGTTCACAGGAGAAAATTAAAATACGAAGCTCCCTCTGGAAAGAGAGCTGTGTATTTGGGGAAAATTCAGTAATGGCATCATCTGTCACCTCACCAGCAGGTGTCAGTGCAGGACGAGAATTGCTTCAAGTCCCTCTGAGGACTTGCATTTGGTTCGTTTCACATCACATCGTAGTAGGTTCTTAGCTAAGAATGAGAGATAAAAACTTCAGATGAAAAATAGACATTTTTATATGTTTCACTGCAGAAAAAGAGGTACTCTTGTGAAGTTCAGTTGACCCTATGCTCTCACAGCATTTTCATTCATTTTTAACCTTTCAATTTCTTTTTTAGGAGATATAAGAAATGACATTTATATTACATTGCTGTACGGCGATTTTGATAAATACAATAAAACAACTCAGAGAAACGTGGAAGTGATAATGTGTGTCTGTGATGAAGAAGGAAAAGTAATGCCAGTAAGTTTTCTTTTTCCTGTTTAATGGACGTAGAAACATGAGGCACATTATAGAAGTAAGCCTTAATCTTATAAGCTTTTATAAAATATGATTGTGCAAACACTTGCAGTTCCCTCCCTTGTGTTGTCTTGTGACATCTCGTGGCTGATGAGTTTTATGATGTTTAAAGTTACATAACTATTAAAGTCCTATAAATGTCTTGCATAAAACTGTAACAAGAAATAGCACTGGATGACCTATTTTAGCTGTGCCAAGGAACAAATGCTGTTTCTGACAATTACTGCATTCTTACTCCAGGGGTGTTTTTGTGGAAATTCCCAGAGGAATGCAATTTGTGCATTAAAATGTTGGGAGTACCATTTCTGCTACATAACAAACCCTTGATTTGTGCCAGGAAGACTGTCATTGTCTCCTGAATGAAGTACATGGTAAATAACTAAATTAGTGACCGAAGAGGAGTGTGGACACTGTACATAAGCAACATAAATATTTACAGTGTCTTTTTGCCTGTTAATTTTTGTTCTGAGGAATTTTTGTCTTTCCCTTAGGGCTTTTTAACACCAGTTCAGTATGCAGGGGGATTTTTGGCCTTTCCTTTTCTGAGCTTTATACTGTTCACTAAATCAGAACCGTGATCATGAGGGTGAAATCATAATGATGCTTCTTGAGATAAAATAAAGATGGAGTACCTGGTTGCGGTTCATAACACCAAACCATGTGACTTGCATGTACAGAAATTAACTCTGTTTTAAATCAACTTCAGCAACCTCTATTTTGTCTATTCACAGAAAATATGCTTAAAATACATATACCAAAGCATTCCTTAAAGAAATTAACCTATTGTAGTGCATTAAATCTTGCATTCCAGTATTACGTATGTTCAGTTCTGCAGACGCATCCTTTTGTCACTTTGGACATTGATTTGGACTTTTGGATTTGTCACTTTGTCTATAGATGTTCAAATCATGCATGTTTTCTATGGGTAATATGCCTTAAACATGTTTAAGCAACAATTTTTAGGCGTTAATTGAAACGCTGTTGAATGCAAGTAATAGCAAAAGTAACTAGTTTTCCCTGCTGGCC
The DNA here is from genome assembly GCF_000687185.1 of Egretta garzetta. NCBI lineage: Eukaryota > Metazoa > Chordata > Aves > Pelecaniformes > Ardeidae > Egretta > Egretta garzetta. The sequence continues at coordinate 142,315 of NW_009258269.1, forward strand.
TCCAAAAATAAATGAATACCAATACACTTTCAAACTTATTAATTTATACTAATTTCAATGTTTCGAATAATCCATGAATCAAAAGAGGTATGTGTTCATTAAATGGGAAACTGGCTGGCTCTGTTTAGGTATCAAACTAGTGAGATTGGAGAGCTAACACTAGATTTACTGTTGCAAGTAAAAAGCTTTTTGTTCTAAGTGAGTGTCTCAGAACACATTCAAACAAGTTTGTACATAAAACTTGAAAAATCTCCATTCAGGCAGATGAGTCATACCTTTCTGCAGTTAAATCACTCTGAGGAGACCTTCCAAATCATCTTCAGGTGTCGGCATCCCACCCTTCTTGTCATGAGTTATTCTGGTGTTTGAAGCAGACTTCTAAGATTCACTGGATTTGCAGCAGGAAACCCGCGCCTTTGCAGTAGCTAGTGTAGCCTATATAGGATTAGTTTCATCAGTGCCTTCAGTAGAGGACTTAATATGTTTGCTTCTCCATGCACTTCAGTGTAATGTCTGATGCCTGGTGTCAGTGATGTTGCTTCTTCAATTATCAGCGTTAGCAGTTACTCTGCATGTACAATCCTCAACCACAGTCAGCTAGGAAAGATGGATGTAGGTCAAGTCTCTTCACAGATTCACTAAACAAACTGAATTCCTAGGTTAAAACAAATGTTGAACTTGATCAAAACTTAAAATTGGAAAACTAGTTCTCATAGTCATTAGAAAATGGGAATTTATAAATGTTAAAAAAAATGCATGAAGGCATACTGTTGTTGCCTCTACAAGGTTTAGTTTGGAAGTCACTACTGGTATGCTGCCAAACACTTCTGAGATTCTGCTGGAAGACAGTATTTTAAAGTAAATGGAGAAATAAATGGAGTAACGAAGCTAGATGACTTTTCCTTAGTGTGTTTCTCCTCCTACTTGAGATGATTCCTTGGTTACTTACGTTTGTTTGAGAAATCAATTCTACGTATGTTCACCACCCAGCTCTTCTTTGAACCTACTGTGTAACCCCTGTAAAATGCATTCTATAAATAGGTCCACTGTAATTACGGAAACGTGTATTTTCATTACAGTCAGAGGCTTGGAAAATGTAGTATCTTCCTCTCCGTTAGTGCTTTCGTTACTATTTAATTTTGAAGGACCCTATATCCACATTCAAAACTACTTGTTAAAGATGGGTCTTCTTGATGAACAAGATTTGCTGGTCCTGAACATGAACGTTGGACTCGATGACCTTAAAGCCCTTTTCCAACCAAAGTGATTCTATGAACACCGAGTGTCTCTATTCTCCAAGGGCTGGGCCTTGGCTGGGGGCAGCCTGGCCCAAGCGCTGGGGCCTGTTAACCGGGTAAAGGTTTCCCTCAGCGCCCAGGCCTGAGCCGGTCCCGGCGCCTCACGGGCAGCAGCTCTGCCCAGCTCCCAGCCGCTATGGTGGTGTTATGAGGACGGAGAGCCCCGGACCAGCGTACTTACCCGTCCGGTGCTGGCCCAGCCTTGTTCCCGGCTGCCGCAATGAA
>NW_009258269.1:144003-217781 GCF_000687185.1 Egretta garzetta
GGCGCGCTGAGGTAAAGCTGCTGCCCTCAGCGAGCGGCGGGCTCCCCGGGGGGCTCTCCTTAGGAGGGCTGCTGCTTGCTTAGGTTTTTCTCGTCATAAAAATGTACAGAACTTAACGAGCCACTAAGCACTGTTTCTTCCCTTCTTTTTGTAAGAATGCTGTTTGCCTGGGAGCCGGGGACAAACCCGTGAGTGAATATAGATCGGTTCTTTACTATCAGGTCAAACAGCCCCGTTGGATGGAAACGTTAAAGGTATAGTGGAGATACTTTTCACTTGTTTTTTTTCTCTTAGATTTCTTGGTACCTCACACAGGAAAGTTGCACAGCATCAGCTTTTTCTAAAAAATAACTTGGTCCTGAATACAGCTAGAAGGATGGAGCCTTAGTCATGCATCAGTTATTAGAGATAGATGATTACTGAGGCTTAAAATTTGGCCTAGAAAATGATGTTAAGATCCTGCTTAGCAAAATAAATGAGGTCATCTTAGATAACCTTATGTCCTAACACGGCTCATCAAAAAGGAAATATTGCATTTGTTCTGTTGTTGTGAAACAATGCAGATGAGGAGCTTCAATGCATGATTTAAAAACAAACAAACAAACAAAAAAAACCAACCCAAAACCAAACCAAATATCCCTCCACCCCAAGATATTATGATTTTAGAGAGAAAAAATTTCTGGAGACACACCAATAATTACCTAATCTAGCTGTAATGTCTTTGACTGGAAAATGCCCAGAAGCTTCTAGAAGTAGTTCTTGCAAAGCATATCTCAGGCTTCCTAGCAAGCAAGATTTTTTGATGCCAACTGAAGACAATATTGCCATGCCTGCAATTGCAACACTTAACGTCTGTTGCGAAGATTGGACAGGAGAGAGAGGGAATGGAAGTGTGTTTTGAAAACATTGACCTATCTGGTTTTTAATTAATATACTAGTTTATTTTTAAAATAATTCTCTAATTCAGACTTTTATTCAGATTCTTTAACAGTAGATTGTTTTGAAAAGTGTATTTAATGTGAAGGAGGATTATGCAGTAAGATTTGTAAAGGGAAGTTGTGAATGAACACAAAGGAGTACAGGTCTTTAAAGTTTTAGAGCTATTAACGTAAAAAAATTTTTTTCTTATGCGGTTGGCCTTTTTTGTTGCATATTTGTTCTAAGAATAAAGCAGTTGCAAGTTCCTGGGATTCTACTCAAGGCTCTGAAACTGAATTTAATCACAAAAATATACTTAATTTATTTTGCCGGAATTTTCTTACCTTTTTCATCTGTTTATTAAGTTGGTTGTTAATTTGTGTGTATGAAATGTGGAAGTTTCCTAGTGCAGAGGTATTGCATAATTCTGTATGATTAACAGGGTAAGTAATGAGACTGCAGTATACTTATTTTCTAGTGTACAAGCACTTGTGTGCTTTAACACACTGGGTTCAGTGCTTCATTTCTTTGGTGGTGCTAGACTTGGAGCGAAGTCTAACAGACAATTGCTTATCAGCCACTAATGCTGCTGTGATCAGGCTCAATAGTTTTAAATGGTCTGTGAAAGGCATTATGGAACCAGCAGAAGTGGTGCTTATTTATACTAAAGCAGGAGCTCATTACAGGTGAAACATCTTGCCCCCCCTGCAACTCTGTTCATTATTTTCTGATTTTACAAAAGGTAGCTGTCCCTATTGAAGACATGCAAAGGATACATCTGCGCTTCATGTTCAGACACCGGTCATCTCAAGAGTGTAAGTAGGGAATTTTTACTTCAGTGAATTTTAATTCATTGATGGATAGTCAACTGAAAATACTTTGCTTTACAGCTAAAGATAAAGGAGAAAAAAATTTTGCGATGGCCTACATAAGACTAATGAAGGAGGATGGAACAACTCTCCAAGATGGTATCCACGATTTGTTAGTCCTAAAGGTATTGGACCATTTTTTTTCCCATTCTTTCCCCCATGTGACACTTTGACGCTGTTGTCTTTGACTGCATTGTTTATTTTCTTAGTGCTAGATTAATTTTATTATTCTATCAAAGATAAATATAATGGTTTTCATCTGAACAAAAAAAATGTAACTTGTTCTGTGGTCAGTAAATGTTTCTCTAAATTTTCATTAGGTATGTTATCTAAGCACCATGAGAGACAGTTACTATTCCTACTATTTTTACTGAAGTTTGTACCTTTTGGCCTTCTGTAGAATAGAGGAAGTTATGCTGAAACTCAGTACCTGGATGTGTACCATTATTCTTGCTGAAGGGGGGAAAAGTGTTGGTTTGATTAATTTAGAATCTTTGTCACATGAATAATCAGAGAGTGTAATCTTAGGGAATTGGTTGTTTGAAACTGATCTGCGTAGTTACTTAGATACAAAGGTGAAAGTTTCAGGAATTTGATTTTGGGTGTGAAAGGATAGTGTTGGCTAGCCCTGATTGGACACTAGTATTTTTGATTTTGAACTGAAGAAGGGAACACATGTTTCAAGATTGTTTTTTAGTTGCTGTTGGTTTTTTTTTTTTTCCCCCCTTAGAGAATACTGTCTAGCAATAACTAAGAACCAGAAATCATTTCCAATGCAGAAGAAATATTACTTTAGGTATTTCTTAGTGCTCTTTTCAGTAAGCTGGTTTGCTGTAACATTACTGGTGAGATGCATACAATGAAATCAAGTTGTTGAGGTAGTCCAACAAAGATTAATGGCAGTGTATAGTTATCTTCTCTTCATTGACTCCAACAGTGGTAAATACTTAGTCCAGAAGGAAAATAATGATCGTGTGTGACTGTGTGGTTAATGTTGGTTATGAAATTCCATCTTACTCATTCCTGCATCAGTCCGGTAATTTTTCCTTAAGTGACAGCATAGATGAGAAATGCTAAACTGAGTTGACCTAGTTTATGTTTGGGAGAAATAGACAGATTTTTCTGACATATGTTTGCTTATTCGAGTATTAAACACAGTAATTGTAAGCTGTAAGTATTTTAAACAGTTGTACATCTGGCCTCTCAAAAAAAGTAATTTGAAAATCACAAAGTTTAAACAGTGTACTTGATTTTCACTGCCTTCAGGCATTGAATCTTTTTGAGAGACTTTTGGATCAAAATTTCAAGTCTTTTCCCTATTGTCAGTCTAACTTGTCTCAAAGAGGATGTCAAGATTCTCTTTTGGTTCCAGAAATTCTGAGAAGTACTTATTTGGCAAGCTTGATAACAGCCATAAAAGCTAATAATGCTGTCTGTCTTGCTGTATAAGTATTTTGCCTTTTGTCTGTCTAGGTCTCTTTATAGTAAATTTTAACCTTACTTCTTGTTTGATAGGGTCACTGAATCAGATACACACAGTCACTGAATCAGATACACAACCCAGACTTTTGAGAAAATAATTCTAGATTTTGCTTTTTGCAACTCCTTGTTTATGCACAATTGTAGGCTAAGGGTTTGTCATGGTGCTGTAGCTTTAAGTGGCAGAGCTCAGAAACTCATTGGGGAATTTTTGTTGTGTAGTTTTGTTAAAGAAAAAATATAGTTTCTAAACACTTAATAATATGATTTTTATTGTCTTGCTCTAAAAACTGCTTTCCTGTCTGGGGTATGAATCAAAAGTTGAGACACAAAAAAAAAAAAAATCTGTGAGGGTTGTGGCATGCAACCTGATGAAATAGAGGAGGGAAAAATACATGGTGGCTCTCTGGTTTTCTACTGTTTGTTCTACTGAAAAGCGTAAATTCCATGATATCTGTGTCACTTAGACACGGCAGCATATTGTCTAATTTAAAATATAATCTTACCGTGTCCTGATCTTTTATGTTAAAGGTCCAGGTATTAATATTATAATGGGCATACCAAAATAGTCCCGCTGTTCTTTCCTTATTCTGCCCCATTTTCTATTCTTAAATTGTTTGTAGACTTCATAACCATGTTGTCTATATCCTCTATACAGTCTTCAGGGTGATGCGAGTAGACTACCGTGTTCTGTAGCTATTGACGATTTAATGAGAAATCTGCTCTTGCTTTTACTCTGCCAGTGATGTCACCACTCGTGATTCCTTACTGCACGTTAAAACGCATACGTTTATGATTACAATGTATTTTCCGTGTGTGTTTGTTGCAGCCTTTCTTGCTGACTTAACGTTGACTCTTGGTTTACCTGTATGAGCCATGCTGCGACTTGGCTATTCTTTATCCTTTAGTGCATGCATTCAAGTCCATAGAAATATAGTACAAAATAAGTCTGTTCTTAAATCCAGTGGTGCGAAATATGTCATGAATGGTATGTTGCTTTTCAGGGGGACAGTAAAAAAATGGAGGATGCTAGTGCTTATTTGACATTACCTTGTACGCGTCAACACATAGAAAATAAAGGAGCAACCCTGGTCAGGAACTCAAGTATTGTTGGGGGGCTTTCAGTAAGCTCACGAGATGCATTTTATATTTCAACTCTTGTTTGTTCTACAAAGTTAACTCAGAATGGTATGTATCTCCTAAACAGGTAGGAGTTTTCGAAAGATGATGTTTGCATGAATGATAAATCACATTTTAGATTTTGATGTCTGTCCATTTATTCTCTGTTAGTGGGCTTGCTGGGTCTCTTGAAGTGGCGTATGAAGCCAGAGCTGCTTCAGGAGAACCTGGAAAAACTGAAGATTGTGGATGGAGAGGAAGTTGTGAAGGTATATCTTTATACAGTTATTCTAATAATACTTGTTCTTGTCTCTGTGTGCTGTGGCAGAAAGCATGATGCTACATAGTTTCAAAAAGAAAAAGAAACCGGAGGGTCAGTTACAGTAAACATAAGAACTGGAAGAAGTCAATTATACTTTCTTTTATGACTGTCATTCAGTGTAATGCCTTTGTTAGGGATTGTTTGCAAAAGACATGAGCAAAGCTCTTAATTAGAGGGAGCAAGGAAGCAAGCACCTGCATGGCATTTTTCATAGTTTTTTTTTCTACTTGTTACTCCCAAACATCTCTGGTGTTGGCTACTGTTAGGCTGTGGAGATTTGCAAGATTACTGGCCAGATTTCCCTGTTTTCACTGGTGACCAATTTATTAGGATCCTTTTCTGTTTTCTGTTGTTCTATTTTGCTGGAAATTTTGTGCATGAATGGAAAATTCAATACCAGGAGTATTATTTGGAGTCATTGCTACTTTGGTCAGGTGCTTATGTATATGTCACAGGTAAACTTTAATTTTGAGCATGCACAGAAAGTTTTATTTTTAAGACTTGGTAGGATATGAAGGCAGTAATGGTAAAATATTTTCCACAGTCTCTTTTCAGCTGTTTGCTTTTTTGTATCTAAAACATTACAAATAATTCCTTCTGCTTTCTTTATAGTTCTTAATATCAATTTACATGCTGATATTAAAAAGAAGTGTATTGTGTATGCAATGAAGTGGCTTTATTAATTTAATGAGTATAACATGAGTAAAAACGTGTTAATATTTTGGAAAGTAGGGAACTCCAGCATTCAGATTAGGAGTCTATTACATTTGTGTTCCTCTTTAAATACAAGCATTAGATTCCTTCCTCCTTTCTCAGAAGAGGTGAACTTGAAAAACAAAAAAAAAGTTCCCAAGTCACCAGGGTGCTTTCTTCTGCTTTAAGGTGGGCTTTGAATCAGATCACAGAAGTATGAAGTGCGTTTTTAATCATCGATAGCAACTATTAACCTGTATCTCTAAGGAACTAGGAATGCTATATATTTTTAGCTTTTCCATAAGCTTTGAGCTAAGCATGTGTTACTGCCTGCTTGTGTGTCTGAGGATGTAGGCTCTTAAAATTAAAGAGACTAGAGCCTCAATCTTTGGAAGCGTTTTCTGAATTTAAGTGATGTTTCAGTGAAGGCCTTTAAAATTCTAACTTAAGGGAAATCAAGTCTACTATATGAAAACTGACTTGTGAGATTTTTTAAGTGGAATTGATTGCCAGTTTGTCATTTCATGTTCTATAGTTTCTCCAAGATACGCTGGATGCCCTGTTTAACATCATGATGGAACATTCCCACAGTAATGAGTATGATATCCTTGTCTTTGATGCGCTGGTAAGAATCAGCACTGAAGGATTTTATTTGTTAAAATAAAGACCCTTAGAATTTTGAATTGGCTATCAACTTGTTTATTTTGGGGAAATAATTTAAAAATGCCTGCAGAACAGATGGAATATTACTATTAGTCGGAACAGCAAATTTCTTTAAAAACTCTAAAACAGTGGATTTTCAAAAATATTTCAGAAGACTAGTATTTAAATTTTAAATGTGACTTTATGAAAAATGCTGATTATCTCCATGTCTGTTTAGATATATATCATAGGACTCATTGCAGACCGTAAATTTCAACATTTTAACACTGTTTTGGAAGCGTATATCCAACAGCATTTTAGTGCAACGTTGGCATACAAGTAAGTTTATTTTCTCTTTTTTCTTTTTTTTTTTCTAAACCTCCAGCATCATGTCAAAGAAAGTAAATTCTGTTGGTGACTTTTCTGATGTAATTCATGATGTCTGTTGTTTTGATGCTGCTGTTTGCTTATCTGGAAACAAACCTGCATGTGAGAAACACATATGATTATATGTAGAGTTAATTGACAAATAGTAATTCATTTGGGGGTTAAATAATTCTTTGGCATTCATTTTTCTCTTGTTTGGATTTTGCTGTATCTGAGCACTTCACCTGTATCCTGTCAAACTTGACAAAAGATACTTAGCTGTAAAGCCCCTCCCTTTGCATTCGTGGCCTTAACCTGAAATGCTCTAAGTGAGGACCTGAGGATGTCCTTAACCCTTTTATACAGATTTCTGTGTATTCTTTTACAGCAAATGAATGCATGGGGAAAAAAATTGGGAACTGTCAAGTCTTCATATGCAGTTTAAAGTCTCATGTTGCGCCAGGAGGGTTTTCAGTGCAGTGAACTGGAATTTTGGTGTTTGTTACATGATCTGCTGTGAACTGGAGTATTAGTATTTGTTACATGGGATGCCAGTGGGCAGCTGGACAGACTTTGGGTTTTTTGGGGCTCTTTTTTTGGTTTGCTATTGAGATTTTTTTTTGGGGGGTGGGGGGAGTTGGTATTATAAGTTTTTGGGGGGTTTGGTGGGGTTTTTTTTTGTTTTGTTTTTCTTTTTGGAGCTTCCAGGTAATGCCCAGAGGGGAAGACATGAGTTCATAGAAGAGACTAAAAACTGTGGAAAAATGTTATACAGTAAATTTAATACTAGATCCTCCAGCTGTGTGTGGCCTAACTCATAGTTAGGACAAGGTACTGTGTCCCAGGCATATTATGACCATATTATGATATGGTATTTTGGCCAAACTGTTAGAGATTTATTCAGTTCCTCTTTCGTCATCCATTTGCACCTAGCTCTTAGAGAGTTTGAAAAGGTCTTAACGTTGACAGCTGAGGGACCTTGAGTGGACTGCCCCTGCATGCAAGTTGGATAAATTTTGTTCCAACTCTGTACAAAGCTGTGAATTCAAAGAAGCTATAAAAAGGAGTAAAAGGTAACACAGAATGGATGTAGTGCCCAGAAGGCTAAGAGGCTGAAAGCCTGTTATTTTGGACCTGAAATGTGAGTTAGGCTAAAGCAGTGGGGCTGAGACTGTGTCTATTACACAGATAGATAGATACACACACACACACACATATATACATATGTCTGTGTGTATATATTTTGTGCAGTAGTGAGCAGTTCTTGAAGCTGCTATTTGCATGCGTGTTCCAAATATCATAGTGATCACTTCCTAATGTTTCATCGCTGTTAAGTTTCATCAACACACAAGTGCTAGTTTTGTTTTTGTTTGTCTTATTTTGGTTTGGTTTATTAGTTTGGTTTGTTTTATTAGTTTTTTTTGTTTAGTGTAGGGGATAGTAGGTTTCTTGCAAGTGCTAGTTTTGTTTTTGTTGTCTTATTTTGGTTTGTTTTATTAGTTTGGTTTGTTTTATTAGGTTTTTTTGTTTAGTGTAGGGGATAGTAGGTTTCTGTTTGTGTAGTGATGAAAAAAAAAACAAACCACCACCCACCCTTATTTTAGTTCTTATGGCTACATTAAGATGAAATTTACATCATTAATGTTAGTTTAATAGTTTAAGATGAAACTGTAATACATATTAAGGGGCTTGTTTTTAGATGAGCTTTTGCACTTTGTTAGCAGGTTGTGTGTTTAGCAAAAAATTGCTGTTGGATACAAGACATGGCTGTGTACCAGAATATTGTACTACTTATGTGCAGTTAATTTAGAGCATGTAGTGGTGTTTAATCACTGCTTAATGTGGGTAGGCAGAAGTAACATTTTGTTACCTTGTGCCTGTATATTATAAATATCTGTAAAAGTACTTCCAGGATTGTGTAAAGTTATACTGCTGGTCTGAGATTTCAGATTGCTTTCTTGCTTGCACAGTTAAGAACTTGCTCCTCATTTGTTTATACTGATAGAATTTTTGCAACGTAAACACAAAAATACACGCAGTACATCTTGTGTATGCTTGACTAAGCACAAACATTTATTTAGAATAGCCAAACAAGTTAGAGAAGTTAATTTAAAAAGAAAAGATGATTTTAAAAATGTTTTTTAACTTTAGGAAATTAATGACTGTTCTGAAGACTTACTTGGATACCTCCAGCCGAGGGGAGCAATGTGAACCTATCCTAAGAACTCTGAAAGCACTGGAATATGTTTTCAAGTTCATTGTTAGATCAAGGACTTTATTTTCACAGTAAGTACCCAAGCGAAAGCCATTTACCAAGCAGTCCAATATCAGAAATAGAAGTAGGTCTGAGAAACAGGTCAATCAACAAATTGATTCCAGAACAGAAATATATTTTTCGTTTTTACAAATAAAACTTAATAACTGGTAACTGGCCTAAAATACAGATATTGCTGAGATATGTTTTTGGAGAGGGAATCTTCAAAAATCTTCTTTCTGATTCACAGTGCAAGTTCCAGAGACATATTTAGCAATAGCAGCCGATTTCAAAGGGTGATTATTCTTTGTGTCAGGTGGCTTGGCCTAAGACCAATGGATGGCCAAACATTGTGACAGATGGCTTGAAGCTGGATACCTGTCCTTGAGATCATGGTGTTCAGCAGCTCAGACCGTGTATAGGGCAATGTAATTTTCAGTAATAGTTGTCCAAATGAATTTAGGGTTTCAGATCCCCAGGTAAGGAATTTATAGGGGAAGACTCAACAGACTAGATACATATAACTCGGCCAAATAGATGACGCGTAATATTTACAAGCAGTATTCAGGTTTTGGGAAAAAGGAGATGGGAAGAATGAAGGAGATGAAAGCTGGAAGGAGAAAAACAACACTATGGTAACCGTATCCCCCACTTCCTTCCCTAGCCCTAGACTGAGTGGTTGGATGTTATGTTTGTGGTTGGCAGTCAACAGAACAGAAAGGTGTTCTATTTGTCTTTTGCTCAGTGGGAGCTCTAATAAAGTTTTTCTCTGTTATTCCACTGCCCGTTTTTTCAAAAAAATCCAATGGTTTATAGTTTTGCAAAATTAAGTGTATTTGATGAATTGTGAAATTTTGGTTGAAGTAGGAATAGATTCAGAAGTTATTTGCTGCTGGGAGATAGACCCTTAGAAATATTCTTGTCTCTAGGAACTTATTATTTATAGATGGATACAGATAAACAAGGTGAAAAGCTGTGTAAGGAAAGAGATGGTGCTCATGAGAACAGAATATAGCTGGTAGATCAAAAGCTTTGTTTTAATTTTATTTTTTAACAGGTTTTGTGGCAAAGGGGGACATTTAAAGTTTCGGGGAAGGAAGCATTATGTAGAGAAGGAAAATTTCTTTTATGGATGGAGGGCAGAAGGCAGGGGTTTTTTGTAGAGAGAACTTTGGTCTCCATTTTAACCCCTAGTATTAGCTGGCAGCAAAAAGAGTGCATTGGACAGTCTGTGGTAAACTAGATTATTGCAACATGATGCATATTCAAGTGTAGATACATATCTACATATCTACTCCTCTTATTTTTCCCTATAAAGGCCTTGACTGGAGGTCTGAAACTCTAAATACAGTTGGACAATTATTATTATAGGCAGTAATAGCTCTTGCAAATGGTAGCCCCTGGCAAAATTAACCAAACAGTGAACAGTAACAACTGATGCTATATATCCATTAATAGCTGTTGTGATCTAACTTATGCAGTCTATTTCCCACTGTCAGACTGGTCATTAAAAAGAAGAAAAAATGGAGTAATGTATTTTCTTCCCATGAGAAATATGGGATTTACGATTAAAGTATTTCACTTCCAAGGGTTGAGGTTAGCCTTCTTGGAGACAAATATTTTCAACTAATAGAGCCGAGACAGATCTTACGATCATTCTGTCATTAATTTGATGGGCTGCTTAAGAAACTAAGATGCCTTATCGAAAGGTAAGAGGCATTACAAAGTGAAAATTGTGTAGGAAAGAGATGGATAATGACTTCTAATGTTAGACATAAAATGGGAGACTTTTAATCTCATCAGGCAGATGCATTGAAGATAACAAGGTTCTACTTGAATTTGCATTCATTTGGTCCTGTTGAAGCTATAGAGATGTAATGAAAGCAAAAATGTTTTTATGCCAGTCAGCTGAACTAAGGTTATGTCTTGCAGCTGTTTGTTCAGTGACTATGTTTTGTAGAAAGGTCATATGTATTAGCCAAAGGTTTACATAATACAGACTCTGAAAACATGAAATGTTTGCTTTCCTCCTTTCATTGGCCTAAGGTTTTTTTTTGGTGGTGAAATTCATGTACACTGTTGTGATGAAGTTGTTTCCAACCAAATAATCCATTATCTTTTCAAAATTGCTTTCAGAACAAGTGATTTTAATTGAAATTTAACACAGAAAATTGTGTCTAAGTGGAAGCTAGATGATGAGTCAGGATATAAAATTATCATTCTGCCTGGCTTAAATTAGTCCTGGTGTCAATTTAAAATGCATGTTTAATACATGTTGTGTGATGCTTCTACCTTCCTCCTTGCCTCACAGGTTCAATCAAGGAAGCTTTGAATTTCCATTTGCATAAAAAAAATAGGTTTAAGAAACTTCATTTACTTTTGCAGCAATGTTGTGGAGTCAATAAAAGCTCTATCAGTGTATTAGCCAAGTAATTTTAATAAACTCTTAGACTGAGCCAGTCTTACATGTACTTCATTCCTGTTGAGAAATAATTTTAGATAGCCCCCACATGCCACAATCTCTGGTGTGTTAAAAAAAATCATTTAGCTGCAATCCAAGCCCTTAAAACACCACTGGATAATAAATGACTCTTCTATGTAAGTGTGCTTGTACAAAAACTTATGTTTCAAGATGCTTTTCACATCTAAGTGTTTCTGGTATGCATTTTTTATACAGCTATCACACCTCAGTAGGGATGTACCTCAGGTAGTGTACATCATGTTTGTTGTATACATGTATATGTAATTTTTTTCCTCTCCAGATAATATTTTGGATCTTGGGGTTCCTTTGCAATAACTGACTTAAACCTCATTAACAAGCATTGACCTAAACAGTGCAGAGGCCATGGGCTGAATAGTGTACCTCTCAGTGTTTTCCTTTCCTCAAAGCTTCTTTCTAGTCACTGCCTTTAGTTCTTTTAAGGACTTAAGTTTCAAATTGAAAGGAAAAGCACATGACACTGGAATACATGACTTAAAAAAGAGGGATTTTTCTCTTCTAGTAGAGAAGAGAGTACAACAGAGGGTGCACCATTTAGCTTACAGTATCCTACACAAGTTTCAGGCTTCTCTTGTTGCCTTGGCTTTTTTCTTAGCTTGTTTAACTTTTGACAGCTGTTACAGGTAACTAATTTTATGTGACACCAGTGTTTTTTAGTGTTAATGTAAGCAGTATTTAGTATTAAGAGCTAGTATGAACAATACAGGAGAGGTATTCTGAAAGATTCAAACTTTAGGACCGGGAATGAAGAAATAATGGAGTGAGGTTCATTTAAATGCACGTTTTAATATATGAGCATCAAGTGGAGACTTTTTTTTCAGAAAGACTGGTTAATGGGAACAGTAAATAGCTATTTGAAAAATGGCAATAATAGCAGAAAAAGAGAAACAGCGACAATATGTGAAAAACATCCTAGAGTACCTCAGTTGTAGTGGGAAAAAAATAATTTTTTTTTCTTTTTGCAAAGAAGTCACTTTGAAAGTGAAATGACTTTTTTTTTATAAGCTCAAATTGAAAATGCTTGTATGTTCAAGCTGAAGAATTTCTACACAATACAGTGAATAGCAGATGTCACCCACTGGTGAAATATCTATGTACATAATATTGTATCAACTTATAAAATATATTGTAAGGTAATGTTAATGCTGGTACGCTTAGGACTATGAAACTTTCTGGTTCTGAAAGGATAACCCAGTGCATCTCTCAACAGATTGTATGAAGGTAAAGAACAAACAGAATTCGAAGAATCTATGAGGAGACTCTTTGAGTCCATCAACAACCTGATGAAAAGCCAACATAAAACGGCCATTTTGTTGCAGGTTGGTGTGTGCTTGGAAACAAGTTGGGTTTGGTTTTTCATATGGTTTTGGTTTTGTGGGCTTTTTGGTTTTGTTCTTTCTAAATTGAGGAAAAGATGCTCTTAGGAAATGTATCCTTTGTGTCTCTTGTAATTCCCCTTTAGTGGAAGACCAAGTTGTTTAATGAAGTTTGAAACCTAGGTTGAAAAGGTCAGGAGAAGATACATTTGTATAATTTTATGAATGTAGTGAGTGAAAGAACCAAACCACAGATGCTAGATTCTTTCAAGGAATCTACTGAAATGAAGCTTCCAGTGGGAGCTGAATGTTTAATTCTGGAGTTTCTTCAAATAACGCTAAACAGGGATTCCGCCATCTTAGTTTGGAAAGTGAACTTTATAGTATCTGTCTTTTGGAGGTACGTTATATAAACAACTGAAAACAGAATCCAGATTTTCCATTCATGTCAATCTTAGATATTCTAACAGTTTGGAATCTGATGTTTCACGAAACCTAGAAAAGAAGGAGCTATTAAGATCATTAATATCAAAGAATTGGTATGTAGTTCTGTATTAAAATAGAAAATCATCAAATCTTCCTATGAAGTAGGAAGCAGAAGATTTTATTGGACAACTGCAGTACTGATGCTTCATAGATTCTTTATTATGAGATCATTGTATTCATTGGGCTTGACTTATCCTCCAGTTTTGTCTTTTGATTGCTTTTGCTATGAGCAGGGTAGTTTCTTCTTGGGAGTGACAAGAAATATTTGTAGAAGACTGTTTTGCTTTTTTAACTGTTGCAGTGACACGTTAATGGGTTTGCAAGTGGCAATGCTGACTCTGAAATGGCTGATGGGTGTGTTGAAAAACAGGTGGTATTGTAACACTAATGGAAGTATGGCATTGGATGTACTGATGAATGTTGATTGTGCTTACTGTGATTCTGTATTTAATGCTAGTTCTTAATATTACACCTGTTTAGCAAAAATACACTGTATCTTTGCTTTTAAGAAATAGCAGAACCTTGAAAATATAATTGAACATCTCTTAGAAGGACTGAGCAGGAGGTGTCTTTGCTAATTTTAATGAACATGTAAATATGTTTTAAAGACAGACTAGCTATTGAAGAGTCATGCTTTGCTCAATACCAGCTTAAACATGTATATTTTGGTTTTCTAATAAGTGCTATCTGTTCTGGAAAAAATGGATCATATTTAAGCATAACCATGAAGTAGTAGTGGGCTTTTAAGTATCTAAACCTGCACTAGCTACTGTAAGTTTTCTTTTTAGCTGAAACATTTCATGGCAGATCTCAGATAGTGGTTTATATCATAGAATCATAGAATGGTTTGGGTTGGAAGGGACCCCTAGAGGTCATCTAGTCCACCCCCCCAGCAGTGAGCAGGGAACACTGCTAACTAGATCATAACTGTGCTGCTGTCCCCACTACTGATAACTCATACAGATGTGTTTTTGAAAGAAATCTACGAAGAGGTTGCTAAAGATACAGTAAATAAAAACTACTGCATTAATGTTATAAAATTCCAATAGGAGAGGCAGAGAATGAGAAGTGTCCCACTGTAGTTTAGTTCCTGCAGCTGGAAATAAGTTTGTTGGAGGGGAAGAAAAAAACCAAACAACCCAACAATTCATCATAAACTCCATAGGCACATCAGTCATAGTTGCTTTCGCAGTGGACAGTATGTTTTTCTGTGCCTATTTGGAGGACGCTTCTGTTATGATAATTGAGACTCCTGCTCTGTTAGGTGGGTATGAGTTGTCCATAACAGGCCAGAAATGGAGATTTTCTGCATTGGCTGAGATAGGGCAGAAAGGGGTAGAAAAAAATTTGTAAGTCTGCCTCTTTGCCCAAACCCAACACTTATTTCCCTGCCCTCAGCCTCCATATTAAGTTTCAGGATGGCAGCAGTAGATGTTGTAGTAGTATAAAGCTAACTTTGCAGGTTAAGGGCCAGGTGGTTATTCATAGGTATTAGAAACATAAAGGACTCTGTAAGTGTTATACCTTGCGTATCCAGAGAGGAAAGTTCACAGAGTCTATTGCAAAAACAGACAATCAGAATATCAAAACAGCCTTAAATCTGTCTCATTTGAAGTTATCGTTGACATGAATTAAAGTGGAACATAGATTGGTAGGATCAATCGAATGGGTTCAAATGCATTACACCCTGAAGATAACCGAGAAGAAAGTTTTAGTAGCTCTGAAGAAAGTTGAAGTAATTGAGTTTCTCAGGATATTGACACTTAAAATGAACTAGTTCACATAGCCTCAAAATGTGAATTCTTACACTTATTTCACCATTGGTTGTCCAAATACCTGTGGGGTTTAGCTTTAGAAGATTTAAATAATTATTTTGAAACCTGAAATGTCTGCTGATCTCTGCTAAGGATTTTTATTTTTTTTTTAAACTTGGAACTCAGTTTTTTAGTCAGCAGCAATTTCCCAGTAATTTTTACTGATAGCAATCATAGTCAGACATATGGAATGTTAATTCAGTCAGGAAAATTGTTTATAAAATTACGTGCCATATGAAACAGCCTAGTCAGTGCCAGAAGCACTTTATTGTTTCAAATTAACTTCATCTTCTGAGGGATATCTTACTTCTAATCTGTTACATGTTGTAAAAGTTAACAAAAAGTTAAAAATCTAGCTTTTCAATCTCTTGTTCTAAAGTTGGCTGAAGTGGATAAATGTTTTGACTTTACTGTCTGAGCCTTGAGAAGGGTAGATACCTGGTACTGTTTTGCAGTAGTGTTTATATAAGCTTTGAACAGCTGAAGACTGAATGGTTACTTCATTGTTGGTAAACTGGCAATTTACATGTAAATCCAAATTAGCTTTTTTTTAAACTTCTGGAATTGGTGAAGTTACCTCTTTTGTTTAAAGATACAGTCAGAATGCTTCTCAACTTCAGCATCACATGAAGACAATTAGGATTATACAATTAGGATTATAATTTTAATATCCTAACTTTGCTCATGTAAAGCATTTCCTGATGTTTGAAAGCACCTATATGAACTGGAGAGTGACCTGTTTTCAGGTCCTGGGGTGTTACTTTGTAAAAAGATTGCTCCTTGCAGGCAAGATGGGGAATGTTATAAATTCCCTGGTATGAGAATCAGTGTGGATGTGCAGGGAAAGGATTCTTCCTTTTAAGAGACTTTTCTCAGATTTTTTTCTTGTAATTATTTAAAACAATCATTTCAGAACTTATACTGACTTACTGGTGGTGGTACTGATCTTCCTAGATACTAGACTTAAACCGTTTTTTAGTTTATTTTGGCAGGGATGGTGTTGCAGCCCTGTTTCTTTTATCGGTTGTTTCTCTGTAGCCATTGCTGATGAATTTTTTGTAGTTCTTAGCGATAGTTTTTCCGAAAGCCTGTGCTTCTGAGGACAGACTTTTTTAAATCTGGAAGCCTGGGAAAAAAATTCGAGAACCTGCAAATAGTTTGCTTTGGAGAGTCTGGGGATGAGGGGGAATACAGAGGTGTTAGTACCTTCTTTCCGTTCTCTTAGCTCTTAGGGAAAAACCCCATCATTTTCTGCAGATATGTTTTGTGTCTGTGTAAATCAACCTGTATTTTTGGGAAATAAAATCTGTTGAATTATTTTTAGATTTCAGATTATGTGTTTTTATAAGGTCATACTGTTGATATCTCATTTGTAGCCCTTGTGCCCTTTCATTGACAAGCTTGTGGTCTCCACCTTAAATTACAAACCAAGCCCCAGCTTCTTTTCCAAAAAGTGTTCTGTCCCCCGGTTGACACATCACATTTGACCTACAGATGGTCTTGTCTGTTGCAAATGTCAGCTATACCCAGCTTGCTCTTAGGCACTGATTTTTAGAAAGTAGTACTCCCGGTCCTATGCATGCTTTCGGAAATCTTATATGACATGCTCTTAAGGTCATGGAAATGTAGGAATAAGAAATTGTATGTGGCATTGAAAAGTATGAAAATAATGTAATATGAAGATGCTACCTTTTTCCTTTCATTCTTTCTCGCACATTTTTGGCCCGTCCATACTGGTGCAGTGGATTCTAAGAACATAAAACTGTTCAGAGATGCATAGATTATTTATGAGAGAATAAGGCTGGAAAGGTACTGACGGTGATGCTTTGATTGTGGTGTACAATAGGGGATGGCATAGTAATTTGTTAGAGTTGCCTTGATAGAAAATAAAACTAGACTAAGAAACAGATCACTGATGATTTCTTAAAATGTTCTTTTCATCTACTGGGTACTTGAATTTCATTAATATGTATAATGTAATGTTGCAAAAGAGGGCAACTAAGAAAATAAGCTTGGTCAGGAGTAAAGGTCAAAATAAGTTTAACAGTATATTGTATAAGAATGAAATAATTTCCTGCAATGCTGTGGGTTTATCTGTATCCTGCTTAAAAAATTACTCTAAGGTCTGAAGAATGCAGAACATCTTGTACTGCTTACTAGGAGTCTTTTATGGCATCATTAAGGGCAGTGCTCCTTTGTGTCCATAGTGCATCATTTGAAGCAATTATTGCAAATGAAACTGGGGAGTTTAAAAGAATGCAGGGTATATACTTGTTATGGTACCTCAGTTGGTACTACAGATCTGCAGAGACATGGTAGCTATAGCCTTCCCCTTTCCCTCCTCATACGAGTGCAGAATAGGGAATATGTGGGAAGGCAGACAGCACAGTAGACCAAGTGACAGTGGAGCACTGCTTGAAATACTTTGTGGCCCTGTCCTTTGTCAGACATATTTCTCAGTAACTGCGAATTGGTGTAAAATGAAATTCAGATGCTGTTTTGTACAGTATCTTCATACAGTATTAGTGGCATGAAGAGCAAGGAACAATACATTGCTGAAGTAATACTGGGGCTAGGACAAGTTTCTAGCCCACTACAGGTCTCTGTACAGATGTTTTCAATAGCTCCAGTTTTTCAGTCTTGTGGTTTTTTTTAAAAAAACAAACAAACCTACCTGAACTTTTCCCCCCAACCTATTTCAAGGAGCTAGTAATGGCTAAGATCAGTGGAAGATGCAATATTTTTTGTTGAAGTGGCAACAGCTTTTAAACACTCCATTGAACTTCCCAGGATTGTGTATGAATGTGGGGATGAGATCTGCAGTGGAATGACTTTACCTGAAGGCATCTTAAGCCAACACTGAGCCAGTTTGAAATACTGTATACACCCTTGCTGCAGACTACAGTCTTTCTTTTTGAATCAAGACATGAATAGTTATAATATAAAAAAAGCACTGGCTACTACAGTAGAAGCTCATAGAAATAAAATGATAGTTTTATGGTATTTAAAAGGTCTAAACAGGAAGCATAAATGAGAGCCAAAGAAAGCTGTTCGCTAATTGTCTTTATTCTAACCTCACTACCCCCAGTAAAGAAGAGGCTTAAGTTTTTAGCAAGGACTTTGCTGTGTAGAGCTACAGAGATGTATTGAGCCTAGACAGGCTTCATTCTAAGCCTCTTCCTGAGCGGCTGTTTCTTTTTTGTTGGAAGTGTCAGTATAGAAGCATGGTGATGTTGATAGCTATTGAGGAAACAGTAGACAGCTTCTCATTTAGTGACAAAACCAAAAGCTTGTCACACCATCAGCACGTTAAAATTCAAGCTGGTAACTTGAAAGAAAAGGCCTTCTTCCTTGGTCTTTGTCATTTCAACTATATATTTGTACTAACATTCTCCCACTGCTGACTGTGGTTTTGATGTGCTTCTTGGTTTCCTGTTGGCCTTGCCATGTTCCAAACATTCCCCCTCACTAGAAATATTTGAGTAGGCTCTACTTTTATGTTACATGTTTTAATGCACCTATCATAACTGTTGTCTTACATCATTTGTGTACATAAATTTATTGTCTTGAACAAGCTGAAATATTGATGCTCTGGGGTGACAAGTGTTTATTTCAAAAGTTCAGTTTGTGCATTTGCAATGTCCATTCATTCATTCATTCATTGTTTGAAACCAAGTTATAAAATCTCAGGAAATGCCAATCCTAATAGTTTGTTAGACTTCAGAGGCTAGTGGAAACATACTTCTGTTCGGGCTTTTCTAAATTCATTTGGGTTTTGTGCTTTGCCTGTGTAGAATGGAAAGTGTGATTTTTTTATGGTTTTGTTACAGTCCCTATAAACAAATCTCATAAAGCAGGAGTTACTCCTATTTTCAAGGTGGGCAGTAAACTCTATGCTTCTGAGTGAAAAGAAATTGTTCAATTTCAGCATGCATTTATTGGATAATATGTTTAATCAGTCCTGTGGCATACACCGTATTACCTTGAAGAAAAGACAGTAGGCACCTGTGTCTGTGTAATGCGTAGTTTTAAGATTTGTTCTAATTTTTTTTTTTTTTTTTACTAACCTGGGATGTATTGCGGGTGGAACCGGCCTGTTATGAAAAATAGAGCTATATCAGTAATAGAAGACTTCACATTACTGTAACTTAGTTTTCAGCAAAATATTAGTAGAAATTTACAGTCTAAAATTGCACAATGAAGTAAATGAAGTGTTATTACCTTTGTAATTCTCATAATCTGGACCAAGAAGAGGTTAGTCAAACTGAACTGTTGTAAATTCATCTCTTTACTATGGTTGGATTTATAGCCGCATGCAAGCATAATCAATATGATTATTTCTATTTTATTCAGTTGTAAATTCATAATGTCAGAGATTAACTTTAGAATTTTCCTAAGAATTTTTGCACAATAACCAAAAATTGATGCTGTGATCACATTTTTTAGGTAGGCAAAACCAGTTTTGGAAGAAGTTCTGGTTCTCATCTGAAATAATAACAGAGAAAACAGCTAATCTGTTTTAGATAAGTACGTATCCCAAGATGTTGTTTCTTTTGGCAGTCAGTGATTGCACAGCATCTTTATGCAGATTTGAACTTCTGTGAAAAGCACCTACTGTAGGTGACCTATTGAAATAGGAAGATCAGAGGGAAGGGAGGGACTGATGTCCTGCTTCAGACCTATATCAATGTGGTCAGGTCCTTTTTTTTTTATAAATTCTGTACAACTTTACCAAAAAGCTTTTTAAAATCACAGAATCTATTTTTTCTGGGAATTTATTACAGCTCTCAGCCAAGAAGTATGGCATATCCTTTTGGATATGTAAAGTATTTGAGAAATACAAGCTTGGTAGTGGGAAGATAAGTCACAGGTTGTTTTGCGAATGTGAAAATCACTGCAGGCAGCTCCTTTATCTAAAGCATAAGTAGAGAAATGAGTGAATGGTGGCCCAGCAAATGTTAAATGTTTCACATTTTTGTTTTTTATTGCAAGATTTTTTACTAGGTTTGCTTTCGAAAGGTATTATAGAGCCTTAGTACTTTCAGCCTACAAAGGAACTTTATGACACAGAGCACAAGTTAGTCTTTAAGGATGTTAGCCTTAAGTGTTAGCAATGATTTTGAGTCTGAAAATTACCTGCTTAAGTATTCTTGTCCATGTAAGAATAGTAATCTGTGTATTTTTCTTCCCCATGTCATCATTTAAGGTTGGATTATTCCACTGCAGTGTCAAAATATACCTCAGAAATCAATAGTATAAGATAAACCATCAGATAGCTTAGCTACAGATGGTTGGTTAGGGAGATGATGCTCCCATTTCATCTATTCCACAAAGTGTAGCTTTGGAGTTGATAGATGACTGTTATCCTGACTTCTGCCTCCTTCTGGGATGGAATCGATACAAAGTATGATCAAAGAGCTCATGCTTTTATCAGTGGTTGGTTTACATACTTGCATCATAAAGACAGTTTTAGTTGTCTACAAAGAGAGCATGATCCACTCGGTACTGTTGTATTTAAGTTCCTCTCCATATCCTCAGCATAAGAGCACTTGTGGGACTAGTACTCTGTGGTGAAATTAATATTCAAACGTGATGTAAAATTTTAGTCTGTGGAAAGAAGTTTATCATTGTTTTGTGTGCATCTGTTTCAGCGGTGTGCTCTGTATTGTTTGTATGCTGTACAGGCAGATAAGCATACCAAATTAACTAAATCTATATAACAATACAGGTGGCTGCCTTGAAGTACATACCATCAGTTCTTCATGACGTTGAAATGGTCTTCGATGCCAAGTTACTGAGGTGAGCTGCTTTTAAACATTTACTGGATGTATCACATGGTATATGTAATGTAACACTGCTGTAGAAAAATTATTATTGATCAGTTTAAGTCAACAAAGCTATGCCAGTTTGTACTGATCAAGACAGTGCTGAAACTGGGCATATGTTTTGAACATGAAGTTCTCATCGGACTTGCATAATGACAGAAATCATTATGGAGGCCCAGTACTTAAGCAGTAACTTGGTGAATAAAATGAGCAAGTGGAACAATCTTATCTTTTTTTTTTCTCATCCTCTCTCCCTGCCCCTCCCTGAATAAGCCCCTATTTCAGAAAACAAAATCTGATTTTAGCAGTTCAGAAAAAGTATCTATCTTTATTTGTCAGACAAAGATAAATTACCTTTACCAAACACAAAAATATCCTTCTTCCATTTAAAACAATGGAAAGTGATAAACATTTGTTAACATGGCCAAAATCTAGTTCATCCTCATCTTGTTTCTCTTGAAAGTTGTCTTTCTAACCTGCTACTGATCTCTTGTCAATGTTTGTGATAGGTAAATAAATCTACGTCTTAAAAAGAAATAAATGTTTAGAAATATGTGATCTTTTTCTGTCTGTCTTTATTAACACATGATGACTTCATCTGTATGGTATTTAAGACCCTTTTTCTTTACATGCAGCCAACTACTATATGAATTTTACACTTGCATTCCACCAGTGAAACTACAGAAGCAGAAAGTGCAGTCCATGAAGGAAATAGTACGCAGCAACCTTTTTAAAAAACAAGGTAAATATAAAATGCCTGTAAGGCTTAAAATAAATAGGTATGGAAATGTTGACTGACTTATGTTTTGTGCTATTCATCTTTGAAATTGAGTAACACTAATATTGAGAGAGTGTGAATGCCAGAAGTCTGACCTCTGGAGAGGACTCACCTCTTTCTACAAGACAGCTACTGGTGCAAAGTGTGATTGCTAGCTTAGAACAAGAAACAAGTGGGTCTCAGAGGAACAGTTTTGTGTCTTTCATATGATATAATGATTAGAGGGATGTAGCTCTATATATATATCCTTCAACCCATTTGTAAGCTCTGTAGTGAAATGGGAACATGAAGTGAAACCTCGTGAGCACACCTTATGTATGTCTCTGCCTGGGCAGAGAAAAAAAAGGTTGATTGTGCTGCAGTATAGCTCAGCTGCAATGCAGCATCTCTGTTTATAGGAATTATGATGTTTCTTAACCTTTATCAGAAGTTAGTGTCTTTCTCCACTCTGAGGAGTGATAAGTGGTACTGAAATGTCTTTATCGGCCTTGTGCTTAGTTTTCCTTCATATTATCACAAAAAGGGAATTTTTGCTGAAGGATTCCTAGCAGAGAAGCTCAGTTTTACATGGTTGACTTCATCTTCACTGTTAAATGGTCTGTCTCCTCTCTTATGGACCAGATGGCTTGCTTCTCTCTCAGCATCTTACTGCTGTGTAGAAAACCTCCAGAACTTTGAAAAACACATGAGCTACTCAGATGATTGTTTTGTCAGAATTTCAGTTCCTGACAATTTATAGATAATGATTCTAGAAACTTGACAGTACAATAGCGATAGCAAATAGTACTGAGCAGGAGTAGAGTGAGAGAAGATTGCTCTGCTCATCTCATCCCACTGTGTTGCCAGAAGAGTGTTGCAGCTCTAACTAGCTAGGACAGATAAAAATTCCACTTTTTTTAAGACTTGTGTTGCATTCTGTTGAGAAAGAAATGTATATTGTAAGCTATAACAATAATTAACTGTGTCTGTTGTTTTTTGAGACCATTATAGATTTCCTGGACAAAGTTAAGAAAATAACATAGTTGGTTTTATTGTTTAGATTAAATTCGGTAGTATTTTAACCTATATTTATGTTAATGATTTCATGATATAGCTGTAATTTCTTTTTTTAACTATGTGTAAGATTCAAGGTTGCTTGAATCAGTGGAACTTAAGTACCTATAGCTTGAGTATCTGCAGACAATGATCTAAGCCATTAAGAGCAGATCCAACTAGTTGATTTTCAGACAGATCTAATTCTGTGTTCTCAATTTTTCTATTTTTATACTGTATTCTGATTTTACAAGTACAGTCTGATATACCATTTCATTGCAGGTTACTTTTACTGTTGCTGCTTCTAAGATCAGAAGTGCCAGTCTTAGTTTTATGTCTGCTTCTTGTGGCGAGTAACACTTAGACCAGTGGGAAAAACATCCTCTCTCAAAACTTAGACTTTTGGGTTAAAATAATGCACTCTCATGAGCTCTTGATCTTACTGGAATTCAGTTACCTTGACTGTGTTTAATACTGAGACGTTAAGTGTAAGCTAAAATATTTTTTTGGTTTTTTTTGTTTCTTTTTTTTGTTTTGGAGTATCTGTGCATTAGTAATAGCCTGTGCAACCCGTAGGTATAGAATAGATCAGCCTCAAGTCTGAGGTTATGAAAGTTTTGGTTCATCTCCGGTAAAACCACTGCTTTGCTATCTGCCAGAACAGAGACTTAAAGCATCTAGGTAATTCTAATAGTAATAAGGATATAACTTGTTTTAACCTGTCTTTTGCCAACTTTTATGCTTTTAGTGTGATACGTTAGTCTCCATTCAAACACTGTTTTTCCATAAGAAAAACTCAACTTTTTATTGTTCTGTCTCAGAATTTTAGAAGACAGAGAATAAGAGCAGGCACTGTTGTGGAATAACAGTGGTTCGATAATTTTTCTTTAAAGAAACTTGTCTCATGGAAAATGTTTGATTCATATATCAGGAGCATTGGTCAGGACAACAAATCCCATGCTTGTATAATAAAGAATAAAGTCCTAATAAAGATCCAGAAGGAAAATAGTTGAGCGTACAATAACCTGTGTGTTTCACAGTTCTTTTGACTTGCATCTTAGTCCTTCTAGTGTACATCCTACTGTTCCTTTCTTCCATATCAGTCTATGCTCCAGAGGAGAAAAGAGTGGGGTTTGGGATTCCAAAGAAGCGGCCATTATAGTCTGCTTAGTGTGGTTCTTGTTTCATGTGTTTAACAGGCCTTTGCTTTAGCTATGGTCTGTTAATGCAAAATGTTCAGTAAAGCTTTTATTGCTTGAAGATAAATAATAATGATAGAGTGCTGCTTGCTTGTAAATGCAGCTTGTCTAATGTCTTGAAATATAGAGTTGGTATATCATGGAAAATGTCTCAGAATACATTGTGAATTATAAAAAGGGTATGTGTTTTCTGTTTCTATATTTTTAGGGTAATAAAGAATAAGAAATTTTGCTAAGGATTTTTAATTCTGAGGAGCTTTTTTAAAAACAGTAAACAGTGCTTTCTGTGTACTGCTGGCCAGATAATCAATATATTTTAATTTTTCCCAGACAGGTAGTTAGTGGATTCTTTTAGTCTTAAATTTATAAATTAAGGAAATAAATCATGTCCAAAACCTCCCTGTGCTATTTTTTGCTGTCATCAAACACTTGTCATCAAAACCAAGCAGCTAAGACAATAAAGGCAGCATATAATGCTTAAACTATTTGCCCGTCTAGCTGCTTTACACTGGATCCTGTAGGTCTGAATAGGTCATTGTGATCCAAACTTGCACTAGTAATTGACAGTTAAAGTGTATCCATTTGATAACATGTACAAATTAACAGCTTGTTTATATGCTTATGGTGATTACATATGCAAGATCTACCTTAAAATGTTTTTATGATAATACTTGGTATATAATTATACTTAGATACTGATGGTTTTAGAGGAGCCTGGGGAAATAGCCTGATCTTTTTAAATTATTAGTTTAAAATAAGAGATGGTCCTCTGAAGGAGTTGCCCAAACTGGAGAAATCAGATGGATGTAGTATTGAAATAAAGATAAAACATGCCCAGTTTGTTTTAGCTTTATCATGACATACTGTTTTAGCAATACGAACCAGATTTATGAACCAGAGAATATTCTTGCTAACTAGAGAATATTCATTTAAAGATTTTGTATATTCAGTATTTTGATGAAGTGACAGAATAAAACTACTTCTTGCTGCTGTTGTAGAGTTTAAAATTTATACATACCTAAACTTGACTTTTTTTTTTTTTTTTCCCCCACCATCCTCAGTGCAACCCAGTCATGGTCAAATAGACTCTTGCAAGTATATTTTCCTTTTCATAAGGCCATTCCATGATGGAGTTCTCATTCCTCTGACACTTAGTGTGGCCAGCTAATCGTACTACTGTTGCTTCAGTGGTGTTACCCAAGTATCTGTTAGGACATTTAATCATACAGTTTCTCTTTTGGGTGGTGATCTTTATAACTTTGCTTTCACCCAGCCTGCCCTTACACTGCTAATGGCAGGAAATAAGCCTTGGGATAATCACAGGGTGTTTTATATCTAACTGATATTTTATGAGTATTTGCATTTATGTTTTGTTTTCATATTGCTTGGATTTAAGCTTCAAATTGTAATTGCCATTGGGGAAAGTCCACAACATGTTTTAAGTGCAGGCACTGAAGAGCGTGAAAAGATCAATACACAATTAAGTACCTCTGATATAGTAGTATGAAAAAGTTTCTGTACTGTGCTATTGTAATATTGTGCACAGTAAATAGCAAATAAGTCCTTTTTCTTGTGCAGTGCTGTGGTTTAAAATAGAAAATTCCAAAGATGCTTTTATTGCTCTACATTAAATAGAATGGATTCTAAAATTAATCAGGTAGAGAACCAGCTGTGTTTGCAAGGTGTAGCCAATGCCTGATTCACTACTCCAAGCAATGAGATGGAAGGCAATTGACAAGAATGAAAGTGTATGTATTGTATCACAAATGCAGATTATAATTGAGGTAAGATTGCCAATGGTGTTGTTAACTCAAGTTCACATTTATTTAGAACAGGTAGCGGTTTTTTCTGCCATGAATATGGAATATATTTAACTAAATTGCTAATTAATTTGTGTGGTATAGATTATCCATTTTTCCTTCAGGCTTTAGTATTTAGTCTCTTCCACATAATTCCTTCCAGTTCCAGTTCAGTTCATTTACTTCCATTCCCAATGATACTGTCTTTATAATTTAATTGGATTTCTTATATTGGTACTTCTTTTTCTTTACTCATTGATGCTCACAGCATTTTCTAAGGAAATAGAATTCTAAAAACATGAAAATGCGTTTTCAAAAAATTAAAAAAAACAGTGAAATTTGGTTTTATTAGCCAAGTTACACATGAATCTGAAGTTGGAAGACTTGAGGTTAATCTGAATTTATTGGTATGTATTCCCAGGTATTCGAAAGTTTTCACTGTAGACTGTCCTGGAATAGAGTGTTTCGTCAGATAGGATGCCTGGTTCTGTTGACTGCTACTGTAATTGATCTTCAGAAGCTCCACAGTGCTACAGCACTTTTACAAGCCCTTAAATTACGTTGACAGGTCTTTTTGTTGAGGCATCGATTTCTTGTTCCCGCTCTGTAACTATTATACAGCTTAGAGAGGTTATGGTGGTTCAGGTGTTTGAGTGGCTGAATGTAGGAAGACTGATGCTTTCAACTGCCTATGCACTTTCAATATAATGTTTAGGAACATTCGTACAGGATGTGTGAGCACATGCAGAGACATTTATCCTGTTTTGTCTTCAGACAATATTATGCCCTTCTTGATCAGAGGACAAGAAATCTTTTTAAAATTATTTTTTGACAATTTCCTTTTAGATCACTCTAATTCTTTTTTTAAAAAATCAGAGGGAAAGAAATGGTTGTCTTGTCCTGTATAAGCAGCCCTAATGGGATTTCAAAGCCTCATTTATGATGTAAGAAACTGTCTTGTCTCATATACCTTTCCCTTTGTATACTGAGACATAATGGCTACTTTTGATGCATCACTATTTTTTTTTTTTTTAGGAAACCTATTACCAAAATTCCAGACCGTTTCTCCAGTTTTGAGAGATCGCCAGATTAAGACACAGCTGTATACAAATTACATACAATTTTTATTGTAGTTAGTGTTTCTGAGCTTATAGTATTTGGAGCTAGATTTTTATTCTAAAATGACCATGGAATATCCACTGACATGTTGAAATTTGTAAATCAGTTAGTCTTGGGAGAATTGGTTTTTATTGGTGTGAAATGAATATAAAACACTTGAACATATAATTAAATGTGTATGTATTCACACTGCTGCTTTTGACTTTGTGTTCTCTAGAGGTCCACTCCTGATTAGGAGGTTGTGCTGTAGCAGAACACTGTGAGATCTACTCCAAAGAATATAAACTCTTAAGTAGGTCACACAGATGGTCACTGGCAGGGGTGGGAATAGAGTTTCAGTCTCTTGGCTCGAAATCCAGGTCCTCTGCTCACTGTGGCTGTAGACATAGCTGCTACATGTTCAGCATATGCAAACCACTTGCTGATTTTGGAAGAACAGCAGCAAGAGACATATGTTAGCAGTAGGGGTTAATTTGCCAGATGCCACAAGAAATGCTGAGACTGTAGGGTTTTTTCATAACTGAAGAACTTTTTCTATTATACTGCTATTTAAAAAAGATAGGTACTTGCACACACCCATAATTGGACTGGTTTCCTAACATTCATGTGTACGTTACTGAGTTTTACCTGTGAAATATTCCTATTCTTTCATTTCACTGCTTGAAAAGCATTGATGGTCCATGTGATCTAGAAGAGCAAAGACTTAAGCCAGATCTGAGATTTATTCCTTCGCAAGTAATGCATGTATAAATGCATCCTAAATTTTTGAGGTGGAGCTGAGGAAAATTGTCAATAGGTTGGTTCTGTGCTATGAATATTGTGTGTGTGTGTGTTATTAATTATGTACAGGTTAAACTATGGCATCTTTTCAATTACATTATGATCTTAAATACTGTTATTTTAAGCAGAAACCAGTAAAATAAATCAGGTGAACTGAAATATAGCATGTGTAGTACCCCATGAAGGGAATGTAAATGGGCTTGGTAATGTTATGTTTTTGTACAGTAGAGCCTCAGCAATCTAAGATTGTCTTGCTAGACTCATTAATGAACTTTTCTGTCTGGAGAAAAAAACCAGGAAAATGACTTGTTCTTTTATTTTCTTTGGAATTCTTCTTTCTAAAGGTTTGAATTTGTTATGTGGGCTCTGATCTCTCAGGAAATGCAAGCTTATGTTGTATAATGCCTATGGAATATAATGTTTGGGTTTTGTGTTGGGTCTTTTTTTTTTCTGTTAAAGACCCAGCTGTAAGTCCATGTTGTGATTTCAGATACATGCAAGTTAGGGTCTACTAAGAAAAATTTTAGAGTTAAAATGCTGGCCTATAATCAGCCTCAAGTCTGTGTTCTCTCTTCTATATCATCCAATTAAAGATTAGAAAAAAAGTATTGTTTTTAGCTTCAGGACTATTAAGAAAAAAGTTGGAGAAAACGTAGAAGGAACGCTAATAATTTCTGATTAAGCATCTTTCAGTTTAATTGTTATTATCAGAACTGAGTTAGAAATATTGATTTTAACTGTTCTTGTAATTTAAGGTTGTATACCTACTGATATGTGTTCTTAAGCCAAAGTGGTGTTTTGAATTTTCTGTGATTTGTTTCCTGCACTGTTTTCAACAGAACTTCTCAACATTTTAAAATATTTGAATGTAGGAGATTGTTAATGCATGTGACTCTCCTATTTTTAGCTGCTGGGAAAAAATTGAAAATACTCACTGTTCATAAATTTGTTTAAAATGATTCTCTATTGAAACAAAATCTTTCCTGTGGATTCACTCTTGAATTTTGTACTTGGCTTTGAAGTGATTAATTTAGGAAATGCACTCTGAGAGTAGGTGTTTTTTTCCTTCCTCCTTTTGTAATATGCAGTAGAGTTTTTAGGGGGTACATTACCTTTAAAGCGTCATTTAAAATCCTGTATTTGTTTTTTGCCAGTTCTATTCTTGCAATATTTTGATATGAATAAGGATGGCATATGCATATCTGTAGGTATTTATCTGCATACATTTGTTATGAACACTTGTAGGTTAAAGCCATTATTTTCTTCTGTTTATGGAGGAGTAGGTGACATGCTTGATATTGCTACTAACTTTTCGTCTAACTTTTTGGTTAGTCTAACTTTTTGGTAGACTTGACCCACTATGGCAGGTTTTTTTAGTTATATTTTTATAAAAATCTTGCTATATGGAGGGAAATCTAAATGGAGTTAGGAGAACTAGTTGTAACAATTAATTTCTGAATGTATGTTTAAAAACTCTGTGTTTACAGCCACTTCAGGTAGAAAAAGAGACAACAAAGACGTATTACAGAAGTTGATATGAAGCTGCTACTTTAGCAAAATTTTATGTGTCAATTAAATGAAACGTGGAAACGTGCGAGTTGAAATACATAAATATTCCATAAACCAAACACAAGGCAAAATTTTCAATCTGCCAGAGAGGATATGCTGACAAGCATTTGTGGCAGGCTGGCAGACTATAATGATTTCAAGCTGGAAAAGGGATTGAACACTTGAAGTGTTGTTTTGGCTACAGCAATGATAGCGTTAGGTGTTGCTCTGGCTGCCTTCAAATACATGGCATTACTCGGCTCCCATAAGGAGTGGAGAAACATGAACACGTTCCTTGAAGTTGGGAAGTGGGTGTATTCTGCAGTGTTATGCTTGGTTGTAGTGGTGTGATGTGACTGTTAATGCTGTACCTATTCTCCATCTAACCTTGCTTGCTGACACTTGCTTGGAATGGTCAGCAGCAGTGTTGTGTGCTGGCTTCACAGGATCAGCCACTGTGTTTCTCCTTCCTACGTTAGCACTAGATTTCAGGAGACAATTAATTTGTGTTTTACAGTGCTGTCAGAGTCTGTAGGTGACCTATGGCACCTCCCCTTTCTGTGGCTCTTATCTAAACTGTGACATTTGAATTTAGATTTAGCAGTGAATAAAATATATAAAATTTTAAATTTATTACTTTTGAGCTCCCAACAAAGAGTTAAATGGCAAGTAATGAAGAGGGAAGACTTTTAATGGAAAGATGCCTGCAGTTGTGAACAGATGCCCTTTGCGAAGAAGCATGGCGCTTTAATTGAGCACTGACTGCCATCAGAAGTCTCTCCTTGTTGAAAGAATGTTGTTCACTGATTTTATTTTTAAGGCTTTGCTCTAAATCTGTATTCAGATGACACCTATGTCCTTATTATATTGGCATGCCAGTTTTTAAGTGGGCATGAAGCCATCCTAACAGATGGATATGACTACAGGCGTGCCAGGGAATCAAGAGTAGTGTTTCCTAAGGGAGACAAAAGTGGTGTTAAATCTTTATCACCATTTTGGCTGCACATATGAGGCAGTCAGGAATGAAGCCCATCTGTGATTTTTGCTGAAGGAGACCCAAATGTCTTTTTTAATGACAGTATTGCATTAATGAGTTTGAATTTCACTTACCTGGTACAGAAGAAATCATTAGATATCTTCTGAAGGAGAATAAGGTGAATAGAGGGGTTAAAAAACCAAACCAAACTAAAAACCTGACAAACCTAAAACTGAAAACATGTAATTGTGCTTAATCTTTTACCAGAATGAATCTACCTGTCCTTATGCAGGAAGATGTTACCAGGGAGCTTCTTTCCAAGAAGTGTGTTGGAGTTTGGGCTTGATAAATACGTAGTACATCTTTTGGCCGACCTTGAAATAAATGCAAGATGCTCAAACTGTATGTTGATATTTTATGTGTTCAAATACAGTTTGGGGCAGCTTATGTTTTATTCTGGCTTCTAGAAAAAAAGCCAGTCAGAACAGTTGTGTTTTCATGGGTTTGAAAATTAAGAAAGAGTATGCCTGTCTTTGCTGGTAAACTTACCACAGCATTCATCAAGCAAAAAAGCAGCTAGTACTTAAATAGGTATCTGCAGCCATCATAGAATCATTTAGGTTGGAAAAGACCCTTAAGATCAAATCCAGCTGTAAACCTAACACTGCTAAGTCCACCACTAAACCATGTCCCCAAGCAGCACAACTACCCATCTTTTAAATACCTCCAGGGATGGGGACTCAACCACTTTCCTGGACAGCCTGTTCCAGTGCTTGACAACCCTTGAGGCAGTTCCTTCTCATCCTATTGCTTGCTACTTGGGAGAAGAGACAGACACCCACCTTGCTACAACCTCCTTTCAGGAGCAAGGTCTCCCCTGTGCCTCCTTTACTCCAGGCTAAACACCCCCAGTTCCCTCAGCTGCTCCCCATCAGCCTTGTGCTCCAGACCCTTCATCAGCTTTGTTGCCCTTCTCTGGACACACTCCAGGAACTCAACATCCTTCTTGTAGTGAGGGGCCCAAAACTGAACACAGTATTTGAGGTGTGGCCTCAGCAGTGCTGAGCACAGAGGGATGCTCTCTTCCCCAGTCCTGCTGGCCACACTATTTCTGATACAAGCCAGGATGCTGTTGGCCTTCTTGGCCATCTGGGCACACTGTGGCTCGTATTCAGCTGGCTGTTGACCAACACTCCCAGGTCCTTTTCTGTCAGGCAGTTTTCCAGCCACTATTCCCCAAATGCTGCATGGGGTTGTTGTGACTCAAGTGCAGGACCCAGCAATGAGCCTTGTTGAACCTCATAAAATTGGCCTCTGCCCATGGATCCAGCCTGTCCAGGTCCCTCTGCAGAGCCTTGCTACTCTCCAGCAGATCAACACTCCCACCCAACTTGGTGTCATCTGCAACCTTGCTGAGGGTGCACTCAGTAATGAGTCAGGATCATCAAATACTAAAGTAGGAAATGATACTTCTGCTATTTCTTTTCTTCATTACTTTCTTCCATGAGTTTCTTCCCTTTTTTTTTTTTTCTCCTTTTTCCTAGCCAGCGGGTTGTTGATGCTCAAATGAGTACTTGGCTCATTTTGCTTACTTAACTTGTACAATGATACCTTAATACCATGATTGGGAATTTATTTACCCATTCAATAAACTTTTATTTGTCCCAAGATAATAGGGGGATTTAATATTTTGTATAATGTTCTAGTAAAATGCTTTTAACAGGTTTTTTAAAGATGAGAAGGCATGACTACAGTTTTATGTTAATACTAGTCCCCCGCAGGCTCAGGCTGAGAACAGGGCTTGATTGCTACAACTGCTAGTCTTTTTCAGTTACTTTGATTGTGTGCATTCATCAGAACATCTTGGGATTGCATCCTTATATGGGGTGACTGTAACTGGTAGGGTTCTTAGAAAATCTAATTAATTTTCCTTTTCTAAGACTGTTGTCTTTTGTTTGTGAATAACACCCTAAAAGTAAATTATCAGTGTTGTCTACTACACAGAAAATGAAGTAACTTTCCTGTATTGCCTTAACTGGCAAGCTGAGTTTATCTAGCAGTTAGTCACAAAATACAGGCATATAGCCTTAGTCTGAACCAAAATAATTGACACAAAAAATACATTCTGCTTATAAAAATATATTGAGCAATTTTTCCATTAATTACAATTGCATTTTTTAAAAAGCAATAATATAGCTAAAGCTGGTTAAATGACCTTTGAATTTCCATGTAGCTTGACACTTCAACATTGTTCACATCTGAAAATGCACTGTAAATAATTGATCAGCTGCATATGTTAAGTACTTTTAATAGATTCTGCATGTATCAAATACGGATCAAATTTTAATTTATAATGCAAAGTACAACTGGGAGTAATGAAGCTTGCAGAGTAATTACTCTTAAAACTGGAGGAAATCAATTGTACCTTCTGCCTCAGCTCTCTTCTCATTACAATAGGAAAATTTTGTCTATGCGAGAAGCCCTGCTTTCTTAATGTTTAAGAAGTATGGAGTGGCTTTACGCAGCAGAAGAATTATGTCAAAGATTTTTCTTTTTCATTTACTGAAATGTGGATGTGTGGTTTTAAAATGAGTTATAGACAACAGTGGGCATTTTGTACTCTGGTAGGAAAAGTTTTAAATGGCCTCTGAAACCCTGGTGTATGGAGTTTTAAATTCAGTAAAGTTTACTTCCACTTCTCTTTAAGGTGTCCAATGCAACTTATAACTCATGATCTCCTCTATGCTTCTTGATTATTGGTCAAACAGCTATCGCTGGCATGTGAAGTCAGATGTAATTTAGTGATTAATATACACATAATACCTACCTTGAAGTCCTAACTTTTTTCTGTATGAATACTTAAAATGTACTTTAGCTAAAACACAGGATTGCCCTTGATCAAGGGCTTTGTTCAGTCTAGTCTCTTAATTTGCTTTTGAAATAATGCTTGTTAAGCATAGATTTTTATTATAATTCATTATCCACTTGCTTCCTGTAACTTTAAAAGCCACCCAAAGAGAATTTTTATATTTGCTAGCTGTCGGACATCTCAAGGCAGATCTTAGTGGCTTAAAAATGGAGCAGGGTATTATTTTGGAAGAGTGGGAGCAATATGTATGTTTATCCTGGGAGATGTGAAACTGGTATGTGCATGTAATGTTCCGTCCTCTTTGTGAGTGCTGAAAAGTGGCTGAGACGTCATGTCATTTGATACGACTTTGAACTTTGATGTTGTGAACAGGCCTGTTAGCACAGCAGTCTCTAATGATTTTTTTTTGAAGTGGAAATGTTTTGAAGCACTGTTTTTAAGAATGGTAGTTAGAAGAAAACAGTTGCTAGCTAAATTTCTTACATGCTGTTGATTTGGAATCTGTATTCCTGTGACGTGATTGTAGATTAATTAAAGGTTGGATGTGTTTGTCTAAATATGTCCATCTTCTTGTTGTATTAATTGTAGCTGTTACTGTGTTGCAGAATGTTATAGTTATGCATCCTCATAAAAAGTAGAGTTTGTACACAGCAGGTTTAGAGCAGAGAACTTGTAACACAAAATGTTGCAATGTGTAGATGTAGATGTAACTGCAGAGAAGTATGTACAGCAATACCATATGCAGATGAGCTTTATTGTGTATCATTTTGGTTAGTGTATTGGATCCACAGTGCTATAGGAAAGATGGGGGGTTGAGTTTGTGATGAATCATTCCTTCAGCATATCTTGCATGCAGCTAGAGAATCTGAAGACAGGGATGAGGCAGAGTGGGTATAAGAAAAGGTAGATTGAATTTTCAATGTCCCTCAGTGCTTGCTGCATGTGTATTTTCATACGGGTTAAATATGTGAAGCAGGGTTTTTTGCTTCTCTACAGATGCTGTATAAGTGCTGTGGACTGAATTGACAAGAAATAGGTTTCTCCCATCTGTCTTTAAACACCTCAGCAGGTGTTTGCACTAATACACTTACAGTCTTTTTCATAACCATCATGAAATGGAACTTGGTTAGCAATAGATGTTATGACCAAAGAAAATATGTTAAGTATTTTTGGAGTGGTCAGAACCTTGATGAATGAATCATGAACTGATCATATTATGAACTGTTTCCCCCCGAATAACCCTAGACTGTTGAAGAACTGTTTCCACAGATTGCAGTGAGAACAATTAAAGTTTATTTTCTTGGTTTTTCAAAAGTAGGTAGGTAATAATCTAATTTACAACTTATTTGTTGACTGCATATGTAAGCCCTTTATTAAAAAAAAAAAAAAGTTTTAAAGGTATTGCATATAACATACCATTGCTAACAATGTTTCTTTGGTTTAGTTTTTGGTCAAGAAGCTAATGGCACTGCATTTGTGGCATTTATCACCAGTTCTTAGAAGTGGTTCATATAAGCAAATCAGGAAACAATTTGCTATTTATTAAATCACATCTCAGTTTCAGAAAACTGTATAATGTGTGATGGCTACAGCTGGTGACTACGAACCTGTCAGTATTGGTGACTTTTGGAGGGAAGTTTTTCTCTGTCTCCATGGGCAGCAATCCACGCTGAAGCACTTCAGCAGTCTTAGTATGCCCTGCTAGTGTGCTCTGCTAAGTGCTTTGTAAGTGCAGCTCTTCAGTGTCTGAATCAGAGGGGTAGTCTATGGCCTGCATTAAGTGCCGGAAGCTTGTCTATGTCCAGAGCTGGTCACAGAAAACTGTAAGCTGTGTGAAATCCCTTTTTATGCTGCTCTTTGAACAGGTCTTGTGTTCTTTAACTGCTGTTTTACTAGTGAGTTTGTAATTTAGTCATTGAGTAAGATTTCTCTTGTAGCTTGGAACAAGGGTTATAGAAAACCAGATAAATAGCTTTTTATTCATCTTATGGCATTACCAAAGGTAGAGATACTTTCTGAGGCAAGAAATTATGCTGCCCCTTAGAGGTGATTCAAAGCTCCTGGTTTTATATCGCTTGGAGCTGTTACTTTGAAATAAGAATAATCTGCATGGATAGCCTTTGTTGCTTTCTCTGCAGAATTCAGAAATTCATAATCTACTTCCCATTCTTTTCCTCTCTTTCTTTCTTACCCTCCTGTCTTCCTGTGCTAGCATGCCTATTCTGCAGGGATTCTGAGCCCCTGGCTTATTTTAAATCACATTGGGTACAGTTTCGCTACTACACTTGTTCATCAGTGAGTATGCTGTATGTCTGGGCAAAGGTGTTCTAAAAAAATTCTTAAAAGAAAAAATATAAAGCTACACTTTCTTTTTTGTTTGCAGTAATTAAGAAGTCTTCTAGTTTTGTTCTGTGATTGTTTCAGAAACTGTGATATGTGGTATTGATGGAAAATAGTGTCCAGTTGGTAATATAAATATTTTTCCTAATAGTTAAGACAGACAAGAATTTTAAGCAATAAGAAATCAGTTGAGTGGAAATGAGTAAGAACTTCAGCTCACTGTCTGTGACTTGAATGCTTCTGTAGTTCTATACAAATTTTATTCTGAGGTGGAACCTTTGAAGGTACGTTTAGCTCCATTTTCTTCCCAGGTTATTTTCATAAATGTAACAAATCTTTGAAGCATCTGCTCAGCATTATTCATGCTGTTGTGCTGTACTCTGTATAATTACATAGCACTGTACAAGTAAGTTGCTACTTAAATCACTCAGTGGCAGGTATCAATTAAATTAGAACAAAAATCTTCTCCCAACATTTCCCATAAGCGCCTCTATCTTAAAAAGTCAATGTTCATGTGAGATACAAATAGCAAGTTACATTTCAATCAGTTTGCTGAGATTTAAATTAGGATGAATGTATGCATAGCTTTTGTTGTCATAGGCTTGATAGGTCTTTCGTTAGTCTTTTCCTTGTCTGCATTCTTTTGTGTTCTTAGAAGGTATGTTTCAAAATGATATGCATAGAACAATTCTGTTGCTGTTTGTGTCTCATTTTGAGAAAGAATAATTTCATTTTAATTAATACAATTTAATTTTAATTTTATAGTAATTTTTTTAAATTAAAATCCTGTCTCTACTTAAGCATAGCTTATTTCCAGGTGTTTTGTGTGTAGAGTGAATAACTTGTCCCTAAGTGTTTGGGACAAGCTAAACAGCCTTCAGAATTTAACTGAAACAAATCATTTTTATCAGGAATTTGTGTTTTTCATGTAGGAGAAATACTGTTGACTTACTAAAATATCACACAAGTTCAAGACTATCCCTGGGGCATGACTACAAAATCAACAATTCCACGTTGGAGGGGACTGTAGCTGTTAAAGCATATTGTGTTTCACTGTTTGGAGGAGTATTTGATTTATATTTGTTCTTGAGATAATTTGCTTTCTTTCAGAATGCAGGGACATTCTGCTTCCTGTGATTACAAAAGAGCTGAAAGAATTACTGGAACAAAAGGATGATCAGCAGCTCCAGGTCCAAGAGAAGAAGTACTGTGTTGAATTACTCAATAGCATCCTGGAGGTTCTGAGCTGTCAAGACCCTGTAAGTATTGATGATGATGTAGATGGCCCAAGTCTTTAGTAAGCCTGAGCTGATTAGGCAGTAAATTATTGATGCTGATGGATCTCACTTAAATTTTTAATACAAGTCAGTGGCAAATTGAACTTTTCTCCTATTTTTCATAAACTTAAGTTAAAGGGCAGTTGAGGTATTAAAGGTGAAGTACTGACATCTATGCTATCTTTTTTTATTTCTCAATTTTATATTCTTTAAATAGTCAGCTGCTGTAAATCACCATAGTATTATTGAAAGCAGTGAAGCTTCTTTCTTTGTTTCTGAGCAGAGGTTTAGGCACTTTGAGTTTTGACTGGTAAAGTTCAATGGAAAAAATACCAAAATGAGTTAGAATATTATGACACCAAGCTGAATATCAATGGTATCAGTGACACCAACCTGAGTGTCACCTGTGTGCCTGAGGGATGGGATGCCATTCAGAGGGACCTGAACAAGCTCAAGAAGTGGGTCCATGTGAACCTCATGAGGCCAAGTGCAAGGTCCTGCACACGGATCAGGACAACCCCTG
This sequence comes from Egretta garzetta, assembly GCF_000687185.1. Lineage (NCBI taxonomy): Eukaryota > Metazoa > Chordata > Aves > Pelecaniformes > Ardeidae > Egretta > Egretta garzetta. The sequence continues at coordinate 180,847 of NW_009258269.1, forward strand.
GTATCAATACAGGCTGGGGGTTGAAGGAATTGAGAGCAGCCCTGTGGAGAAGGATGTGGAATACTGGTGGATGAAAAGCTGGACATGAGCCAACTGTATCCTGGGCTGCATCAAAACCAGCATGGTCGGTAGGTCGAGGGAAGGGATTCTGCCCCTCTACTCCATTCTGGTGGGACCCCACCTACAGTACTGCAGCCAGCTCTGGTGCCCTCAGCACAAGACAGACATGGACCTGTTGGAGCGGGTCTGGAGGAGGCCACCAAAATGGTCAGAGGGCTGGAGCACCTCTGCTATGGGGAAAGGCTGAGAGAGTTGAGGTTGTGCGGCCTGGAGAAGAGAAGGCTCTGGAGGGACCTTATAGTGGCCTTTCAGTACTTAAAGGGAGGCTATAAGAAAGCTTGGGACAAACTTTTTAGCAGGAGCTGTTGTGATAGGACAAGGGGTAATGGTTTTAAACTAAAAGAGGGTAGACTTAGATGAGATATGAAGAAGATAGTGTTTATGATGAGGGTGGTGAAACACTGGCACAGGTTGCCCAGGGAGGTGGTAGATGCCCCATCCCTGGAAACATTCAAGGTCAGGTTGGATGGGGCTCTGAGCAACCTGCTCTGGTTGAAGATGTCGCTGCTCATTGCCAGGGTTTGGACTAGATGGCCTTTGAATGTTCCTTCCAACCCAAACTATTCTATGATTATTCTGAGTATTCAGAGTAGTTTTCAAATTTCATCTTGTTTCTTTTATAAAAAAAACTTTATAGTTTCTGAAAAAAAATGTTTTTCAGTGTACAAATGTTGTAGCTTTTGGTTTCTGCTTTCAGCAATGTCTGTGTAAAAGAGATTGCTCTTTACTGTACTTCATTTTAGGTGTGTTGTTTCTCAGGATCCTGTAGTTTTGGAGCACTGTAGAAATTGTGATCTAGTTGGTCACTTTTCTTGTTTGAGAGACTATTGAATTTACTTTTTAGTCCCTTACTTTTTAGTGAGCGGTAGGTTACTCAATGAAGTTTTATGACAATGAGGAGTCTATTCTGAGGAAATATCGTAATTAATTACATTAGGAAAGTTGTAGTTTCTCCTATGAATACATGTTGATTTCTCCTGAGCAATAGTTTTTCCAATATGTGTGTTCAAACTTTGAGGGCTTGGGTAAAGGCAAGTTGTCATTTTAGTCGTTTTTTGCTATGGATCCTTGGATCATTTTCTGGTCATTAAATTATTACAGCATAATCATAAAAATCTTGGAGTTTGAAAACAAAGAGGCTTGTCTGTTTGCACAGGGCCATCTTTTAATGTGTATTATGAGCTATTTTCCTCATTGTTTTAGACATAAGCACTTCAGGAGGGATTGATACAAGGTGATACTTAAGAGGTATTGGAACATTTGAATTGCAGATAGAATTCATAAGAGAAATAGTGAATGCATGATAGGGCAAAGAGTGAAGTTATAAGTTTATAGGGCTTTAATGTAAAGTAAACCAATTTCATTACTGTATACTTTAAAGGGTGAAACACAGTCATAAAGCAAGCTAGAGTAATACTTTCTGCATGTGTACGACATATATTAAATTTGAAAATAAACTTATAATTGCTGTTCATAGTTATGGTAGCTGACATGCCAAAGATTTGTTAGTGCTTATGGAAAACATGGGTTTGTAGCTCATGTTTGCATGAGTGAGAACATTGCTACATGCAGAACAGCATGAAGAAGTTGAATTATTGTTGCTTGGTGTACATATACGTAGCCCCATGCAGTCTGAAGACTATTTTGTAGATTTGAACTTAAGTTTCCAAGTGTAGGAACTGATCTATCTCGAATGATGTGGAAATGTGATGGGCTGTTTACCAGAGAAGAAACATTTGAAAACGTAGTTGTTTTTTTTTTTTTTAAAGGCATCCCATTTTATTTATTTCTCAAATTACTGTTTCTAAAGTAAAACAGCCCTTTCAACCTGTGTCTTATATTTTAAGTGTTACTGTTGGCACAAAACCAGTTACTAAGTGTTTTTGCTATTAAACATTTTTGTTCATTATTGGAAATGCTTATAAGTTTTCAACTTGGGGAAAAAAACATTTTAAAGTGTAGATAGATTATTATTTTTTTTTTCAATTCCTCAATATTAATGAAAACATCGAGTTTGAGAGATGGCAGGTGACCTGTATCTGAACTGATAAATCTCCTATAGAAATGCCTGTAGAAATAAGGTGTAGATGACATGCAGAGATGATTGAAGAAAAGCAAGTGTTTCAATAAATTCCATGGGTTTGAGGTTTGTAACTGCTGGTTTTGCACAGGTCTGCGAATGGATTTAATGTTCATGTGCCTTAAGGACTTAAAAAAAATAGACAAATACTTTAAATTTCATTTGGGAACATTTTAGTTGAAAATAGTTGGCATGATGCTGCTGAGAGCTTTTGAAAAGCTCTTGATTTTTTTTCGTTCAGATGTTCTGCCTTGATATTGGGCAAATGCTTAACTGTATTTAAAATCAAATGCATTGTATCGTTAAGGAGAACATTTTCTTTAATAATAGGATTTTTTTGTTGTTTTTTTCACCGATCAGTATTATATGTATGTTTAAACACAGCTGGAGATCAGAGGCTTAATGGGTGATTGTACTCTTCATGGGTTTGGACTTCAGCCTTTTAACAATCCAATTAGAATTATGTAATTTGTATAGAATGATGTTTTAAAGCATGTAACGCATTCTGTGCTTTTACTCCTATTGAAGGAGGCAGGCAGGCAAACCTTTTTGCATTATGACAAACAATGGCTTTTTAGGCAAGATGTAACCCATAATGTCATGAAAATTGCTGAGAATCTAAAACACAAGCATTTAAAAAAACCAAACACATTCACATTTGTTTAAAACAAGTGACATTTTTTCAGTAGCTTCTTTTAAGGAAGGTAACCTGTAAACTGGAGATTCTCTGTGAGGTGTTTGGGTGGCAATTATATGTAGATTGCATTTGCAGTAAATACTGATGAATTTTTAACAGAATAAGAAAAGTCCCTTGGAGTAGGTTTAAATCCAGCAGTGGTATCAGCATATGACCACCCCTCTGGAGGCATAATATTGATGAATATAAGAAACCTTTTAGGATAGCAGGGATATCAACAAAAGAACCAGATGCTTCAGTACTAGAAATCTACTTTTGAGATTACTTATCTGAAGGATAAAAAAAGACCAAAGGAAAGGAACACCTTCAATACAGCAGTATCTAAGGTATCAGACTGTAATTTGTCTTTAAGAGACAGTGCAGATTTCTCTTGAGTGCAACAGAGATGTTGCTATGTTTCCAGCTGAAGTGAAAAATCTTGTTTCAAGGATGTGCAGTTTTGACTTGCAATGGGAAATGCTTTGTATCCCATACTCATACAGGCAAATGGAAAAGGTTCACTATATGGCCAGATTATTATGACAGTAGTATTTAGGTGGTCTCATTCAGAATGCCTTTACTCAGTGAGATCTAGATATAGAGAATTCTTATGCTAATTAACCAAATTATTTCTTATGGGGTTGCACTTGAAACTTAAGACTAATGCAATTTTCTATTGAACAATTGTATCTCTTAGCATTTTTCTGAGATAATGGATGATTTGACCTGCTGGAGGAGAAAACTTAAGGTGTTAGTGGCAGACTCACTTTACAATATTAATTGTAAGCTTAACTCTGTCTTGAAAACACCAACGTCTTGTGCATACTTATTCTGTTTTTCCATCTTGATAGAGAAATCTGGTTTTGGATTAGTATTTAAAAGTTTTTGTAAACTTAACTTTGATATTTTTGCATTGGATTTATTCTGTGAAAATCACCAGAAGTACAATATACACAAAGGACAGAAAAGAAGCATTAGTAGTTGTTCCGTGTGGTCAAAATTTGTATTGTGAGGTGATCTTTGAAGTTGTTACAGAATTTTTGAAGAATGTATTTTGTTTGTCAAAGGAAAAATATTGTGGTATTACTAGCTCTGCTCTACTGTTTTGCTATACATTTTTTGGTGAGTGGGAACATGTGAATCATCATATCCTGGTGTTCAAACACTGTTCTCTTCAGCTGCTGTCAAGCTGCTTGGTTATGCAGGTAGGAAATATGTTGTTAAGAACACTGGTTTATGGTAAGGACTTTATTTTTATGAATAGACAGTCGTTGTTAGGCATCTGGGTGAGATGCTCATGGTTGATTTTTAAATGGCCTCTACAACAAACTATAACAAACAACTTTTGGACACAGGTGACATTGTTTTGACCGGATCATGTCTAAAATGAGCTTCATAGTTTGAGACTGTGTGCTTTCAGCACCTGTGAAATAAAGTTAAAGCTCAAAACTGTAAGTTGTTGATGAAGGTTGTGGTGAAATCTGACTTTTTGTTTCTCTTTTAATTAAAAAACTCTTCCCTTTTCCCCCTTTACAACGACTTTGATGTGTGCAATCTGACAGTCTTTCATTAGGTGACTTTGTCTCTAATCTGACATATATCCTATAGTTTAATATTTAGTCTATCAGAACAAGTTTTTATTTATAGTGCTTCCATGATTAAATGTAATGGTAAACTCTTTCTTTTGGAATATAAAATAAAATCTTGGTTGAGTCTACAAGTGGAAATGAGATGTATAATCTTTTACTGTTCTGTGCACAAAGTCAGTAATTGGCAGCAGCTGCAATTTAAGCTGCTGATTATATTAGCAAACAAGTCTGGAACCATTTTGGGATTGTACAGTAATTTGTAAAGCATTTGCCTAACTTAAGGCAGATCTTAAGACATCAGCAAAGGAGAATTTCAAGGGAATTTAGTCAGGGAGCCTGCATGTTCTTTTAGGACCAGTTACCTTAGGTTCTTCTGCAGAAAATTTTCAGTCAGAGCAATGCATGCTTCTGAATTACATGAATTAAAAAAAACCCAAACCCAAACAAACACTTTATCCTTGTGTGTATGTTTTTTGTGTGTGTGTACATGTCAGAGAGGGAACTCTAAGTTATAGAACTGAATGCATGAGAGAGCGAGCTTACTGGATCTGGTTGGTATAGAGTTCATTTTCTTTGTGGTAACCCATATGGTACTGCGTTTTATATTTGTGGCCAAAACAGTGTTGATAACATACCAATGAACATTCTAGTTGTTGTTGAACAGTGCTCGCACAGTGTCAAGGCCTTCTCGGTTTCTCCCTCTGCCCCGTGCCAGGGACTAAGCTAGAGTTGGGCAAGAGTTTGGGAGGGGACACAGCTGGGACAGCTGAAACGAATTGACTGAAGATGTATCTCCAAGTGGATATGTCAAGTACAGGCTGTGTAATATTGCGGTTCTGAAGGAGCCATTCAGTTGGTCCATGTTTGTCGCTGGAGCACTCTGTCATATTCTGAAGTGCATGGTTGACTTTGAGACAGCAGAATTACTCTAATTCTTGTCCCAACCCTGTAGACGTTTAAATAGAACATGAAAGCTAGGTCAGACGCTAACTGCTATTACCCGTCATGGATATTTTTAAAGAGAGTGAAATTTTGTTTGGTTTGGATTTTCTGTTACCTAATTTGTGTGTACTGATGTGTGCCATCCATCCCATCAACGAGTCTGAAGGCATTTGAGTTCTGTGAGACTTTGCTACTGCTGACCTGCATACCACATACGAGCTCTGATTGTTTCATGCCTTGGTCATCTAGCAAATCCTTTTCAACAGTGAAGACAAGCATACATTTTTGATGACCATTAAATGGAATAATACAATCCATGTTTTCCAAGGGGGCATTTGTATATGGTACCAGTTGTTAATTTAGCTTCTGAAAAGTCATATGTTTAACCAAATGGACTGCAGCCAAATGGTTAGTTTGCCAGGTTTCACTACAAAACATATGCCATCCTTGTGAAGTGAAATACGATCTAAGAAAATGCATGTTACAGTGGGTTGCTAGACTGTCTTCTGAAGCTAGAAACTGTTAGTTAAAATAAAAGCTGAAACCTTGTGTATAGGCAATGCGTGAAAACACTTCCTCTTAAGTTAGCGATGTCAGTATTGAATGCCTAATTGTTTCTTAGATTATCAAGAACAAAAGCAGTCTCTGTTTCATAAAGATACCGTTTTAATTCATTTGCTGCCATTTCTCTGAAAATTCAAAGGCTTAGCAGAAAATAACCTTTGCGTGCTTGAGCATAGGTTATATTTTTTCCAGGAAAGGTATGTTATCTGCTACTTGTGAATTCAGAATAGAGCTCATCTTTAATAATTGAGTCATGGCTAAATGTTAAAACCATTATGTAATGTTCTGAACTGTTACTAATAATGGTATAGCATGTACTGAAATGTGGAAGGAAGTAAAGCTAGATTATAAGAGCCTTCACCTTTGAATTAAAAAAAAAAAAAAAGGCAAACTAATGCACAAGTGACTTCCTTGTGCCCAAGGAAAGTGTGTGAAGTGCTGCTATGCAGTTTACAAATTTTGGCTGTTGAGTTTCTTTTTTTTTTTTTAATCATAGTGGTATTCAATACTATAAGAACAGCTATGATTAATGAAAACACCTTGAATTGTAACAGAGGCCAGAACATAGAATATTTCTTGCAGCACAGCAGATAACAATTCCAGCTGAGATGCTGTGTTTTATCTCTACGTTTGGTGTGGTAGCTGCATGGACAGAGTTCTAAACAGAAAGCTATTTAAGTGTTGCAGTTCTTGCAGTGAGACTTAGTATCTTTTCTGGGTGAAAAGAAAATACTCTCTGTAAACTATGTGCTGTGAGCTTTAGTGGTTTTAGAGACTATTGTCAGAAGGTAGCCCCTGTTATAGCAGGGAGCTTTGCATACCTTCAAATGGGTTTTTAGAACTATTAGTAAAAAAAATCTCCATCACGTTTACTTCATATAATGGGTCTTCCCCTTTAATGGTGCTTTTTTTGCCTTGGCTGCGTAGCATGTTTTGGTAATGTCTGCATTAGCAAGGAATGTTTCACAACAGGAGTGCAACTCTAGATTCATGCAGTTCATTGTGGGGCTCCTGATTAATCTGTTGTATGTGGCTTGGGGAGTTTACGCTGAGTAAGATGGGGACTGATACTGTGGTCCAAACATCTCCATTATGCATATGGCTCAGCTTTCTGAAAGCAAACAGTTTAGCAACATACTGGGGTCCTTATATTGATGTGACCCAAACATTGATCAAGAACCAAATGTTTTCATTTCTAGCACTGTCAAGGAGCTTCTAGTTTATCTGGAATTAATCTAGTTTGTGTGCAACAAAACCACTCAGAAGCAGTACATGGTAAATGGAAGTGATGAAAAGATTTGCCTCAAATTTTTCTCAACCAAATTGCTGATATAGGTATAGCCATATAACTTTAGGGGGCTTGATTTATGCTTGAGATAAGCATATACATAATTGCTGTTATTTAATTTTTGTAGTTATGGGGAGGAAGTTATACAAATAATGCAGTTTCTTACTTCAATGTTTGTATTTTCCAACTGATATAAATAAAAATTTAAAAATTCAGGGGCAGGGTATAGAGTTGTATAAACATGTTGTACTCTGGGATGCTTCACCTTTCCTCTACTGCTGTGTTAACTGGTAGCTTGACAAAATTACATATTTTATGGCAGGTGGCTTCCCATAGGTCCTTTGCTGTCCTAGGATACATTCTTTCAACAGTTGAAAATGCCTGTTTGAAACAAAATCTAAATTCTGACTGGTACCCCAATGCGCAAAGGTAACAAATGTTCTAAACTTCAAAGCAAAACTTGAAATTATTTAATAAATGCAATACTCTGGAATAAGAGATGGCAATCTGCTCTTGGACAGAAGTGCACAATCATAAAGTATATTGCTATAATCAAAGTTCAAGACGAGCACACAGAAAAGGTTTGAAAACAAAACAGAAAAGCTGTGTAGACCTCTGCAAATAACTGCTCTTTGAAAAGTGTCTGTCTGATTACAACTTTGCATAAGCCTGAAGAATTTGCTTTGCTGTGTGACAAAAAGAGTTTATGTTTTACTGTGGAAGAAAGTGCAATTTTAGCTCAGAGGTTTTTTGGGTGATTTTTACAAAAGAAAAAAAAAAAGAGAGAGAGAAAAAAAATAGAGACAAGAGGAGTATTTGGTTAGTTATTCAAGTTGATATAGGGAGAGATGCACTGTAGGCTTTTATTTTTAATTTCACTGTTATTTCCAGTGCATTTAAAATACAAAGAGCTAATGCACTATATGGTTTTCCTATTATTTGATTGGCATAAGCCTTAAAGCTCACAGTATGCATATTGGGAAGCAGAGGAGATGGAAGAGCAAGCAGCTTTGTGAAAGCACTCCAACAAATGTGTCTTCTGTGCAGCAACGTTCAGGTGTAGTCTTTCTATAAATATGGACTGTACCAGAGAAATGCAAATTAAAAAAAAGAAAATGCAACCCCCAAACAAATTATTCTGTGATTGCATTGTTCATTTATAGAATGTAGTAACTTTTGAAATGCTGTGCCAGGCAAGATCATTTAAGCTTGCATGTGTCCTAGTCAAAGGAAACAGTGGGACTAACTAGTAATAGTAAATAAGTGGCTGGATAGAAGGAAGGTCTCTAGATGCTGGTCTGATCTAGGCTAATCAAAACAGGAGAAAGAAAGGAGGCAATGTTGGATGTCTCAGAGGAAAAACAGAGTCAGAAGCAGTCTCTCCTGGGGGGTGGTATTGGAGCTCAGCAACTTAAAATATTGTTAAGAAAATACTATGGCTTCTGTGATTGTGGTGTTATTTCCATACTACATGTGATGTTAGAGGTGCCTTGTTTGGTGTAAGCTATTTTTTTTTCTATTAGAAATTTGCTTAGACTTTTTCTTTCTTTCATTCTTGCATGCTAGCTTCCAAAGTTGTCTAGTGACCAGAGTAAAGTCAGTGAGATTGGTGAATATATGGTTATACCCTTCTCTTAAGTGTTTTAAAATAAATAATCAAATGTCCTTTTCCAGGCAGCATGCCAGAGGTACTTATAATTTGATGTGAGTTGGTGAATATTTGTCATTGGGCTGCAAAGATCCCTCAGAACTAGGTGCTGATAGGTGGTGGGTCTCTGGTGTAGTCTGTCAGCCAGATTGACCAGTACTTGGCAATGGGGCCAAAGAGCAGGTCGTCTCCAGTTTGTGCCCTCACAGAGCTGCAAATTGAGATGAAGATAACTTTCTCCTTTAATAATTAGTTACTTTGTGACTGCAAGCTAAAGCTGTTACTGAGCTCCAGACTACCCTGAGGGCCATTGACAGGTGTGGAAAACTGATGTAATTTTCCTCAATTGCCTGTTACGAGGGTGTTGCTATTAAGTTATAGGCTACTGAGTTACTGGGATAACACAAGTCCTTGAGCGAGGGATGGGAAACAACCATTTGAAACAAAAAACCAGTCATGGGATAGATAAGGCTAAAATAGGACTGTGCCATTTAAAATGAGTATTCCAGTGAAATAGCTGGAACTAAGGAGCAGCCTGAGCAAGAAGAGTTAGTATTGTTCTTTCATTAGGGTGGTTATATTATACAACTTGAACTGTCAAATGGAAACAATTGGTTTCTTCTTTCTTTTGCAAGAGATATGGATTTAATACCCAAACTGTTTTTTTTTTTCAATTTACAGGCATCAACTTATCACCATATTCAAGAAATAATGGTACAGTTATTACGCACAGTGAACAGAGCTGTTATTACAATGGGACGAGATGATCCCTTAATTGTGAGTAATGTTTTAATGTATTTTTAATGCTTTGAAAGTCATTTGATAGTTATCCTGAAAAATGCAAATATAGTATTTGTGGAGTCCTTGCTTGTGGACTTTTTTAGATTTAAAATAAAAGGTCTAAAGCTTTACTTTTTTTTTAATATTGAACTGTGCCACTGTAGTGTCTTTTGAAGTGTAGTTGAATACTGTGAGATTTTTGCATTCTTTAAAAAACCCAAACACTAAATCTAATGTTAATTGCTATTTGCAAAAAGAAGGATGTTTTATAAACCTGCTTAAAGGGCACACTTTAACACATTGGAAATAGTTTTTCTACTAATCTAAGGTGGACGTGTTGAGTAAAACTAACTAAAAAAAAAAAGCTATTCTGAATAGCTTATATAAATAATTGGTGGATGTTCCATTTCTCCCAGTTTTTCCACATGCTTTACATTTTGGTGGATTAGAGTTGCTATGGAACAGCTGCTATTCCTGGCTCTGTTTCTGGAGGGGGAAGATGATGCCCCGTGTGCACAGGGAAAATATCTGGGGATGCACTAGCATACAGCACTCACCTGAGATTCCATGGACTGACAGTTGTATTCAAGGAGAGATTCTGCAATTTATTCAGATTTAAGTATGTATCTCATGAGTACACCTCTTGGTTTAGCCTATTTGTGAGAATGCGAGCCAGTTGTGTTCAGTGGGAATTATGGAACTTGCCTTTCAGACTGTGTACTGAGAAGATGTGTATTAATTGTTTATGTTTAGAGGTTTACATTGTTCTGCAATATCATGAGCAGCATTTACTTGATTGTGTTGGCTACAAGAGGTACAATGCGTGTCTTTTAAGGTGTACTTGTTTCCTTGTTCGTTTCTGTTGCAAAACCAAAATAATGGTTTTGGATCATTGCCTGTCAGAGCATATGTGTCTCCTAATGATTAGTCTCCTAATGGTTGAGTTCTTCAGAGGAGATATTTGCCAATGGTCGCTTCAAACTCCCTGGTGGTAGATCTACAAGTTTCAGAAATCATATCATTAACTGTTTTTCACAACTCCTGTCTGTTATTCTTCTGTGTGTAACCCTCTGTGTGTATGCATGCTCATAACAGGAAGGGGTTTTGAATGAAGATCCAGTGAGCCTTTCAGTTTTCTACAGTGTTTGAAAATGTTTTCTGTACTTGCAAAGACAGCATCATGTGAGTTTCATGGATGATGTGATCAATCTATTAAGGAGTATTTCTGGATATTGTAAAGAGTAGATGAAGAAGCGAAATGTAACTATAGTAATCCTGCAAAAATCATTAGGGAACATTAGGAGATCATTAGGAAACAAGCTGGTTACAGTCAATTGAAATGGCTTGGAAAATCTGTTTGGTTTTCTTTTTTTTTCCCCCCCCCCGCTCTCTCATTTACTATAATTCAGCTGTTTTTACCTAAAAAGATCAAATCCAGTGTGAATTTTAACACGCAGATGTCTGTATGCTAATAATGCTCATAAGCACCTATGTATATATGTATTTGGGGCATTTTAGAGGTTTTTCAAAGTAGAATTCCAATAAATTATAGTTTTCTAGAGGTGAGGCAAGATCTCTCAACAGAGTGGTCTTTTACATGTGATCTGAAGAAATGTTTGTAATGGACAAAATAGTCTTTTCTGAAAGACCTGGCAAAATCAGCTCATTTCATGCTCTGCGTACTACCTTTAGTTCACTTGGGTAATTAGCAGATTTGCTTTATAAGTTCATGAGAGGGCCAAACTTGCTGAAACCCTACACTTCTAAAAATTAAGCAGATAGTCAGCAATTATGGCCTTCTGCAGAATGCTTAGGTGAGCTAAAGTTGCTAAAAGTATGGTGAACTCTGCAAGTGCAGGTGGGACATACGGAATAGCTGCAGTCAGACTGTGTAGATGAAGTTATATGGGTATGAGTGACATGTCAAATTGGGCTACATTTGTTATTTACTTCCAGGGGAACAGAAGGTTACTCCTTAGATTCTTACATCTGTTATTATGTTTCTGATTAATAAATAATTTTATTAATAAATAATTTTATTATCTTCTGCTGTGTAATTTCCTAGAATTTGAACATGGTATGAAAAACAAAGCTAATACTATGCTATACTAAACAAAAACAATAGTTACAATTTAGAAGACCTGTAGTTTAAATTGTAGGTTAAAGTGAGTTTAAATGCCTTGCACCTGATAGAGTATTGGGTTCTATTTACTTGATAAGCAGGTTAATTTTCATATTCTTTTCATGATCTTCTGGCTTGTTGGCAGAGGAGGAGTTAAAAGGATTTTGGGTTACGGTTGCCTTTATCTTTTCTTGCAACAATGCCAGTTGAATCTAAGGGAAGGTGCTGCCTTGTGCTCAGCTGGTAACAGCGTGCTGTGAGCTTTGTTCATGTAATTCCTGGAAAGAGTCAGGCTGAGAAGGTGTTGGTGATGGAAAAGTAATTTGGCTCTCTGCAGTTACTGCAGAGAAGACTTACTTAAATGCCACGCTTGCCTTCATTGCGATGCTTTGGCAGTTGCAGGCTTTAACAGCTGCTTGGTTATTTTCACTATTAAAAAGCCTTGACTGTAGTTGTTGAAGTGCTTCTAAACTTGTAATAGAGGAACAAGTTTATTGTCTGAAAGTTGGCTATTCAAGCTTTATCTTGAATAGTTTATGAAATTTAGACTTAGTTAAAGGGTGTCGTGATGCAGTGAAGTCTTACTATAGTAATCACAGAAGTAACATGTAGAGAAGCACGTAGAATCAGAAGTACTTGTTTTCAGTATTGGCTTGGTTAGGTAAACAAAAATATCATAAATGCACCATATACATTTTAAAGCTTTCCTTTGGTACTCCCAAACTTGAATTTGTTCACAATATCAGTTTAGCATGATGAAAAGAGTGTAGTTATGCTACACAGAAAATTTTTAAACAATATTTATATAAGATACTATACAAATAAAGACTTTGAAAAGAAAACAGTGTGCTGTTAACCAAAGTTACTTTAGATAGCATACTTTTGCAAAAAAAAAAATGCTCTTTGGGGAAATAATGACAGAGAAACCATTTTGCAGAGCTGCTGTGGTTGGACAATATGATATATTCAAATATACACATTGTCTAGCTAAAAGTTACAGCTTTTTTATTCAGTATTCAAATTGAAATCCTTCCTCTACATAGAAAAGCTGCAGAATGATTCCATGAAAGGCCTATTTATTAATTACCAATTAATTTTCCTTTTCCAAAGAACAATTGTTCATTTCCTTTGTAATCTAAATGTTTGTTATTGACTCCTGAAACTAAGAAAAATATCTCACTTTATTGCAAAAGATAACATCACATTTAAAGAACTTAGAAATTTACAAAACATACACTGGATGATACATTTCATTAGGAAGATGCTTTGTATCTAAGCTACCGTAATTACTAAGTATCGTGTCCCTTTTTCAAAAGAGCTATAGTGCACAAAACTAGAAAAAGTCCTACATGAGCTGCTGTTACATGACAGAGAGAAATCAGTGCTTTATTTATACATTCTGAATTTTTAAAGGAGGTTATGTTGACTCCATAAAACAGCGATTTCCAATACAGTAGTTTTGGAATATGCCATATTCTGTGTAATGTTTTACAAATAGCATCTTGTAGCTGTCATTTAAACATGTCTTTCAGAGAAGCCTACAATATTTTGTATGCAAGTGCTGTCAAGTAGCTGTGGTTTTGGTTTTTTTTGTTGGTGGTTTGTGGGGTTTTTTAAAGTTTATTTTAAAGCATGTTTGTATGCATTTCTAACATTTATTTCCTACTCTGGGACCTGGTTTTAGGCATTACATAGTAATTTTCTAAATCAGAGAAAATTTTATAGCCATTAAGGTTATCTGCCAATTTCTGTTGCTTTTCCAATCTTGATGTCATAAATTGCACAGTGTGTATCTGGTATTTTTAAAATTTCCTATATGGATTAATAATTAATTACTAAAATATTTTAACAATATTAGACAGTAAACCAAAAAGCAATGTTTATATACTATGTTTTCACATAGTTTAGATTCTCCAATTATGTGTTAGTGTTACTAATTTTTAAGGTATTTTGTGTTGCTAGGATATACAGGTTTCTGTTAAATCTAAACAAAACATATAGCAACTAAGCAGTCTTACCCTCTTGCTGTGGCGTGACTGACACTTTCCCGCTGTTACCTTTTAAAATAACAAATAACCTTTTGCTCTGATGTTGTCTTTAAAACTTTTTGTAGAAAGCCTGTTGTGTGTGTGATGTGCTGTGGAGAAGACTGGATATAATAACTTCTTGCATTTAGTAGCTGTGGTTTTATTGTGAAACTACGATTATTCTTTTGTGGAAATAATTTACTTCTGGCATACTTTTAGTTTATTTTCAGTTAAATTGTTGCATATTTTTTGTTCCTGGTAGTCAGAGCTTCTGCAAGAAGAATGAGGGAGTTCTGTCTGTATTTCAGATAAGCCTTTTGCTTGGATCTTAAATATGTATCTTAGAACTCGGCTGGCTGTTGCTACTACTGCTGACTAAAAAAATCTCCTTTGTTGTAATGAAGTAGAGAACTCTAGGAGCAGCCTTCCTGAAGGATAGTGCGTTAGCAGCACTGTCATTTCATGCTTTCTTTCAAGGAAAACAGATGTCTTGAAGGAGGTGAATTTGAAAACATTGAACCGAGGGTAGGCTGAAAGACAAGTGAATGTTCTTAAACTGCAGCATATTGGGAGGTGACAGTCAGCTGGCCTAGATACATTAAGTGTTTCCCTACTGTTGTGTATGCATATGTTAAAAAGGCAATTTCATATCCATGTATGGATGATCCATACTTTACTGAATGAGAGAGAATTGAAAAACAACCAACTGAGGAATATGGAAAACAAAGGCTAACTTTGAGTGGGATTAAAAATTGTCTGCAGTTCTGAATTCCATCAAGAGCAGACATTAAAATATAAAACCTGTAACCATTTAAATCACTGTATTTTAATTTTTCAGGAATATTGATGTTTGTTCAGGTCATAAAAAAGCCTTGGAGCCTTAATTAGAACTATCTTTGGTTGGAATGTCTTAAACTAGAGTATTTCTGTTGTTGCATAGTTTTACTGACCCCAGGAATTGATTGGTGCGATGTGGTGAACCAAAATACTGTGTTTTTTAAAATTTAATCATCTGGATCCTTTGAGAATATATTGAAGGCATCGTATTCATTATGTATGCAAAACCAAAATCAGGCAGCTTAAAATGAGCTTTTTTGTGCTTATTAACAAAAGGAAAGACAGAAAGAGTGCTTTCATATGATAAATTATTGAAAATCAGTTCACTACAGAAAAAACCTCACTGGTTTTGCTAGTGTTATGTTGGTTGGTATTGCTTATTATTATGCCTTTACCACAGAGGATAGTAATCTTAAAACGTTATTTTAATACGCAAGAAACATTTATACACTAATAAATCCTTCGTTATATCAATTATAGAGACTAATGCAAAATAGGAATGCTGTTGGCGTACTAGCATAAGCAGTGCATGTATTTGAGTGTAATATAATGACATGTTCTGATGTAATCATTTAATTCTTACCTTTGTTATACCTACAAATTATTATTGAAGAGCATTTCTGTCTCACTAAAAGCATCCTTTTTGCTAGTAAAAGTTCACGTGAAGCTTTTCTTCTGAAAAGCCTCTAAAATAATAATTTTTTGCCTGTCATTTCCATACTGACTGAAGTTAACATAGAAATGTTTTTTAAAACTGTCAGTCCCTTAGAATTTTGTTAAATTAAGCCATGTCACATAGCATACTCTCTTCTAAATGAAGACTAGTTTTATCAAAAAACTTAGTTCTTCAAGACAAAATTCTTCTGTGCAAAATTTTTTAATGTGTTTTCAAACGTGTAATTAACCCTAAGAATTCGAGGAACACAGAAGTGTACAAAAAGTGTACAGAGATTTTTAACTAACATTGCACAATTAATACAATATGATTTAAAGAATAGGATTCAGGGGTTAATCTATTCAATACCCTGGCACCATTGGAACTAATTAACCAGAATTACTTCTAAGAAAAGATTTGCAGTACGTTGCACTAAACGTAAAATACATGATTTGGGCTTTCCAGTGTGCCCTTTAAACTTGCTTCAGAAAATCTTTTCCCCTCTGCCCCCCCCATATGAAAGGTGACCATGTTTTCATGAGCAAAATGATAGTATCATAAACCCTAAATGAGATTACGTTGGCATATCCTGGTCTAGCTGGTAACTCGACTATTTTTGAAGGGAAGAAATAGCTGCATTGACATCTGATAAAATCTTTTCTGCATATATGATTTCTTTATGTAATACAGATAAATTAATTAAATGTTACTTTTTTAATGAGTGGTTTTGTATCATGTGTTGACTTACTTGTATCTTAATGCCAGAAAACCACATCTTGGGATATTTTGGTATAGTGATACAGGTCTTAAATGGACAAATTGGGCAAGTGGTGTTTTGCAAGACAGTAGCTGAAGTGGTTATTCCCCTCTATTCAGTAATTGCATGATGACATCTGAGGCATTGTGTCCAGTTTTAGGCTTCCAGGTAGATGAAAGACAGCTTACTGGAAGGAGACCACCAAGATGACTGTGGCCTGCAGCACATAAGATGTGGAGAGGGGCAGTTAAAACTGGATTTGTTCAGTCTTTAGGAAGTGAAGGCTTAGGAGAGAGGTCTTATTACCTAATTGTTCTTGAATGTGTGTTTGGATAGGGTAAGATGTAATGGACACAAGTTAGAACATAGGAAATTCAGATTTGATATTAGGAAAAAATTTGGAACGGCCTGCCCCAAGAGGTTATGGATTCTTTTCTTTGGAGTTATTCAAAATTCAAATTCAGCTAATTGTACCTTGCTTGAGTAGGGGGTTAAGACTAGAATTAATGCGATATTCTCTTGGTTTATGATTCTTTGCAGAGAAGTCTATTAAATGGCTGAAACTTCTAAATGTTTTTTAAATTGAACCAATAAAAGAGCAGAGTAAAACTTAACCTGGAATTCTTTTTTTGTTGTTAAATACTAGATGACAGCAACAAAAATGTTTGTGGGGATGTGAAATAATTTTCATTGTCTCCTTTGAGGAAGGATTTGTTTGAACGACGTAGATTCCCCTGATTTTGTTCTTGACCATGTGGTTTGTTTAAAGGTCAATAAAGTTCTTTTAGTCCATGTTGCTTATAAATAGGAAATGAAGACTGAGACACCCTTAGCTTTGTCTACCATTGTTTTTTGAAGTACAGATTTCAACCTTGTTATTTTTGGAAAGTTGAAAAAAATGTCTTACAAAGCCTATGAAAGTGTCCTTGGAAAAAAATGAGAAAGCTTCCTTTTGAAAGAAACAATTTCTTTTTGAAAATAGTATCTTCAATGCATCTCTATTCAGTGAGATGATTTAAGGAAATTCAATTCTTTTAATTTTTCAGATACTCTAATTAAACATTCTTCAGCGTTGTGATTTTGTAATAGCACATTTCCAGGTGTGTGCTCTCAAACCTCTTTCTGTTCTAGTATCTTTTGAAATGTAAAAGGATCCATAAGGAAGTCAAATCCACCAGAAGCATTTTCTTTTCACCTTTTTTGTTTTTCTTCTTAACTCCTTTTTCTCGGGAGCTGGATGATCAGATGGTAGCTTCTGAGGTGAAGCTGAAGCTGGATGTTGCTCTGCATGATCCAGTGTTTTCAAAATCTGATGAAATCTTCCTTCTTGTTGCCTGAAGTCATATTCTACACTATGGAAAAATGAAGAGATGAAGTGAGAAATTCCCTCTTTGAAAACATGTGGAAAGGATGCTTACCTCATTAGAATAATTTGGCATTATTCAATATTAGAGCCTGGTTAAAACACAAGGCTGGTATAGGTTGTTGCTTTGAAAATAAATTAATCTCTTAATCTTTTCTGAGAGAAACCTTTTTCTTTATATGAGTTAAGAACTCCAGCATTGTGCCCAAAACAATAGGACAAAAATTAAGGGAGAAAAAAATGAAAATGTACTAGGGTGACCTTTCTATGCATTTTATTCACTGGTCAGATTTTGATACTGTAACCTAACTCAGTCATGTGCCTGGCATGAATTCAAAACTCTCACACGTTTAGCTTTGTTAAATGTGAATGTCTCCTGCTATGAGACCTGCTAGGACCAAAAATATATGATATTATGCAAATATGTAAGTCTTTGGGATAAGTGGTATTAGTTAGAGGAAAGTAAAATGTAACTCATTTTCTCCACTGAAACCCATAATTCTCAATGATGTCAAATGAGAGCCAAGATGTTAACTAGATAAGAGCAGATACATGCACAGAAATAAATGTAAGGTTCAAAAGAATCTATGTGGACAGTGATTAAG
The DNA here is from genome assembly GCF_000687185.1 of Egretta garzetta. Taxonomy (NCBI): domain Eukaryota; kingdom Metazoa; phylum Chordata; class Aves; order Pelecaniformes; family Ardeidae; genus Egretta; species Egretta garzetta. The sequence goes on from NW_009258269.1 coordinate 198,900, forward strand.
CAGTTTGATGCAACCAGTACAGTTAAACAAAAACAAACTGAGGAAAGAAAAAAACCAAACAAATGAAAAGATGCAGCACTGTATGTGTTTTCTTTAATTAAGCCATCTTTTCTGGGCAGGAGGGTGGGAGTTGTATCAGCTATATCTGCTGTGGATGTTTTAGCAGGTGGAGGGGAGAACAGAAAGGATCTGGTTGTATTTTCCATAATGCAAGTTCTTTGGGCAGAAAAAGGCATCATCAGAGGGATGTTGGGATGTCTCATTAAGGCCCTGAATAGAAGAAACCTGTAAAATTAGTAAATATGCATGTCGTTAAATTGTGAGTATTTGTATGTCTATAGAAATCCATAAACGTTGAATAGTACATTAAAAATAACTTGAAGCTTGTTTCCCTTATAATTAATATGGTTTGTTTTTTTAATGAAATACAGTAACTCAGCTGGCAAAAATAAAGCAATAGGATTATTCTAATTTAGAAGAACTGGAGAGGGATCTCTGGACAGGAAGCAACATGTGATAAATATAAAAGTAGTAGAAGAAAGTGATATAAATGACAAATTTGATCAGTGTCTCTTCAATTTTATCAGCTTATGGCTAAAACTGCAACTTAATACTTTTCAGTAGTCAGAGATCACGAATGCTGGAGAATGCGATATTTTGATTATAGCATGCATATGGATAGCATCTGCTCATGCTCCTTGTTTCTTCCTTTCTTCAAAGTTTCTAATTTAATGTTGGAGAGATCATCTCTAGAAGCAAGAGGTTGCTACTTGAATTTGTTTATTACACTACAAACATTTGTCTTGCAGGATCTAGATTAAAAGTGTCAAGTCATCTCACATAACCCCGCTGGATAGTTAGTAAAGCAGTAAATGAACTTACAGCTGCAATATACCTGGTCACTGTTAGACTGAAAAGCTCTTTATTACTTTTACTCTTTACTACCGGTGTAATCCACACTTGGATCGGTATGAGATGAGTATATTGTTTGACTCAGGGACTGCTTAAAATGTGCATGATAAAGACAGTTCATTGACAGTAACCCAACATTCTGCTTGTACCATGTTTGAATCACTGATGAGTTAAGTTCTTTAAGAGCAGGAAGACGGGGAACAAGATGAAACACTTGATTCTATAATTAATGACAACAGTGATTCTGTGTTAGTGGAAAAAATACCTGCATGGATCTTCTAAGCTACTTAAATCACAGGAATTGCATGGGTTTGTCTAGAGCAAAAACTGATAACAATATTAGTTACTCAGAATGCTTTTTTCATAACCACATTTTGTGGAACATCTCTGTAAAGTGAAAGCTATTATGTTTCCTTGCTGTGTCCTGTTTAGTCTCTTAAAACTAGAAACTCTTCAGAGGAACTGTAAGCCTCCAGGCACTGTTATCATTATAAATTACCCAGTGAATCAAAAAGGCACATCATTGTTTTGTTACTTTCTCCATTCTTTCCTTCAGATACTTGTGCTTGTTGCTCAGGTTCTTTCCTGTACTGAAACTATGTAAACTGAAAACACAGGGTAAGCATCATAGTTTATTTGTCTGAAGAGAGAAGGCATCCTGTGATAAAGGGTATAGTTTGTACATAAATTCTAGAGAGTGACCTTTGTTCCCATATAGTGCAATAAAAATGCACAGAGATTGTTTGGAGACAGTGACCAAGTAAAGGAAATCTGTTTTGTCTTGGATCTTCCTTTTTGTACAGATTCATCTATGCTCTTGGATAAGTTGTGTAACTTCCTAGAGTATCCAGTGGACTGCGGAGAAGATTAACAGTTTTGTCTCAGAGGAGTTGTGGTGTTTAATTTGTGACATGTCAATTAGTTTGAGATTTCATTAACAGCAGGTTAGGACATCAGTACTCGACCAAGTTGTATATTGAACAATAGATTTCAATGCTGTGTCCAACCCTGACTTACCTAACAAGATTATTAAGCTTTTTAATGAATTTGGCTCATGTAGAAAATGCGGTGTGAAAAACACTTCCATGTGGATATAGTCTATTCATTATATCCATAAAAAAATTTTAAGTCATAGTGCTTACAAACTGGCAAAGCTAATGGTCTGCCATATTCTTTGAAATAAAGGAAGTTTTCAACCTAAAAGAGAAATTTTCTTACCCTTTATTTTTGTAAAAGTAAACATCTTTAATTATTTAAAAACTCTAGAATACTAATACATATTAATATATCTTTGAAGGGATAAAAAATTTCTAGGAGATATTTCAAATCAACTTCTTAATTTTGCAGCATAATGTCTAATTTCAATATACTATCTTCACAATATGTGACTGGCAAGTTCATTTTCCACTGACCTTTTTCAAAAAAAAAACTTTAAAGCAGTACAGCACATGAAAAATGTGTTATGTATAGCAAGGAAAATGAGTGTGTGATTTAACTAATTAGTTAATCAGCTGCATAGTCCTGTTAGTAAAGTGTCCCTCACAAAAAAAGGATGCAAAAAGGCAGGATTAAAATAGTACTATTGTAATTTCTCTGCTACCTTTGGTTTGAATACATATTCCCTACCTCTCCAAATGAGGCCCAAGATATCATATGTAAATTTTGACAATGCATTCATCTTCCTTGTCATTCTTTTAAGTCTGCAGGGTATGGCAGTACTGGCAAGGATCTAAAATGGCGAACTGTGAGCTCCAGCTCTGGCTATGCTGCGTTTGTGCGATACGTTGCTTAATATTCTATGAAGAGCCCAATGAATCTTACAGAATCAAATAACTGAAGATGTGTGTGTTCTGCCTCATAACTGAGGCTGCAGAGATTAGATAATGTGTTGATAAATTGGTGGAAGCCCTGTAAAATCCCTTGCTGAGTGGACAAGCTACCTGTGCAATATAACCAAGACTTTGTACCTGCTAGCTTTTTGGTTAATGGCTGGCAAGCATTTGAAACATGTATAGCTTCCTGAACCCAGTGCTACAAAGTTTTCTGGTCATAAGAGTTTAACATAAACTTCAGTTTAAATTTGGCGTAGCTTACACTCAAATTGCAGTCCCACATAATAATATAAACGTTTACTGAAATGAGAACTGTGGGAGCCTTGTTGTTGTTTTGCACATAAACATGAACTGTAGCTATAGCTTACTGGCGTTTGGAGAATTGAGTGTTTATCTTTTCCAAGAGCTAATTTATTACAGAAGTCCTGGCTTTAAAAATGTAACACGCAAAGGGAATTTCATCATCAGAAATGGCATCAAAGGTTTTCAAAGCATGCTAGTAACAATAATGCTCTGAAACAGTAGTGGAAATCTTCTCTTTGAATTCTCAGAAGTCCAGTACCTCTTTCAGGTAACAGCAATATGAATTGTTTTCTACTTGGGAAAACAAACAAACCACCTCACACATACCACTTGGTCTTTTGTTAAAAACAGGATTTTATAGCTGTGAGCAAAACATTGTGTTGTTCGTTTGTGAAAGATATGCGGACAATACAAAATTATGTGAAGGAGTGAAGTACCTGTAAATGATACATGCGGTGTTCTGACAGGTGCTGCAGTTGTTGAGGTCTTGACCAGTGTGATAGAAGTTGCGCCTGTAAGAGACAGTCATGTGCATTTATAGATACATTAGCAGATCTCTGAATCTTTCATGAATAAAAGTAATTCTGTTCACCAATTCTATTATCCTTACTAAAAGTTCTAGTGTCAAATTCGAAATAAGAAGGTTGCTTTAAAAAACCCAAACCCCATGTTGATTTATGGTTTTGTCTTGCATCTTTCCCACCTTATGCTGTTAAGATTATGTTTGTTGGTTCTTGCATGAAAACTCATTATGAGAACACTTGGGCATGGGACTGCTTCTTATAAACACACTTTCAAGTATTTGAATATCTGTGCTTTTGGTGAATCAATCTATCTGATCACTACCCTTATGCTTTGCATTCTTGCCCCTTTTCATGTTTTCTCACTGGAGTATAAACAAGTCGCATTTTTACTGCTGATAGTATACAAATGTGGAGTGTTGAGAAAACAAGGCAAGTGACTTTCATACTTAACACCAACTAGAGTTGAATTATTTTTATGATAGAGATCTGCATTAGAAACAGTTTGAGGTTGGTGGCTCATTACATCTGAAGGATGCATAGCACTCATTTAATGAGTTTTATTTGATTAGAGGAGTTAAGTTGGTATCAAAAAAATTTTCTGATTGCTTTTGGAATGAAAGTAGGGGTTCTTCACATGTGTTGTTGTGCTGCCTCCGCAAGTACTTGGCAAGTACTCCGCAAGTAAAACTTCAGTTTTACTGTGAGATGATTCTAGCAAGATGGATTGAAGCTTATAATTGAATCTCAGTGTGGAACTTCAAGATATATGGCAAAATTTTTGGGTTTGACCCTGTGGTAACTGAACAGAAATGGACTATAAATATTGCTGAATAATCTGACTGTGCTTCACTGCAAGTTACTCTTTGTAATGGTCAGATTTGCAAGCACAACTGAATTTTATCCACTCTGTCATACATAAGAACTACATGCAGGGGAGAAGGACTGGGCATTTTTTTTCTGTAACTTCGTAAAGAACCATAGTTGGGTGGTAGTTGTATGAAATATACTATAGGCAAGTGATTGCTTAAGCTTTATGCATACTTAGAATCCGCTGTGTCCCCCTCTTGCCGCCCCCCCCCCCCCCCCCCGGCTCTGCCTTCGAAATCAAACTTTTGGGTTTTGTTGTTTTATAAATGTTTTTGCATTTTTTTTATCAGTATGTCTGCATGGATTTTTGTCTGTTGTGTCTAGGCTATTAGAAAGTCAGTACTAGAAAATCATATGGGCTTTTGGGATAGAAAAAATGAGCAAGAACAATCCTCTGAGACAGGATAGTTGGAGTGGAATTATATGGGAAAAATGTTACATGGAATAAAAACTTATGCAGGCATGGTGGAAACTAGCAGAAGTATTTTCAGGCTAACAGCCAGATAGACATTACTGGTTAATGTTTCCAGATAAAAAAGGTAATTTGTACAGAGTAAAATTGCATGTTAACTTGATTTACATTATTTTAATTACTTAAATAAGTGTAAATTCATATTTGGAGTGTGAGTTGGAAAATTATTCATCAAAAATGCAAGAAGGTAGTTTCAATTCACAGATAAAATACTTTGAGAAAGAAAGAATTCTTCAAAATAGATTTACTTCAGAAGAAAATTGGGGCATAGGAAGTTGTGGCTTCAGTTAGTTGTATCCTGACAGTTTTTGCACAGCTCCACAAACCTTTTCTGACCACATGGGAACAAGTGCAAAGACCTAGTGCTGAGTCACATGGGCACGCCAGTGTCCTGTGCTATTTTTGTGCAGTTGAACCTACACAAAAATCTCAATGCAGCCTTCTTTTGGTGATGTTAGCAGAGTTTGTGGAAATGTGGAAGGTATCAGACTTATTCCTTAACTGTAGTCAGTAAATACCATTGATACACATGTTCTGATTTTAAAATTAAGGTTGCAGTTTAACACACAAACCAGTTGTGCATAAATTACTATTCTAGATGCCTAAGCTAGCTGCGCTAAGTATAAAAGTAGATGTATGATAACATAGACTTAATGTTTTATCTTAAAAAAAAAAAGTAAAATGGAACTTTTAGACACACAAACCAGTTGTGCATAAATTACTATTCTAGATGCCTAGCTAGCTGCGCTAAGTATAAAAGTTAGATGTATGATAACATAGACTTAATGTTTTATCTTAAAAAAAAAAAGTAAAATGGAACTTTTAGTCTCTTGACACTTCAAAAGATTTATTTGTGGGGTTTTCGAAGACAAAAATTATTTTATGTGTATACTACATTATCATAAAACAGAACTTTAAAATGTATCCTAGATACATTTACTGTAAGTAGGTGCTGCTGTTAATGGTTTGGAAAGCGTTATTATGATATTGTAAAACCTTTTTTGAGCACAGAAATATTTAAAGCTCTGTTTTAACCTTGTCCTACAAAGGTGTCCAATCCTCAGACATCAGTTGCATTTACAGTATTATTATTTATAATGCATAAATGAGTTGCATGCATAAGTTACATAAATAATGCTTGTAGCCTTGGCTAATAGTCACTGTGAGAGCATACTAAAAATAAATATATTCTTATGGTAGTGCAGAAAGCAGTCATTCTAAAATCTGAGATTCTGAAGTGAGTTCTTGCTAACCATCTTCACATGCTGTATGTTCACAGTTTTAATCCCTTTTAAGCACCTACCTTCCCTTCCCAGGAAATCTTCCTAACACATTGAAGCTCTCGAAGTTTACCTGGCATTGTGCCTTTTCCTGTTCTTAAGGCATTCCCTTTAAGCAGCTATGTTTGTGATATCATGAAATGTAACGAGCGGTGTGGTCCCCATGCTTTAGCCAGTAATACTTTTGCTTGCGTATGAAGGCAGCACGTTTTTGCTGATATAAACTGTTCCAGCAATAGGACTGCTTTGGCACTAAATGAATGTCTGACCTTGCTACTAAGAGCATAAGAACAGGGAATAAGATACCGTTTTTGCAAACTCATCTTTAAATATCACAGTAAAGATTTTTTTTTTTTTGTTTCAGTAGCAAAGTTTAAAATAATGCTAACATCTACTTCACACTTCTGATGAATTACTAATATTAAAATGCACCGTACCCTTCACTGAGGGCTCTGGATTTTTCCAGGTCTTGGATTACATTCAAAAGGACTTTAATCTTCTCCTGGTTCAACTGCAAGGATTCCTCTACAGACTGCAGCCTGCCTTGTAGGGCACAGAGTTCGCCATGTGCCAAATGAATTTGATTTATTTCGCTAATCTCTTTGTTGGTTTGTGGTTTTATTTCATTCCTTGGCAGATAAGACTTTATGTGAAATCCTTCTAAACAGCTGTTACACTGGGAAACATCTGACTGCGTACAATTTTTCTCGATTTCAGTATTACATGTCAGAATAGATTTTGATGCGTTACTGCTGGTCAATGACAATATTGTGTGATCATCATTTGTTAATGTCACACAGCTGGAATCTGGTCTGTGCTCTCCTGCCTCTTGACAGTCTCTGAGGAAACAAGGAGATGAACTGTGATTTGATGGAGGTGATAATGGAGTAGTTTCCTTACTGCTTGCCTCTTTGCTGGCTGCAAGCGACTCAGAATCACTTTTATCTGCTTCCCAAGAGTCAGGATGAGGATTACATTCATTGCAGTTAGTAGAATTGTTTAGGCAAGGATATGCTTTTTCAGAATTAGATGACAGCATGCCATTTTTGTTGTTTTCATTGCTATTTATGACAGTAGAAGAATGCAGTGAATTACTTAAATTCATGGTTGTGTCTGCATCCATGGAAACATTGCTGTCTTGTTGAAAACTCACATGTATGTATTCAGGCACCTGTGTAGAAACGGTTGTCTTCTCTGATACCGAGAAATCGTCTGTGTGGATAGGTCCATTGCTTTGTGCTTTTGATGGTCTTTGACTTAATTGACCGTCCACCTCACTATTCCGAAATCCATCTTCCACATGATTAGTTATTCTTAAGTAACAGAGATCTGAAGACATAATGTCTTGTTCAGAAAGATTGCCATTTACTTGGACAGAATTTGCAGGCTCAGTTGGCATTTCTGTTAATGATTTGCTTACTGTCAGCTTTTTCTTTTTAAAAACCGGGAAGTTTTTCCTGAGGCTAGGAGATGTTTGAATGGCAATATTCCGAAGCCCCTTCTGAGCCCTTGGACAAGATGGAGATTGGTGTAGCAAAAAAGTGTGATCCCTAAATATTTCTGTTTTTCCAGTTGCGAATGCAATATCTTGGGCAGGATTAGTATCCAGTTCTGTCTTTGTATTCACACCATCATCCTTGAATCGAACCTGCTGAGACTTGGTCCTGCGGTGCTGTGGCTGTCTCATAAAATCAGCCGAATCCAGACTGTTCCTTTTCAATAGCACTGGGCGCATTTTCATGTTTTGCTGGGCCATTGAATCGCAATTTAAAGTCTGTAAGTAACGTGTTTCTTTGCGACCCATTTCATTTGTCATTTGAACTGTATATTAAGATTGCTCCTAAGATACAGATGAATACCTTACTCCTGAAGAAGCTAAGCTTTTCATTCTCCTTGTTGTTCTTATGTATACTTTTAGCTGACATGCTCTCTTTAGGGATGCTCTTTCAAATTTAATTGCTAATTAGACAAAACACTAAGGTCAAGAAATTAAATATCAAATTCAAGGAAAGATTTTCTTGTAGCTAGGGAATGCAGAAATCCTTGTCTTCTGAAGCTAACATGATCTTCATATTACAAAATTGCATCAGGCCATTATGCTTACAGTTAACTAATTTAAAGGTAAGGTTAAGTCTATGGCTTTCCTGATGGCTCTTATTTGACAGTCAGCTCTCCATTAGTGATCCAGCTTTTTTTTATGGTGGTCCAGTCACATGTGTTTTATTTGTATGTTGTCTAAATAACAAGTGTAATAACTTTTGGGGGTGTTTTCATTTCTTATGCATAGTTTTACTGATGGAATATATCCATTAACACCGAACTGAATTGTTTTCTTTAGAGAGAGTTTGTCGTCTTCAGCCATCTTTTTAACGTTGCAAATGAAACTAATCTTCCCAAACAGTTAAGCAAAATGTAACCACTTCTGACCAGGCAAAAATACAGCATCTAGTGGGTTTCAGTGAGAGAAGTTGTTGATGTACAGTTGTTAGTTCATTTCATGCAAATACAAGGCCAATCATATCCAAGGGCTTGTTTCATTTGGGGAAGTTCTGTAACTACTTTGGCATCAGAAGAGTGGTCCAGACCGAATGACCAGGAAATGCAGAATAAGAGGAAATGTTTCCTGAAAGTAGAAAGACAACAGTGGTAGATGAGCAAACTGCCAAACACTGTAATTTTCTTCTGCTGTCTCCTAATAACTTTTAATCTCCAGTGGTTTTGTAACTTTGGCAGTGAGATACTTGTATAGAAACTAAATAAGTGTTTTAGAGTTTTAAAGTGCCTAAAGTTTTCTTCATCTGAAACACAAAACACCAAAAATAGATAAGAAATATTCAGAGTAATATATTTCTCTTTGTGATCAGTACTCATGTGCAGGCCTGAACCTGGTCCCAAATATAGATCTTCAAACTTGAATCTTCAGATTTGAAAATGGGTATTAAATCTATTGTTAGGGATGAAATATCAAAAAACTGAGCAATACAAATATGAGTGCTTTAATTTGGAGACAAGTTGAGGTTCGAACAAAACTTGGATTGTTTTTTCTTGTTTTTTTAAGAGTTGCTCATTTTGAGGTGTTCAGATTTGAGTACAACTCTTGGTCAAGGAAAAGTAAATTTATTTTAAGATATGATTATCCGTTTCCATTAAAATATGGAAGCAGAACCTTGTATAGGGAGATGAAATCTCTTTCCCATGCAGTATCAATTAATTGGGAATCAAGACTGAAATTGGCTGCATATATGGGTAGTGGTTTGTCATGTTTGTCCAGAGCTCATAATGAAAAAGCAGTTAGGACAATAATATAGTCATAACGATGCTGTACTACATTGGGAAGACTGGAGGAAAGTAAGAGAACATACCTTATTATGGAGCCAGCTACTATCAAAATTTTTACTTGCAAGTATTTTAGTCTTTTTCAGGTCTGTAAGCACTGATCTTTTTTTGTACCCCAAAAAATAAAGCTTCAACCCATTTGTCACATCTGGCACTTCAGTTATGAGAATGTTTGCCGCAGAGACATTCTATTCATAGGTTAAGGTGTAACGAGCATTGACCACTTTCAAGTTCTCTGTATTTATTCTATATAAACAGTACTATTAGTGAAATTTGAAGTGCTAATGCATTGTCATTCCAAATGCAGATTATGGATGCATCCATTACACTGAGTACCAGGATGGGTTGTCCATAATTTGTGCTCAAGTGTACACCTGGATGATTCCTTTAAGCTAGGCAGTCGCCCCCAGGCTGTTTAATGGTACGTTTTACCCATTGAAGAGTTGTGCAGTGTATTGTTTCCTCTTTCCTGGGATATGAACCCGTGTGCTATGATGTGTTGACTGGTGGCACAATAGGGTATGGCAAAGACACGTAACTATGCATTGCTAATGAACATGTGATGTCCTAGAGCTGCAGTAGGAAAATATAAAGGCAGTAAAAGTGAAAATGAAGTCTTGCACTTCACCCATGTGAGTAGGCAGCTTCACATATGACTAGCTAAGGCTTAGGCTAAGACTAGCTTAGCTTAGGCTAAGACTAATCTTGTTGCTTCAATATTTTTATGTCAAAATGTAAGTGACTTTGATAGAATTTTGTTGACAACCTTTCTGCTACAAATTTACTTTTGTTATGGCTTCCTCAGATAGGACGTATAGGGGAGTGTACGCTATATATAACTTGTTCAAATTAAGAACATATAAATTCTATCTTTTTTAGCCAGGACTTCTCACTCCAGGTTTCTACGGTATTAAGGGTGGTTTTGCTGTTTCTTACCCAAATAATCTGTGTGATGGACTTCCTCACAAATGTGGATTCTCCTACCCAAATCATTCCAGAATAGTTTGAGCCAAAATTCAGTATATGCAATGAATAGTGGTGGACTAGTAGCAAATTTTAAGTCCTGAATTTCAAAACCCACTCATGAGATGTACCTGTATGTAAAATATCTTTCCTATATTTTTAGTAACATGAAAATCTGAAACCAGATGCTGCAATAGAATACAGTAGGGGTAACATGAGAAATTTATGCAAAGTGTGGGAAATAGTCTATGGGATTTTTAATAATCCAACGTAGTTTGCTTTTAGGATTACAGTGATTTTTAAGACTGGGGCTAAATTCCTCAGCATAGTGCTAATTTGCTATTAATCTTGTTCCCTGTTAATTCACTGGTGGTTTCATTAGCCTTACTCCTTCCAATATCTTAGTGTACCTTTTATTTAAGCATTGCACAGACTTTACCATATTTAATTTACAAGAATTGGTGAGATGGGTGCAGTGGGAACGATCTTGTTACAGAAGATAGCAAACTGTTAAGTAGTTACCTCATGTAACACTTGGGCAATGTAATATAATTTAAGTGAAGTAATGATGTGATATTATTCTATTATTAAGTTTTAGAAGAAAATGAGTGTTGGATGATTTCACTGCAGAGAGAAATGTTGTGTAAGATATCGAGGAAATAAATATGTACATTAATACCAAATTTTGCTTTCATGATAGGCTAGCATTAAGTTGCTTGTCACTATACTGCTTGTTCACTGGAAACAAGTATACACAATAAACAAGTCAAACAGTTTCTGCAAATAAAGTTCCAGTGCCAGGTTCTGAATTCTCATATCATCCACTAATTACTGGAGGCTTTTTACAGTTTTGTTTGAGAATTTATCCAAATATTGCAGTAGCACTCTCCACTTCCCATCACAGCTGCTGTGCTCCAGGCAGATGGACTACTTTAAAAGTGATACTTGCCCAATTAAATTCAGAAAGAAGCTTTAGAAATCTAATCCTTTGTGTTTTAAATACAACTCAAAAGCCCTTAAGGGTTTTAGGAGAGCTCTCTACTTTGGCTACAGAGGCATGTGAGCTAGACTCTTGCATTCTTAATTTGCAAATTGCTAATGTAATTCTGTGTGGTTTTTAGCTACCTTGGTACTCACTGGTCAGCGGTTCATATGAATTGTTGTAATAAAAGCTTTGATGCCCTTATTTATATTAAATCAAGCTGAGATAAAAATTGTATAGATAGGAATGCTCAAATATTTGGATTGAAACCCCAAACTAGTGAATTTCAGTGAGTTATAGCTGTCTGTGTTTAGAATTACAAATTGGTGTAACATTGCCAATCACTAAGTTGAAATAACATTTTCCCTTGCCCAGAATATATTTCCTCATTCTTTTCTCGCACAGCAATTTACAGGTCTGGTTTTGCTTGTTATTTCACACTGACTGAAGTATGAAAAATTCTAAGGATCTATTTTATAGAAATTGTTTCAATGTATTAATTTTACTTACATTGCTCATAACAAAAAGCCTATGTCAGTTTTAAAGTTGTCTTGTAATAACAACAAGAGTTTTAGTAGGAGAAATTTACTGGGTTTTGTTGTCTGCCAGGGTTCCATGACCTTGCATCCAGTTATCCAGCCTCTTCCTCTCCATCCCTTCCCTGGGCAGCTGCTCATCAGTCCTGAGGAAATGCCTTGTGCCTTGGTTGCTTTGCTTCATTAGCACTGTGGATTTGTTCCAGTCTCTTCATTCACTGGTTGCTGAAGCAAGTGGCCTTATTAGGTGCTTGGTAGTTAAAGTTATTTTTAAATGGTGCATATTTCATGCTCCTCTTTTCAATGTTTTGAGTATGTGAATCTGACTGATAGATAGCATTGCGTTTTTTTAATGCTTGGTTTATGCTGTTAAAGTCAGTCTTTATTTTTAAAATTTCTGCATGCTTTGCATTGCCTTGTGAATTGCCTGGAAAAGACTAAGGTGCAAAGCCTTCTATCTGAAACAGCAATGGAACTGGTTTTCCAACATCAAGATTGTGTTTTTGAGTTCTTAGAAATGCGCACACAGTTTTGCTAGCCAGCCAGGCAGAGGAAACTTGACCACAAGAGACAGTTGTATTTTTTATAATTATTCTTCCATCTTTCCTGCCTCTGCCTTCCTGACTTCTGGAAGAGTGTCAAACACATTTTTTGGCTCATATTTCAGTTTAATGGCTGAAGCTGTGGGTGGAGGTGTGCAGCTGGTAAGGATAAGTGGAGACTATGGGAAACTGTATGAAGTAAAAAAGCATGTAGCAAAGGGAAGTAGGGATTTTGGAAGAGTGCTCATGTGAGTGTGGTGGTTCTGGGGGTATTCTGCAGTTTGTGGAAAAAGTTGAATATTTGACATGGTTTTCAAACTCATTCAGTTGCAGTTTGATACCTTAATTTTCCATTTTACTAGTTAGCTCCAAAAAAAAAAGTGTTCTTCCTTGTAGTGAAAGTGTGACATCTATTTGTAGTATTTTGCTTTTCTTTTATGTGTGTATTAAAGCCAGTATTTCTTGAAAAGCAAGTTTGGAGATACCTTCTTCAAAAAATAAACGAAGTCACTAGGCTAAAAGTGTTTTGTGAGGGCTTTCAACAGGAGGATGATTAGTGTAATATACCGTGTTGTACTTTTGAAAATCAGGACTTTAAAATTCTTGATTCATTCTCTATTTTTGCCACTGCCAGTTGATCTATCTACCAAAGATTAAACAGCATTATAGATAGAATGATAGCTGACAGAGCTGTAATAACTGTAAGATAATATATTCAGACAGAGGAGGTTTATCTTGTGTCTGATTTGTGGTTTATCCTGTATAATATAGATTTTCTATGATACTCAGCTAGATGGACATTTTCATTTTAAAGAGCCATCTTGATTTATTTAATTAGGGTTTGTGTTTGATAATAAGCTGTTTCCTAGGTGGAAGAATAATGGTCTTCAGTTTCTAAGAAATTTATGTGACTGTCACTTTCCCTTCATGTTGCAAATCTCTCTGATATTCCTAAGCTGTTGGCAGGCCAAGAGGCTGCATGTGTTGCAGCCATTCTGAACTGCGTGCTTGTTAATGGCTGGATGACAGACTAAACACTGCAGAGGACTCATTCCGTATACAGGTTTGGCCCTGCCTTTCAAAAAGAAAAATCAGTGTCTGAAATAAAACTTTTTGATTAGCTAGTCTGAATTCATGCTTTAAGTGCATTGGTTTGGTTGTCAGTGTCTTCATGTTCATTTCTATTTCTGTTGGGAAGTTTGACAATAGGTGTTGGCCAAGCTGATTAATTTGGCCAAATCTACTTTTTCTAAAACTCATGCTGTTTTTTTTTCCTCAAAATAATGAGAGGTGTTGAGGATACGTTTAGAGCTGCTTCTGAAATTCCTGCAGACTAAAGTGGAACATACATCACCAGGTAGCATGAAGAGCTAGAGGTGGATTTAAAACTGCTGGAACCGGATGATGCTGAAATTTTTTTTTCTTTCCCCTTTTACTGCCTTTTTGTCACAATGATGCAACCTTAGCTGAACTGCATTGGGTTCCCCTCGTCCCCAAGCCGAAATGTAAACAATAGTTTGAGTTGACTCTATATTCTACCTCCATCCATAGACCTAAGCCAAGTTCAGATGCTTTGCCTTCTTTCTTCTTTTCAGTGCAGCACAAGTTTTAAAACATGCATGTTGGCAAAAAATATGATGAGATAGATTTTTCTTTTGAGATGTAAAACTTAGAGCTGGGATGAAAAATACTCTATCCAGCATGGTAGCAATCTTTAAAATCTAAAAGTATAAAGCAATTTAATAATTTAGTGGTTCTGTAACTGTCAGAATTCTTAATGTTATTATCCACAGTTTTCTTTGTTCAGTATTCTCTCAAAGGTAACATCTAAAGCAACAATCACAGTAAGTCATTCTAGGACAGATTACAATGAACATCTTACATTTTTATAACCTAGGGAACCTCAGTGGAGTTCAGTCCTATTTTCTGCAACCTTCTAGGTTCAGTAAGGCCAGAAAGGAATTAATCACAGGCTGGTAGACTGCAGAATGGTTTTAATAGTTTTGCCTTTAATTTAAGGTAACCTTCATGTTTATAGCAGGCTCTTGTATGTAGCATCAGGTTATTGGGGGATTTTGAGAGTCTGGAGTAGAATGATAATAGAATAGCATTGTATAAGCATCTTGTAGCATTCTCTTGATGTGAATACCCTTAAAGATAGAATAAATATGGCTCATACTTCATTGAAAACTTCCTACCCTTTTGGATCATGGAAGCATTCCTATCTTTAGGATGAGAAGAACTCTCATCCTAAAATGTCTGTTGAGTATTTTTGACACATTATTCATTTTCACTATTGAATTAATCAGTGACAGATTATTTATTTTTTTTTTAAATGCAGTTTGTAAACTTACCAGTACATACTGTAGGTTCATATTTTGGGGAAAAATAAAAGATGTTTTCATTTTATGAGGGGGAAAAAAGATCAAATTGCTTCTGAATTCCTCTGCATATTTTCCTGCATTATCTCAGGTTGCAGGAGGTTTTCCATAGACTTATTTTGGGTTGGAGCTGGATTTGGATATTTGTCAGTATCAGATAGCAAGAACAGTTGAGATGTTATTCTGTCGGAACCTTTCCACACCTAGTTACATGTTTTTACAGCATCTGTAGCATGGTTCTGCTCGACTCATTTAATGATTGTTCTGACAATTCCCTAGGCTTCCCGTCTGAACTTGCAATGGAACATTTCCAGAATATGGAGTTCCTGTGTGTGCTCAAATGTGCCCTGCTACAGTGGTTTTGGTAATGCAGGGTGAACCTTGCTTAAGCACCTAAAAAATGAGGACCGAAGAAGAAGGCATGAACTTTTTTACAAATCCTACTAGCAGGCTTTGTGAACCACCTCAAGGTGGGATCAAGGTGAATGGAGAGGAGGATCTAGCACAGATAGTAGTGCAGGGTAGGATGTAAGCTTCTGACTTCAGAAAGGGAACATTTCAGTGATGGAAGGGATTATAGGATTTTATCTCTGAGTAATATTACAGAAAGATTTGAAAATTACTTCAGGTTGGTGAGACTGGGTAGAGGAGATGCTGTGATATTTACTGCATCAGAAAAATGGACTTAGCTAAGCAAGTTTTAGGAATGAAAATTGAGTGTGGCTTGGCGGTACTTTGAGATGATGCAATGCCATTTCACATGAAGTGCTGAAGATGCACTGAAGGATAAAATCATGATAATCTTATTTCTGAATATATTTTTCAGAACTATGGTACTTGAAATTCCTTTATTCTACTCTAATAAAAATAAAAATTCAACCATTTCCTTTGAT
The DNA here is from genome assembly GCF_000687185.1 of Egretta garzetta. Taxonomy (NCBI): domain Eukaryota; kingdom Metazoa; phylum Chordata; class Aves; order Pelecaniformes; family Ardeidae; genus Egretta; species Egretta garzetta. The sequence goes on from NW_009258269.1 coordinate 214,723, forward strand.
GAGATGATACATTCCATTGGCTGTTTCAGAACAAAAGGCTTTATGGATTAGAAAACATTTCTATCTCAGAATTTCTTTGGGATCATATATTGGACATTGTTAATACAAGGTTTACTGTCAGGAGATAAGATATAAAACATACTTTTCTCTAAAGTGAATAAATTCAGTTGTATACATATAGTACACAAGTTGGATTCTTTTTGTTTTCAGTGTTAGTTTGCAAACACAAGTGTACTTAAAACTCAGATTTTCTCTTGAAGAAATGCTTGAGTGCTTACAGGGAGATGGAAGTTATCTAATGTGACAGGTTGGTGAGTTGGAAAGTGTCCAAATAGCTGGTTCATAACATACAATTTCAGTATTCTTTCTCCTATAAATCTGGTATTCTACTGTTTTCTTGGTAGTTGAAAAAATAATGGGAAGTACTTGATGTTTGTGTAAAAGTATGCATACATATTTCACCTTGGATTATTGTAAATTTATATCCAGGCTTTATAAAATGTTAACGTATCTGTACCTACATGTAGATATTGTTATGTAAGTAGCTTGTTCACAGGCAGGTATCCCCATCTGTGTGTGTAGGAGAGAGTGCACGCTGCTTTGCAGGCCTTTGGTGCTTGACTACAGATGTTCAGGAAACTTGCCTTTGAATGTTCTCATTGTCTAGTTATAACAACGGTGCGTGGTATAACAACTTAACGATATTTTTCCTGAGTAGCAAACTTAACAGCTACATTTACATGATCCTGTGGTGACAGTTTGCCACTCCCCACCACCTTTTTTTCTGTGTGTCTTTGTTGAGAAGACTGCTATAGGCAATTTATGCCATGCATCGAATATGCGGGTTTTGGCACCTTTGTTCTGCTACCCCTACCTTACCTGACACTTCTGAGCTCTGGATATTCTTCAGATGTCAGCTGCTCATATATTAACAAAAGATCATTCTCCATATATTGGGCGTAAGGGGTGAAAAAGGGGGAGTTACTTAATTTTTTTTTTCTTCCTGCTAGTCCCTTATCCTCCTTGACATTTCAGTCCTATTTCATAGCGTATGTTGTGTTTTCCACTAGAGTATCAACAATAGCTGAAAGTGGCAACATCTGACAACCTCATGTGTTTATTGTCTCAATTTTGGGGCTTGTTCACTCAAAATCTTAGTGCAGGTGAGGAAAAAGATCGAAAGTGTGTTTTTACTCCCTTGGAATTCCAGAAGGTGAACCCTCTTTTCATAATATACATGCTGAGTTTGTTCTTCCTTTACAGTGTTTACCTCTCCTGTTTATTTCTGAGCACGGGTAGTCTGTGTCTTTTCTAGACAGACGATGAAGAGGCCAAAACTATCTGCAGTGTCTCATGGTGATTCGGTAACAAAGTCCCTTCCCATCATCCCACAGGATCTTGTTTGCTATTCTCAGAACAACAAAATTTGGACTTTGTTGTTATGGCACAGAAGCAATTTCAATACAGAATTCACTTTACGTTTTGGCCCACGCTAATATTTTCAGGAATTCTTTCAATATGGGTGTCTTGTGTTGTGCACAGATCTGTAGTATTCTTTACATTCATGTGTTGGCTGTAACATGCATTGATAACTTTCACCTTTTAAAATGCATCACTGTGTAATTAAGTAAGTATCCAACTGAAGCCAACACCTGCACAGAGAGGGATAAACAGTAAGGGCCCAGACTGCGGTTGTGAAATATTTCCATTTGTTTTAACTTTGAGAATGTATTATTTGAATTTGAATTCCATTGCATACAGAGAAAAGATATCTTTAGTTTCAATTATACTGATTCAGAAAATAAAAACCATTTATTACTTTATTGGAATTATTTTATCTCCCTATACATAAATCTCATTTTAGGAAAAAGAAACATGATCTCTGCCTAGACTTTCATACACTGAATATGATTCTTCTGCCTTCATTTGTGAGCTGCAGAACTCTTCAATTTGAATGTATATGCTCCTCTCAAACTGAAATTCAAACACTAGCAAAATGGTATTGCATGCTTTGTTACGTTTCAGTCATTAATGAGGGGTTACCAGGATGATTGCGTGCCCTTGAGAAAGATATCCATGCAGTGTGCTGGAAGACTTTATGTAACAGGAAAAATTTTGCCATCTTCTCTAACCACGGTCTCAAGTTTTACAAAATGCTACTGTTTTCATTGCTCTACTTCTGGATTTTGAAAATCTCATAATAAAATCCATGTGTTTTCCTACCATGAGTATATATGGGGAATGCCTAGTACCATAACACCATCTGCCCCAAGTTGTGTAATTTTTCATTGTGTGTATTTATGAATAATTGATTGTCAATATAACATATTGCTTGATTATTGAAGACAATTTTGCTTTTTCTAAATAGGCTGTTTAGTACAGCAGTGCGCTGTAGGTGGGAATATGGGAATTTTGGATAAAGTCCTAATACTAGACACTGTAATTTCAATTTAAAATATGTGTGCTAGTGCATTAACAGTGCAGTTTAAGCCTGGCTGAGAGGTATAGCATTGTGTCTCCCTGCAGAGCTCCCAGCTGACCTGAGAGTAACATGTGTAGGTCAGAATAGGCTGCCAATGAACCTGTTGAGAATATGACTAGGATGTCTGTGATTTGTCTTCTCATGTCCAGTGAGAAGGCCCAGAGGATACTAGGGGCAAAGAGAGTCCAGCGTTAGGCCTGTCTGGACAACGGGGGGAAAATAAATGTTGTCTTTGTGACTCTGCTATTATTCTTCCTTGATAAAATGGATGTGCAAAATATAAGTACAGTGAGCATTGTTATTAAAAAAGGAGTACTGTGTCTTTTCTGTATAGGCTCATATACTTTAATTTTCTGAGCAGATTTGTTCTGAATTCCTCAAGCAAGAACTTACTGTATTAGGTGTTTTTAAAAGTATAGCTATATTTACTTTGTATCCGTGCATGTTTTAGTATTTGATGGGGTGTTTCTTCTGTTCCTGTCCATTTGGAGGGTGCCTCATACATTTTTCATATTAGACTTGTTGGGTGAATATGAAAGGAAGACTTTGGGGGTATTACTGCTCTTGTACATTAAGA
>NW_009258269.1:218007-223471 GCF_000687185.1 Egretta garzetta
TCCCTTTTGAACTATAGATACATGGGATGTATCTAAGAGATTAGAATTCCAGGAAAAAAGACCATTTCTATCCTAAACAGTTTAAAAACAGAAGAGTTGTTTTCATCATTACAGTATTTTGCTTTCAACAAGCAACTTGCTGTAGCCCCTTTACTTTCACTTGGTTTCAGTATTCTGTTTTTTCAATTAATTTATCACTTCAGAGCAAGTAGAATGACATGGCAAAGCTGAGTCCAAAAATATTTAGCAGTCTGCTGTGCTGCAGCTGTACATAATGCCTTGTAAGCATCGTGGTTTCAGTTGTGTTTCTTCAGGATCTCCATAGCTTAATAATTTTTTGCCACTTCAGTATGTGGGAGTATTCAGTAAATGTAAGGAGTCAACTGTTACTCTCACTTATATGACAAACCTTCTGGGCACATTGGGAGACAGTGAGAGAAGAAACTATGCCAGGTATCTTGCTGAAGTACATTCTCCCATGGCTTCTGGATTTTCTACAGAAATATTGAAACTTGTGTGGAAAGGCTGTGCCAGATCTCATCGTGGTAACAGGGCTGGAATTTAAAATCTGCATCTTGAGGCTTTTTTACCTGTATTCCTTCAGGCCAGTGAATGCCATCAGAACTGCAAGTGGCAGTACATTTTGTCCTCGTGAGACATACTTTGTGTACTTAGCTGAATATACCTTGCTGTATCTCTTTCCAGCTGCTGGTTTTGAAAAACATTTTCAGTGTGAGGGAATTGAATTATGGCAGTTTAGAGACTGGGTTACAAGGAATTGGCTGACAGTAAGCGCTGGAGAGACTGAAATTATGCTTATTGGCTTTGGCAGGATATACGCAGAGAATGATATTTCCCATAAGCTCCCTACTTCTGGTGTGAAAAGCTGCAGGTGGAGAAAGAATGTAGGTTGAGATGTAATGAGCTGGCGACTCCTCTGAGAAAATCTGGTATCAGTTGTGATCATGGCTACTTTTCAATATCAGAGGAACCTTTTCTCAGGTTTTACCATTCTGCAGCGTGGTCTCCTAAGTCAGTAATGTATTGGCATGTCTTGTCTTTGAATGTTTGCAAAACGAAGCAGTGATATAATTATCAGTATGGTTGGTAGTTTGGGTTCTTATATGAATTCTGTCCTCAACCTGCTATGAGCCAGAATTATCTGTTCTTGAGGGGCACTGGTGAGAAGAGCAGAGCAAGAGACAACCTCTGTTTATTACAAGTTCTCGCTAGAAATCATTTTACTTCAAAATATACCAATTTCATGATGTTGGAGAGTTCAACAACATGTATTTGGGGAGATTCCAATTAAATACGTGAGAATTACGTGATAGAAAAGTCTTTGGGCATGTTTGTTCTTTTCTTTTGGCTTTGCATTTGCAAATTTTGGGTCTATTTTCTATTATCTGTAGTGTAGGCATTAGGGAAACTCAAAGTTCAGATTTATAAGACTTACAAGAATCTATTAAAAACACAACACTTAGTATCCTGACTGGCTATTTAACAACCCAGCAGCTTGGTGTTGCTAATGAATAATGGGAAGTGACAACATGGGTATATTTTGCTTTGCTTGCATCTGATCTGTTGTGCAATACTTCTCTTTCAATCCATGAGAAAGGTTGCAGGTCTAGCTTCTCCCATGGGCATTCTGAAGGCAGTTTTTTTGATCATGTTTTCAGTCTGGTACACCAACTTATCTGTAATTCTGTGACTTTATCCCATCATTTTATAGACCACTTCTGTCCTGTATGTTTTAATACTTTGCAGTTCACTGGAACGGGTTTTCCAGAGAGGGGGTGCAGGCCCCATCCCTGGAAATATTCAAGACCAGGTTGGACGGGGCTGTGAGAAACCTGATCTGGTTAAAGGTGTCCCTGCTCACTGCAGGGGTGTTGGACTAGATGACCTCTAGGGGTCCCTTCCAACCCAAAACATTCTATGATTCTATGATTCAGTGTTGCTTGTGAGGTGCACAGATTATTATGCAGAGTGGGTGCCTTTAAAATTGAATTGTAGCATCATTATTGATTGCCTGACTACCTTTTCTAAAGGTAGAGAGAAGTTGTATTTCAAAAGCCTTGCTGTTTGCGATTTAAAAAAGCCCACTTCAGTTAATTATTTGCAGCCTGAAAAAGAATGTAGCTTTACAGTTGCTCTGCAGGCTTTGCACCGCTCCGTGTTAGGAGCTGGAGGCATTGAAGGTAAGCTTCTCTGCAGCTCATTCTTTGTCAGAGATACCAATTCTAAGTTACAGTGTTATTTCTATGTGTAGCACTATTTTAATATATTTATGGCTATATATTGTTCTTTCTTCAAAGCAATAAGTATGACAAATGAGTCAAATCTGGTCCCACTGGGGTAAGATGAACAACTGGATTATTTGTTCTTCACACTTTATTCAAATATTATTCTTTATCTTTTTTTAATTATTATTGCTGATTTAGGACAGGTTATGAGGGTTTAAAATTGTCTTAGTACTAACAGGTACTGAGGAAAGTAGGAATATGGAGTGTAGAAAACAAAAAACCAACTTTGTTCCTTGGTACTTAGAAAGAAAATGTGCTTATCTTCTTTATCCAAAGCTTGTTTATTTGTCACTGCAGTAAGCTGGAAAAGGTCTGAGTTACAGAGGGACTGGACACTCAGCTGGAACTCAAATGCCCTTGATGGCTGAAGTGCTGAGGGTGCCATGTTAAAAACAAAAATTAGGAGGATAAATTTACAGTTTTCCTATCAACCTTATACCTCTGTTTGTGAACTACTTGCTTTGGTATATTCAGCTCCTAATCTTGATAATATTAGTTCTTTAATACTAATTTTAAAATGCCTACATAAAGTAAATAAGACTTTGCAGTTAGAGGTTATTATGAAGATGTCGCAGTGTTCTGAAGCTAAGGGCTGAGATTCAGTAGCTGTGGGTCTTTTGGCACACTGCATAACAATGCATGTAGAAACAGAGGATGAAGCGAATTCTGTTCAACTGCAAGAATCTTAGGAGGATAAAATAGATCATGAAGTGGCTTTAGTGCATGTAGTGAGATAATAAAATCAATCTGGTGTTTAAAAGGAAGCCAGTTCAATGGCAGAAAAAGTGAGATGGTACTTTTTTAGTATGTGTTGAGACTGGGGGGGAGAGATCTCAAAACATACTTTAGTATCTCATATATATATCTATCTATCTGTCTATCTCCTGCTGGAGGCACTTAAAATCAACTGGATCTTGTGCCTAGTCTGTCCTGGAAGGTCTCCGAAAAGCAGAGCTGCAACAATCTGGTAAAAAAACCCAAACAAACAAACAAAAAACCCCCCCACAAAAGTGTAGATAAGCAATTCACTGTCCTCTTGGGACAGGCAATGCTTCACCTTGTTGAGTTTCTAAGATGACAAAACAAAAAGGATGGTAGGTCATCCCTTAATGATCTGCTGTTGTGGTCACTAAAGGAAATACGAAGATTTGTGAACACACCAAAGGCTCTGAACCTTGCTGAGGGATGTTGCTTCTCTGCGCAAAAGAAGCGTAAGTCTCAGTCATGTCAAGGGCAAAACAAAAGCCTGCTTTTTTGCCTTTTCTCATGTCAGATACTTCTTAATATCTCTGCCTTGTAGCTGATTTTGTAACTTGTATACATTCAGTTTTATTTTTAGCTAGCAACTTCATTATTAGATAGGCAGAGAAGTTAATTGTTGGTAGACATCTCTAATAAATCTGCACTGTCCTGAGCTGTGTGGCACTTGCTTGTCATTCACTGTTGTGGTTTTGTATTATTCAGTCTTTACTCAGGCTGGCATTTTGAAGAAGTCCAGAAGCATGTAGGAATTGAAATTAAGTGTAACCCCGAAACTGCATGGAACTAAGTAGCCTCAAAAAAAAAATATCTTGTGTTCTGTAATTAGTTTTCCACAAGTGAAGGCAGTAAACTTCAAAGGACACCAGAAGATAGACTACATGTAGTAGGCTCTACAAATTAATAGTAAGTTCTGTTCCTCATATGTTGTGAAATATGTGAAATCCTTAAAAAAGTAGTAAGCTAATCACATGAGTAAATGCATATTGCCTTAAAATCACTTTCCCTGTGTTTTCTGGTGCTCTTTTAAGCATAAGAATGCAGAATGGCCCGTGTAATTGGGTATTTTACATGATTATAGCATCTCTAGTGAGTTGGAGAAGAAAACGGCAATCTCTGCTCTTAAGTACTTACATATGTTATATGGCCTGCCCTGCCTCAGTGTCTCTGGAATAAAGAACAGCTTTCTTTTTTTGTATCTCTGAGATGTTCTCCTGGGGCTGTGATTGTGACGTCAGTGATTTTATAGAAGTTACGTCCGTTCTTCATTATGCCACATGAGCAGTACTTTGCCTTACTGGCTCTGCAGTGAGGCGATTGTCACAAATTTGTACCAGTTTTTATTTTCAACTATAATTTTACTGTAAAAGGTCTCCGTGGGAATTGCTTCAGGTTTAACTTGGGTAAGGGGCAGTCTGATTGAATGAAAAATTTGAAAGGTATTCCTGCATTATCAACAAGACAGATAAAGCATGAAGCATGTAGGCATGGCTTCTTTCTCTCATTTCAGACATGACTGGGCATGCAGTTTTCCAGATCAAGTTGAACAGGAAACCAAATTACTACCTTGCCACAAAGTTGAGCAAGGCAGGCAACCTAGAAACTGTTAAGAGAAGCTTGGGTTATCTTACATTGTGTTAGCAAAAATAATTAGGTATGCATTCCAGTTTCTTGTGGTTGGTTTTTTTTGGGGTTTTTTTTTTTGTTTTTTTTTTTTTGTGTTGTAAAACTGAAAAAAAACCAACCACAGCACTTTGGAAAAAAAAAATATACAACCCACAAAAATATTGCTGTGTGTAATCTGTCAATATGGCTATGTTAGTCTCCTAACTATAAGCCCAGAAAAAGTCTTATAAGGTGGGAATATACAGCTGTCTAACTGGCAGCCTGAAGTCACTTATATCCTTGTATAACAGGAATGACCTGGTTCAGTGGGGATAGCCTCTCCTTTTTTCCTTGTGTGTTGGGTTTTTTTTTTTATTATTTCATACGTTGATAGAGGTGTTTGTGTTCCTACTATTATTTGTTTTGTGGATAGCTTCCAGAAAACCATAGGATTCACATAGTTATGTCTGGTGCATTAGTTAAGATTTCGGTGTCCGTTATCAGACTGTGAAGACTTATTTTCATAAAGTTTACATGTCCCCATGATACTACATAGACTTGTACATTAGGTTATTTAGTCCTTTACCTTGTCTTGAAATGCTGAAGTGCCCCAAGCATGTGGGAGAGCACGAGCAATAAAGGAGGAAGAGCCAGCAACAGCGAAATGTATTTGAACAAGGGCTAGGTTTGGGGTTTTTTTCAGCTGCTAACAGTGGCCAGTCGAAACTACTCTGCCAGCCCACTGCCTATATCATACACATTTATTTTTTTCAGTTTCTTTATCACTGAAAAAC
>NW_009258269.1:223699-244246 GCF_000687185.1 Egretta garzetta
CACAGTGCTGTGAAATCCTGAATAACATGTTCTTGAATTCTGTAGAATGCAAGTTCTTTTTCTCTCTCCTCCAAAATCTTGGCGACTCTATTATTGGTTTCCTGTTTTCATGCTCGATTGCTCTGTTCTTCCAGAGCATCTGCAACTTGAGCTGTACACCTGCTAAGTCCGACCTAATGTCCTGGAACTCTCTAATTGCAGTGCTGTCATTTAGATTTTTATGATAATCTGGAAGGGGTAAGGGAGTTCCACTACTCTTCCTGTATTTCAGATTTGCTCCTTCTCTATCGCCTTATTAATTTGACATCATATTGATGTCATATATGTGATACTGTTTCTCCTCTTATTTCATTGTAAACTCCTTTTTGCCTTTGCATTTGTATTTAATTGCTAAAATTATTTAAATATTTAAATGTTTATTATATTTAATGGTCTTAGAGGTCAGGACATTGTACCAAGGAGAGAATAAATAGAAGTCACTTCTCTTACATGAGTACAGTGCCATTTAAAAAAAGGTAAATGGCCTCGGTATTGTAGCAAATGCTTTTTTGCAACATGTTTTCTAAATATAAGAAAATCTGTGAGAAACACTGTATAGCATCTTGTGCTGTCTTCCTTTCTTTTTTTAAGAAAAAATACTCTATGCTACTGAATTCCTGCCATTAAGCTCTGCAGTCTAGTAAGTTCTGGTTTAAGCTATAAAATATTAGCAGTATCCTTTAAAATAAAAACTGAGCAGAACAAGTTACTTTTGCTTCTTCTTAGTAAAACATGCCTTGAAAACTGTCATGATCTAAATGGGAAACTTTATTCCAGTCCCCTTTGAAGATAAATAAGAGCATGGGAATCACCCCTAGTTTTCCAAAGTCTTTTATTAATATTGTAAGGTTGCAGCCATAATTCTGACAGGGCTTAGGAATCCCACAATAGATCACAAGATACAGGCTTAGGAAGCTGTAATGTGGCATTCAGCTCAATGTGTTTATGCTAACTTAAATGGGAAAAGAATTTGTTTATAAAACATACCATGAATGATGTCATCAAGAGGTTAGTTCTCTTAAAATTTCTTGAAAATTCTTTCAAGTATGTGATGGTACAGGATCTACCAAATGCTTGTTCTGTCTTTCAGTTCTGTAGAGGTGATTGTATAGCATATTCATTACTAACTTAAAATGACACAAAATTACTTGCTTCATAAACAGGTCCCTTTGTATCATTTCAGTGGAGTGGTATAATAAGGATGATTCTACATGACCTAATAAGCTTTTATGAACAGTTTCAGTAGTATAGTTCAGAAACTGCTATTAAATCTAATAGCATTAATATAGAAATGTAATTAGTGGAGGTGTACATTGAGATAGTTTAAATCATAATCTTTTTTTCTATATGTGTCGTTAGATATATACTGATGCTCCCACACATTCAGTATTGCAAGGACTAATAAAAATACGAGCCTTATAAAGACTGTTTAGGAGATACATACACTAAATATCAGAGGCATAGCAAATTATATTCTTCATATATGCCATTTTTCTGGCACTCTGACTCACTGATCAAGTCTGCTTATATATGAGTACGATTCTGGTTTTGTTTGTTTTCTGCGAGGAATGTAATTCCCTAATGCTTATCCACACTCATTATTTCTCTGTTTGCTAGGTTCAGGAGAAGGTGTTTGTTAGCAAGACAGTCTTTTTAGATTAAATCCCAGTTTAGAAATTAGGAAGAATAAAATATCACTGCAAATAGCCCTGAATATTTTGGTGTTAAAGCAACATGAAGAAAGAAGTGTCTCTTTTTTTGGCGTATATTTGTATTCCTCTGAAGCAGTTCATATGGTTGGATGACATGGTGCCACAAAATATTTTTGTGTTCATGTTTGCTAAAATGCTGGAAAAGTTTGAAAATCAGTTTGTGTTTGGGGAGACCTGTTATAACACAGTTATAGATATATTCATTGTTTATTCTGAGGGGGATTTATGTTTGGGGCTTTTTTTTTTTTGTGAGATGGATTTGCAAGTGAGGATATCATTTGTTGTCAGAAGGTTTTAATGCCAAGGTAGCAAAGGTGTCGCCTTTGAGCAGGCTTATGTGTGTTACAAAAGAAAAAAAAAAGGCACCAATATGGGAAGTAAGGCCAATATTTTGTCATACACTTGTGTGACATTTTCTTCTGCCTTGCTTAGAGGGAATGAGGGGAGAAGGATGGAAAAAATGCTCTTGAACTCTGAGTGGCCCATATGGAACAGGAGTTCAGTCTTGTCCTATTGCAGGTTTAGGATTTGGAGTTTCCTAGACTGCAGTCACTGAGCAACTAAGGGACAGTCACACTACTGATGGAGCATAAGCATATTCTCTGATTTAGTTATTTAAAGAAATTTCTACTCCCATCTTCATCCTAGTTTTCTAGTCAGTACATAGTAAATTCATCCCGAGTCCGGTTATACCGTGTAGTATGACACAATCCCTTCTCATTGGGCTGGTGCAAAGAGTTATGAAAGGAGTATTCCCTATTCTGCCCAAGTCCGGTTATACCGTGTAGTATGACACAATCCCTGCAGAAGACATTGGTGCAGACAATGTTATTTTGGTAAGTTTCTCTCCATATTATCACATTTTCAGGATTCTTTATTTCTGTGCTACTATAACTGAAACTAAATCAACTGGGACATCCTGGAAGTGGCACTCCTTAAAAAGACCCACACCTAAGGAGGATGCTCATTTGGCAGTAGTTTGCAGAACACCTGCTAGAAGGTCAATGTGTAATTTTTGAAATTTTGTCCTTCCCTGTTTGTACATGTGTTCCCATGGGTTTTTTCTCCTTTCACTGAGTGTTCCCTATGGTTTCTATTAACCAACTTACTCAAGATTCAATATGAAAAGCTCTCTGTCTTAGAAAGACCTCTTTTTTTTTTTTTTTTAATATGAACTTTCTTTTTTAGCCAGTTACTCTGCTAACCCCACTCCAAGATGATTTTCACTTTGAAAAGTGGAGCCCACTATTACATAAAAATTAAAAATATAGTATTAACCCATCTTGGATATAATTTAAATATTTTTTATATTTCAGATACAAAATAAAACTGTTCCAACAGTTGCTAGTTATGCCTTTGGTTTTACTTTAAAATGAAAATACGATTTCTGTGCACTTTGTCCCTGCTTTCATCTCTGGCAGAGAATAGCAACTTGATAGAACAATATGAAGAAGTTCATATAACACATTTCCACAGCCTAGTTGCCTTTAAAAGCCATGTAGTATTTTATTCTGTGTAGGAGTTATATAGATAGAAAAATATATGAAATTGTATGCATGCTGTGTTACACTAACCAAGATTTATGTTGGTACATCCCCCTTCCATGCTGGAAAAGTCCCCATTTATGCAGACTGGATGCGTTTTACATGACTGTCTGTTGATGTGGTATGAATTCTTTTTGAACACTGTGGGTAAATGCATATCTGTATTGGAGCTCCTGTGCATACACATGCTTGAATCTATTTTAATTCTTTTTCTTTCCCCTACTGTAGCTGTGAAAAAAGCAGAGAGCAGCATTATTCTAGTGAGAGTCCCTTTGCCATGGTAGTGTTGGTAAGCAATGGAGTGAACAGGGCAGCTTCAGGGCAATTACACATCTCCATTTATTTCAGCTATTTTGTTACCAGTATCTTGAGGATCCTTGTGAAAGGTACAGGATGTCTTGGGAATTTTTTTGGTGCCCCTTCATATATTCATTGTCTAGATCCTGGAAAAATCTGTTTATAAACATTTGTGTAATTTCCTGAAGAACAAAGTGACAAGTTAACTTCTTTTTTGAGGCAGTCTGAGTGTGAAAGATTGCTTTAAAGGAAAACATTAAAAGTTCTCCTGGCTTTAGTCAATGTGTATTTCCAGGGTATGCTGAGTATGTCTTTGCCCTTCACCACATCCACAGACCAGAATAGACCATAGTTAGACAGCTTTCAACCCACAAGAAAAGTAGTGAAAACGATTTTAAAATATGGAGGTAAAGAGAAATTATTTTTTAAAAGAAGATATAAATATATCAGTAATTTATTAACTCATCATTTGCAGTCTGCATTTTTTTTTTACAAAATTAAGCAAATTACCAGAATACCAATACAGCGCTCTTAATGTGGAAGGGGACAACTGAGAATTGGAACTGCCAAATTAAAAGCACTTTGGCATTAGTGTACATTTAAAGTACATTTAAAGTATCAGGAAAAAATACCGGGCTCCTCACATAAAAGCTTATCTGTTTGTTACTGCTGCTAAAAAAGGAATAGTGATTTTAAATTTAATTTTAATTTCTCAGCAACTTGGCTGTTACGGCTTACTTAGCTATGCCTAAGTAAAAGGGCAGACCCTGACCTAGCAGAAGGGTTATCAGCCAGGTAAAGCATTGCTGATTTTAATCTCAGCCTTAGAGATGGCTGCATATTGGCATTTGCAAATGTTTCAGTGGTGGATTGCATGTACTTTGACAAAACCAATATTTATTCTTCAAGAATTTCTGGTACTAAACAGAGTTAAAAGTTTTTCCATTAATATCTTCAGGATTTGGTGATATGTTGATGGCCAGGTGACAAAAAAACTTTGGGTTTTTGGAAGCTCAAGTGCAGCTGTGCTGTTGTTCAAAAAGAAGTAATAAAATAAAATCTTCTATAATTTACAATAAAATGTATTGGTGGGTTCCATAGGGATTGCTGTTAATTAATCCTAAACACACATAGATTTGTTAGTGTAATGGATGTGAGTTGTTGGAAAATTATTTTTATTGGGCCTTGTTTTCTTTCTAAGATCAATTTAAAAGCAAGAGGAAAGTTCCTGGAGCTATATGACTTTCAGCAGTTTTAAGCAGAACCTTTATGATAAAGTTTTGTTTTAACCATTCACAAATATATTGTATTAGTCTCATCCCTGATCATGTAGTTGAAGTTTAATTTAATTTTTCTGTCTTCAGTGAGTGCAGCTGAAGAAGAACAAAATCAATTAAAGGGTAACTTTAGGAATACAGGAGGTGGCTCTGTTTAGTTTTAAGGAAGTGAATCAGCATCTAAGAGATCTTCACAATACGTGTAAATTCACAATATATGGCTTAGAAATAAAGGATGTTATTGCACTTTAATGAACTTAAATTGCTCATTTCTACCCTTTTCTCTTTGACTCAGTTGCTGATCTCCTTTGCAGCCAGTGTATTTTGCTTTGTAGTCTTAGATAGTTGGCAATCCCCTCTAGGTATTCTAGCTCCAGCTCATCCCAGCAATTGTATCACTTATTTCAAGTTCCCAGTTTGGTTTCCAGTCCTTTTAAATACAAGAGACTGGCCAAGCTTTACTATAGTAAATAAACTGGGGATAATATTTTTTAATCTTCTTTGCTTGTATTTTGTGTGTGTGCTGTTGTTTCTATGGAATACTGATTGCATCATCTTTAACATGGGAATGAGTGCAGTGGGACATTTGGCAGGACAAGCCATGCTTTGCCAACTTGACTGACCATCTGGTTTAGTGGCAAAAGGGAAATGGAATAGCACTTTGAGTAAGACATTAGTGAAATAAACAGCCTGACAGCACCAGGATACTTGGGATTCTCAGTGGATATCTTACGTACCAGGGCAGGAAGTTCTTTCTGGCCTGGGAGACCAGTCTGGAAACTAGCTGAAGTAATTGCAGTGAAACAATTAGTGGATTGCAAAGGAGGAGGGAAGAGTTGCAGCATGAAGGTGTGTAGATCCCTGAAGGCAAGGATGGAAGATTTCATCTGATACGGCAGAGCTGAGATTGGGTGAGGACAACAGTGAGGAGGCAGAACAGCTGATTTTTTTTTCTTTTTTAACTGCTTCGGACAAGGTAGTTCAGTTTTCAAGCAATGATTGCTCATTCCAAGTGATTGCCTTCTCACTTCATACTAAATAGTGTTATCCATAATTTATTTGTACATACACTTTGAAGATGAACACAATGTTAATATTCTGGGAAAAGTAGTAAAGTACACAACGGCGTTTGAGCCTTAAGCACAAGTGAGATCAGTTACAGTAGAGTGTTCATCCTAGCCAGAGAATGTAGTAGAAGTTCTGGAGTGGATTTATGGCACAAAACCAACCAAACAACAAAACCCAGCAGCAGCAAAAACACTGTGAAGAATGAAAAAACTTCGTTTGGGAATATTGCTGGGAAATCAACACAAAGTTAAATAAATAAAAATAGATTGCAAAGGATATATTCTAAAAAACATGCTACTTTTGTTATACCATAAACCACTGTCTTACTGCTTTTATCAATGTCTGAAAGAGTCTTAAATGAAATAATTTTGAAATTGCCTTAATTGTCTAACATGTAACATATGTTTAAATCTTACAGAGCAGCTGCTATTACTATTTCATTGTGTTATAAAATTGTCCTATATTTTTCTATCTGGTAGTCTGCTGCTTTTATAGTTGTATATCCTTTTGGCTAAATCATATGAATGTAAAGAAAACAGTAGAACAAGCTAAAACAGCCCGGCATGTTTTCAGTCAGAAATCAGAAATTGTCAGTAAGATGTAGTAACAGCATGCCTCAGCTTCTGTTCAGTCAGCTATGAAAGGCAAGACAGAACCAAAGAAGTAAAGGGAGCCTATAGGAAAGACGGGGAAAATCTTTTTAGTAGCGCCAGCTGTGAAAGGACAAGGGGTGATGGTTTCAGACTATAACAGGGTAGGTTTAGACTGGATCTAAGGAAGAAATTCTTGACAATGAGGGTGGTGAAACCCTGGCAGGGGTTGCCCAGAGAGGGGGTGCAGGCCCCATCCCTGGGAACATTCAAGACCAGGTTGGACGGGGCTGTGAGCAACCTGATGTGGTTCAAGGTGTCCCTGCTCCTGCAGGGGGGTTGGGCTGGGTGACCTCTAGGGGTCCTTTCCAACCCAAAACATTCTGTGATTCTAACTATATGAACGTATCAATGGAAAATTAAAAACTCAGACCTACTAAGAGGAGATGAATCTGTTACTGTAAATGAATAATTAGTAAGGTGTACTCATTGGCAAGCTACAGGTTGTCTGTGTGGATTAGGAGCTGTTTCCCATTTCAGACGTACTCTACACGTCTGATGAATACTCCAGGTTGTTGCATAGCAGCCTATTCTAGTGTTTACTTTTTTGTGCTTTTACAGCTAGGAGTAGTACAGTGTAGGATAGCACATGCCTTGCAGTGACACTTATTTCTGGAGAAGAAACAGAACTACATTAGCAGGTCACTTCAAATTCTG
This sequence comes from Egretta garzetta, assembly GCF_000687185.1. Taxonomy (NCBI): domain Eukaryota; kingdom Metazoa; phylum Chordata; class Aves; order Pelecaniformes; family Ardeidae; genus Egretta; species Egretta garzetta. The sequence goes on from NW_009258269.1 coordinate 230,944, forward strand.
CTTATTTTTTTCATTTTGGAGTGCTGTTGTTTAGCGTTTGCATAATGTGATAAAGATGTTTGTGCTGCCCTCTGCTTACGCCACAGTTCTCAAGGTTTAGTGTGGTTTTCTGAGGAACTGTGACTTCAAATCCCTGTGGTTCTTGATGGCATCACTGAGCATCTTCCATGCTTTTCTGGTAATTATGTTGCTCTTTAGCTCATGACACTGAACAGGTGTGATGACTCAATAATTCTGTGACAACAGTATATTGGGAGGCCTCCTCAATTATGTGCTTGTGCTACAACATAAATAGTGATGATTTTAAACATGAGATTGAAACAGTTGATTGGTTAGCTTTTCTTTAATTACATTAAAGATAATATATTTATTGCTTTTCCTCCATATTTTTTTTTGCACTTGTTTCTGAACAAAAAAAAAAGAGACAGTTTGGCATGTAGAAATCCTTGGTCACCCTCTTTATGTGCATCAATTTTGCAATTACTGTCACTAATATACGATGAGTTTTGAAACTTGGCTTAACCTGAAAGGGAGTTCAGAATTTAATCTATGTAGTGTGGTTGCTTTACATACTAGAAAAATGTTGGATCTTCTGGATAAGATTCTTTGCCCAATACAGAAAACTGTGCATTAATCAAATGTAAACCATCATTAGTGAATTTAGGGTTACAGATTGTGAGGATGGTGGTATGTAAAGGAGTCCTCTTACCTTACATTAATTGTGAGCGTAAGTAGAATGAGCATTTAAAACATCCAGTGTCATGCTAAAAAGGGGATATAAAAATAACTACATCTACATCACCTTTGGCCTTCAGAAGTCTTTGAATAATTAGGAATTATTCATGTTCCTGTTTTGTCTGCTTTTTAATGACGTACATGTGGTTATATATTTACACTCCGGCTCTATGTTGGTAAAGCACTCTATTAATGAGGAGAAATGTTAAGTGCCTACGTGAAATAAATACCCTCTTTAGTCCTTCCAGAAGTACACCTTGCTTGAAGCCACTGAAATACTTCTACTAGATTAGAATCAAAGTGTAGCTTTATTCTATGTTACTTCTGTTGCTGTTTGTTTTTCCAGTGCATTTGCTTTATTTATTCTTGTGCTAGCATTATTTGAAGTTACTACGGCAACCTGTCACCATCTGCTATTATAAAGTATGCTGGGATTTAGTTGCTAGGTGTTGAAGTTTGTCATCTTACTCATATGACCCTCATGTTTTTTCAGATGTTTCTTTTCCTGTGTGTGTTGCATCCACAGTTAATGTACACTTCAACAACAGTGGAAAAGATTCTGCATTCTTTCCCCTTGACCTTAGAAAGCCCTATTTGTTTTACAGAATACATCTATGATCCTTTTTGATGTACTTAGTACATATTCGACCAAAACAGCATTTCTTTTACCTTAAGCACTATTTTGCAGCATTATACTTCATTTAAATTTGGTATTAATAATGCTGGGAATTTGAATGTTTCCCAAGACATTTTCTCCTTTGTCTCGTTTTGATTTGACTACCTCTTTACTCGTGTTCCTGCTCCCAGTAAAAGTGTAATGTTCATACTATCTATTTCCTCATTTCTTAACCCATTTTTTTTTAAAGGCTGTCAGCCAATTGATTAATTCAAAAATTAGAATTCAGTGCTGTTTCTGTTCCGGGTTCTTTTACATTTAAATGGAAATGAATGTTTTTAAATTGAAAACATACATTTTATTAGATCTCTTCATAGTAGTTCAGTGTATTCAGAGGTATTTCTGTTAATTTTTCTGTTGGTAATCTCTCATAGGTCAAGTGTTTACTTTGATACTTTTATTTTTTTTTTACGTTTGACCTAGTTCTAATCAACCTTTTCAGCTATAATTCACAGGATAAGTCCTAACAAGCCTAAGCACAGCTGAAGTGACTTGTTAGCATTCTATAGGAAGAACTTCACCTTCTCTGCCATAACCTTTTTTATACTATTCAGTCCCTATGTGCAATGCTTGACTTAATGAAATACATATTTGAATCATAAGCATTAGACTATTGTGTTTGTAGGTGGTGCTTGATTCTGAATGTCTTCTGTCCATCTAGTGAGCACACAGTCTGCATTCAAAGTGTAATAGATTGTTCTTGTGCAGAACTTACTGTATTGTCAAGCAGTTCGTGCTCTTTGCATGTCCTAGTAAGATGTACTTAAACAGCATAGGAGAATTTAAGTGAATACACAGAGATATTTGAACATTATAGTCCTATATAACCCTTAAGTTCTACCAGTGAGAATGCCGATGCTGAGAGCGCATGAGTACTTCAAAGATCCGAGGCTGCATCTGAGAAGTGAATCTTTATTGCTAGCGTTTGGGGATTAGGAGGGAGGGGCAAGCTTTTAACCTATAAAGAAGCTAGCAGTTAATTTTTAATAGTTGAGATTGCTAGCAAGAAAATTATTAAAGATCAAACTGTGTATTTTCCTGCCTTACAGTTAAATGGAACTGATGGAAGAAGTTTTTGTAGCAAACCAGCTTTACTGTCACCTTCTTTTTTATATATCATTCAGTCCCACTGATGTGAATTTGATAGATTTGGTGCGAGGTACTGGCCAGCAATATGTGATCTTTGCTTATGGCTCTTTTCAGTAACCAAGGCATATAATCTGTTAATTTTAAAACCACCATGCACAGTTACTAAGAATAGGCATTCATGCTGTACCATAATCACAGATATAGCTAGACACATTTTAGAAGTTAGTTTCAACAAAAGAAATAACCTTCTTAAAGTCTTTATGCCTTTAAGCAACATAATACATTTGTTCAATGCTTGTGAAGAAATGCTGCTTATTTCAAGAAGTGATTATTTAACATGAGTATAGAAAGGCACTCTGTGGCAAATGTTTAACTAGTAAAAATACAAGCTGTTTTTCATGTACAATTCTCTAACTTCTGTTCGTAATGGTTTTTTTTCAAATCAACACATTAGAAGAAAAACCCCACGCAATTTCATTACTGAATCCTTTGCAATTCATTACTACTTTCAGCTATCTATTTAACATCATAGAAAAGATTTGTCTGATCCGTAACTGTAAAAGTGAATTACTACAGCAGGAAAACCAGCATTTCTTTTTAGAAGAGCATCAGTACCCGAGAACACACAATTCCTTACCTGAAAGCTTTTGCTTTACCTGCAGAAAATGTGTCTTCTTAGTCTTAAAAAGTAGGCAAGCCTCTCACTAGCACTAATGTTACTCCAAAAGAAGGTAAAATAGGTCCTTTATCTCGTAATTTTCACTGTTTATATGCAAGAAGTGTGCTGGGTCTGCTCACGTAGGAATAAATAAATAAAAAAAAAAGGCAGTACAAACTGAACAGCAGCTAACATACGAAAGTAAAAGACCTCTAGTGGCCATAACCTGAAGTTAAAGGCGGCTTCCCTTCTCTAAGTGGTAGACAAAATGGTTGGGTACGACAAACTGCAGCTGATACTTTGGTAACGTGTGCCTTTGTTGCCTTGCTGATGGAACAGAAGTGTAAAGTGAATCAGAGTTAAACAGAGCTAAATTCTGGTCAGAGGGGCTGGGGAGTCCCTTTTATCAGTGCTAAACCAGTATGATGAAAAGATCCAAGTAAATCTAGCAAATTAATGTGCATGCTCATCTACTTGATAGTCTCTTATTTTAATAAACTCAAAAGCATTTAAAGCAGGTTCACTTTTAAAACTAAATAAAACTTCAGCAAATTATAAGGCAGCAGTAAGGAGAATTCTTCACTGTCTTAAAGGAAAACTGCAAATCATTAAGCTCACACTTACTGCTTGGGAGATAAATGTCTTTGTGACTTTCAGTAAATTACAGTGAAAACCTAGGATTATAAATAATTCTATATCTTTCAGCATTTCTGCTTTAGGAATTAAGAAAAATAAAATATTTCCTTTTGAAGACGTCTGAAAAGTTCTGAGATGAAAGTAATAGTATTCTATAGAAATTTTATGGAGTTCTGTAACAGCTACTTAAATGCTTGCAGAATGTAAAAAAATCCTTTCTTACAATATTTATTTCTCTGAATAGCCTATGTTTCTAGATACCTGTGTTAAGGTAACATTGAGTTGTACTTTTATATAAAAAGTTTTCCTGTCACAATGTGTGTTTCCATGCAGCATTTGGCAAGTGAGGCAGCTTTCTCCCCAGAGCCTTTCCTGTGTCAGGGTAGCTTTTGAATTATCATTTTCGAGTTCTTAGTATGTTTCTTTCCTCTGGGCTTGCAAAAGCTTGAATATTATTTTATTTTTACATGCATTAAAGGATTTATTAGGCATTTACAGTAGTTCAACTTTAGAAAGAACACAATCCAATATCTTAAGTAATCTGCATGTGTTGATTTCTGTCTGGTTTTCTTTCAGAGTCATTTTGTGGCATGCATGACAGCTATCTTAAACCAGATGAACAACCAGCACTACTCAGTTTACATTGAAACTTTTCAGACAAGTTCAGAACTAGTGGTGAGTACAAAATAATCATGGAGGTGAGAAATAATTCTAAGTCTTTTATTTCCTGTGAAAAATCAGTAGTATTTTTGGGGGGTATCTTCTCTGATTCTTCCTAGAATGAGGTCTGTCTCTGTATGGTTTCTGCCTCTATGCCATTGTGTTGCCTCCTCCTTCAATGGTGACCTTGGACAACACTGTAATCAGAAATTTGGAAAGATAAAAATGTCACTACACCTAGGATAGAGGTAGTAATATAATAATCAAGAATAAGTACTGGGATCTTTCTGTTAACCTGTTCCGAGGAGAAGAAAAAGCCACAACAAAACAACAAAACTGACCCTCAGCTAATTGAACCTCCCTCCCTACTTTGCACATGGTGATTCATTTCCACTTCTCATTTTCACTGCTGGTACAGATAATGTTGTATGCTAAATGCAGTAAATGCCTTGTTATTGCAACACATCATTTTATGGCAGTTGTTTCTGGCATAATTTAACAATACTTGGGCTATATTCTAGTTTGTACCAGCGGTTACTATGTTCTAGAAGGTTTCAGTAGTCCTCTGTCTGTCCTTTTATAGTCCTGACATAACTCAGAAATAAGCCTGGGTATTGGCAAAGGTTTTGATTACAACATCTACAGTTTGTCCATGCAGGTAGTATTTTCAGTTGGCCAGATTTGTCCATTTGCCTTTCTTTCTTGAAGTCAGAGTGGTGCCATAACTGAAATGGTGACAGATAAAATCTTGGGAGCTTTTGCAATTGTGCATGTGCTTTAGTTTACTTGAAAACGTAACAGTATTTTAAACGCAATTTCAGCTTCCAAGCAGATTGAGTACTTGGTCCTAGAAGTTTTAGCAATCCTTAAACTACCTCAACACTTCTGCAGAGGGAAAAAAAAAATAAAAAAGACAAGACATCAGCATATTTAATGGGTTTTGCTGTTTGTAAAGGCATGGGTTTGTTGTCTTCTCATTTTTTTTTCCATACCATATGTCAGTGAAGACCACAAAGATTTGTTTTCAAATCATGCTGTTGAGAGCTATTGTTCACTTGGTTCTCTGTAAGTAATATGACAAGAATGAGTACAAACTTCTCAGAGAGTTGCTTGTGAGGTTTTAGTAATGGATGATGAAATTTTAGCTTGCTGGTCTCACAGACTTCTAGGTGACTTGCTTAGAAGTTCAAGGGTAAAACCGCATATATGTGCTATACATGAAATAGACCTGAAATTATGTTTTTCATTTCACTGAAGCTCATTATACAGTGATTTCTAAGTACTTCTAGGAAAAGAAATAGTGTTTGTTTTGTTTGAAAACTTTCTGTCAGTGCCTTCAATTTTTAATTTAGAATACTAAATTTGGACTAAATGGACTAAATAAATAATCCTATTTTTTTTCAAATCTACTCATTCTTTATGCATAGTGAGACTTCTGCTAATTAATAAAAAATTCAACAGCTTTACTTCAAAATACTATAACTTTTTATTTCCATTCATTTATGGCTTATCTTCTCTTAAGAGCCCAGTGTAATGATGTTTAGCTTCCGTCTGGAATCTGAGACTGCTGTTTTACAGGACTTCAGTTCCAATTTTGAGCTTACTGATATCACCACGAATTTTTCCATTGACTTCACTGGAAGCAAAGTGGACCCCTCTGTCTTAGTTCTTTAATCAGAGCAGGAACATTTAAACTTTGTTTTACACAGTCACAGGCTTACTGTATTTTGTTGTTCTAGGACTTCTTGATGGAAACATTCATAATGTTCAAAGATCTCATTGGAAAGAATGTTTACCCTTCAGACTGGATGGCAATGAGCATGGTGCAGAACAGGTAAAGTGGGGCTGGAGGATCAATCCTGATGTTCCATGCACTTGTGAAAAGTGAGCTCGTTTCATATCTTACAAAAAGTTTTGCTGTGCAGTCTAAGATGATTATATCATTCCAGTTTGGTGAATGGTAGGAAGGTTATCTGAAATAATTTTCTGACAATACATTAAATAGCTAGCTGCTTGTGATTTAAGTCCACTTAAAATGGAAAGGGGAAAAAAATACGTTTAACAGTGAAGTGGAAGTACATAGTTGGTCTCCGTGTTGACAGTCAACAGAAGCTAAACTGTAAAAGGCCTGCTGAATCTTAAATGCACAATTTCTGCACAGAGTTAGAATGTCCTCACTAACACATCAGCAAGTCCATTGTGACGCAAGAGTTATCAAACACAGTTTTCTTTTTGAAACAATACGGTTGCTTGGATTGCTAAAAGGTCTGATGATCAAGACCAAATCTTTGAGCACAATTCACTATTTGTAGGACGAGGTTGGATCCATGGTACTTTTTGTAGTGCCTATCATTGAGGAAATGTATTGCTCTACTATAGATCATCTGGGGTTTCATGATCACTTCAAACTCAGATATATTGCTTTTGTAGATCAAGATGGCACCTAAGCACAAGTTTGCATAATCAGATTTATCATGCTCCCTATTGTTTGTTCTATGAGAGCTTGCTATTAGTAAGAAATCTTTGAGTATTCCTATATTATAAAATTGACTGAATGAAATATCTTGTGGACATAAACTGTGGAGACTGTACACCTTTACCCACAGCCATAGTCTGTCTGTTTTGGTGTCACCATAAATAATGGTGAGATAAAGTACTGCTTGATCTCTGTTAAGCCACAAGACCACTGTTGTCTTGGTGTTAGGATTGCAAGTAGCTTAAGTGAAATTTCATGTCATACAGATTTTGCTGCCTCATAAGCTCTTTTCAGTTTCATTTCCATACCATGCAATACTGAATTGGAAAGAAAAGTGATCTTTGTGCACCTCCACCATTGATAAGGGGTTTAGACAGCTGGCTTGGGCCAGTGTACCACAGATGGTTTCCTTCAGAGTATCTTTGAAATATTGCTTGTTGGAAGAGGAAGGAAATTTTCTTCCCTTGAGGTGTGAGGTTTTTTTGTTATAGGCATCAGCTAAAAATTAATGGTTTTGGCACCAAGGAAAGGTGGTGCAGGATGGGCTATGTGAGGATTTATTTCCTAATAATTGTTCCTAGACATTCGGAGGTACTGACTTTTTTCTTTTTGTGTCTTTAGTCTATAATAGAGGAAGGCAAGGGAGAGTTGGACTGAGAATGTAAAGTAAAACACGTGGCTGCACTAGACAAAGTTAGTTGGTTCAATATGTTTATTCGTGGAACTTGTAGATGAGGAAGAGTTTCCTCAGAGTTTGAATACACAGAGGTTTTACAAGCATCTGCATGTGTAGAAGAAATGGAACAAAGAAGTAGCCGTGAGCATGTGACCACCTTACCTTGTGGATTTTATTTTTTATTTGCTAGGTGTTTCCTCCTCTTTAGTGTAAATCATTGCTAAAAATCTCACTGAAAGGGATCTGGATTTGGAGAGAAAAACTTAATTTATGTGTTTTTATTTATTTGGGTGTTACCTTTGGGGCTGAACTTATTCTTGCTTCTTGTTCTCAGAGAAACACTTTGCGTTTATATGCTGTATTGGATTATGAAGTGAATATGCTTTCTTTTTTTTGAGCAAGACTTCTGTGGGCAAGGTAGATTTTGATCACCTGTACTATAATGATTTAGTAACACTGAGTTTTCTAGAAGTCACAGGGAGACTAGGCTAAAAATTAAGTCACAAAGATGCGTAGGTTCCGATTAACTTCAAGTCCACAGATGCAGTTTATTTGAAATGTCACAATTATGTAATTTTACTTTTCCAGTTTTATAATACTGAAAAGGAGAAAACAGAGTTGATAATCTCCTGGGAGTGTTTGGTCTTGGGGAAAAGATTTGCTAAGAAAATGTACAATATTATATCAAATTTTGATAGTGGATACATTGTAATTTAGGATTTGAATGGAATGATGTTAAATGAGGAGGTTTCGTTTATGTGTTCCATGATTCACAGTGAGGGTTATGGTTCTAGTGGGTAGTGATGATGGCAGTGAGGGCTCAGGTGCCTAAACCTCCCTCTCTGTCTCACACGTACACTAGTGTTTGTGCAGAGACATTGCTAACCCTTCTTCTGGGGTGGGCAGGTACATATATGCTGGTGGATGTGTTCATTCCAGGTGAGATTTTATAAATAATAGTAGTTTCATCCCACCTGTTTCTCTGTCTGAGCCAGTCTTTGGCCTGTAAAGGTAAAATCTAATTTATTGCACATTCTTATGTTGCCGCTGCTGCAATTTGCAATTATTTTTATTGTAGCAAGGATTACTCTTAAGCAGTATCAGTTTAGTACTAAAGTAACCAAAGAGTCCTCTATTGTATGCGAGCATATCAAACCTTTCATATGTAAAACTGTTTCTTTTATCTAGAAAATGCTGTTAACATCTGCATTATTCACAGGTATAGGACATTTTTTAATTCTGTGGGGGCTGGGGAAGTGTCAGTCCTTGATCAAAGAATAAGCCTTTGGGGCTTGGGGTTCACCTGGTGGTGTTGATATTGTCTCAGTTGCTGACAGTAGGAATTCATTTGTGGTACTGTACATTTGTTGATAATGCCTCCTCATGACTCTGAACTTTGTGGGAGAATTTGGTCCAGGCAGGCTTTGTTGCTCTAGACCTTATCCTCCATTGGACAAGTGAAATAAAAATATTTAAAGAATAAAGTCAGCATTTTAAAAAAAGAAAGTTTAGAAGCTATTTAACAGTGCTTCTGTAAACACATTGCTTACCTAAATTGATTTGGCAGTGTTTATACTCTTTGATTATGTTGCTGTTCCCAAGATTACATAAGGAAATGAGTTATTGATCTTACTTTCATATCTTAATTTCATGTTATCTCAACAACTGTGGGGGAGGGGATTTTTTCTGTCTTTATAGAAATTTGGTTTTGGATTTTTTTATTTGTTAGGGTTTTTTTGAGGGGGTGGGTGTTCTATGAAATAAATTGCAGAACAATTTACATTTCTTCATTTGTCTTATTAACATGCTTTACTCCAAACCAGAGAAGTAGCAAAGAAAAAGTCACAAGAGGTCAGGCTGGGGTCTCTTATAATAAGAAGAAAAGAAATTAATAAGGAAAAAAAAACCCCAAACACAAAAACCGTTAGCACAGCTAAGGTTTTGCATTCTTAATTCACCTGAGTAGGAGGCTACAAGCAGGCCTTTTTTATGCCCTGAAGGATGTATTTTACCTTAGGAGCCTCCCCTTTCTGAATTTGCAAAAATATTAGTTACAGGCTGTAAGGCATGTCTGTCGTATAACCTAGCCCAAGGCAGAATGTAGTTGGCACTTCTTCCTTACAGGCATTAAACAAAGCCTGACAGTCTTTCCTGGGTGATCTCTTGTATTTTGTACCTAGCAGGGTGTCCTGGCTCCAGCTGGGATAAAGTTAATTTTCTTCCTAGTAGCTGACTTAGTGCTGTGTTTTGGATTTAGCATGAGAAGAATGTTGATAACACCCTGATGGTTTAGTTGTTGCTGAGCAGTGCTTACACTAAGCCAGGGACTTTTCAGCTTCCCCTGCTCTGCCAGGGGCACAAGAACCTGGGAGGGGGCATGGCCAGGACAGCTGACCCCAACTGAGAGAATGACTTCTTTTAAGGTCTTGGGGAATTTTAAGTTGAGCGAGAGCTCAAGAGTGCAATCTGGGAAGGGAGATGCCTCTGTCCAAAGGAAGGGAGAATGAACGCATGTCCAGGAGAAACTGTGGTAGGAGAGTTGAAGTAGAAGCTTAATTGACTAAACTTACTTAGTCAAACTTTGCCTGTATCAGGATGGAATGATTTAACTCACATTACTTTACATCACTATCACAAATAACATGCTGTTATGCTCCCGAAGCATGTTCTGATTCCCAAAGCCCATTTTGGGGGAGGCAGAGGCTGTGTGTACTAGTCTCACTGGACTGGGCGTATTCCATTAGGAACGGAAAATCAAGAAGTGGAATGAACTACTTCTTTTTTTCCTCCTGGTTTTTTTTTTTTTCACTTCTTCCATTAACAGCAAGATGGGAAGAACACTCTTTTTTTGTGGCATGCTAGATGGGGCAGAACACTTTGGGAAATAGTAAAATCCTCACTGAGGTCATGAGGATATAATATCTGAGTTATTTTTGTGATCCTCTGTGGTAGATTTAATTAACTTTTGTTCTAATGAAGGTTGCTTACTGCACACTTCTTACTAGTTGCTACTGCTTGTATGTGCACTTTATTCTACTTATGGTACTTAGACTATTGGCTATTAGCTTATTAAAAGCAGTAATTCTAGGTACGTAGCATTTGTGGGGAAATGCTTTGCTGGTTTGGGTAATACCATGTAGTCTGCTTATCTCTGAGCTGTTCATAATTTTAATTTAGGGGCACATAATTCCTCCCAGGAAAATCCCGTACCTTATTGTCAATGTGAAGTGCATAGGGAGTCAGATTTGCTGAATAAAAGAAATGGTTGGGGGGGTTAGCAACTGAAGGGAAGTATTCACATCCCTTCTTTCTGTTCCTCTGGGCTTTGAAATGGTAATTGCGCTGATAGCGTTTGAAAACACTTGATCTTATCGTAATTAGGACCCGAAATCAGCTTTGGTTGCTATCCAGTCTAAAGTGGCTTAGTAAGCGCTGTCATTGCTTGTGTGTCCGTTTGACTTGTTTTTTGAACCTTGTTGACAGTATATTTAGGTATTTAAAAATAAAAGGCAGCAGGTTTTCACCAGTACATTTTCAGGTTTTTGCTGAAAAACTCATGCGAGATAACACTGTAGGGTAATTTCTAACACCAGGAGTTAGGCTTTTTCTAAAATATGTTTTCATTACCTGTATATCTGAGTGTTTTCAGACATCTGTTGGAGTCAAGTGTTCCCCAGCCCTTTTTAAGTCTAACTTGAAAGGTTTAGCGCTGCAGGTATTTGGCAAAGCAGCTGGAAATGTTGCCAATTTTTTTTCATTATACATACTAAAAATAGGTGCTTATTTGCTGATGAACTGCTTTTTACAAAGCAGCACCCTCAAGACCTGGTTCTCATGTACCTCACATGTTGGAGCAGCATTATTAATTGAGCAAAAATTCCTCCTGGCCTCAAATCAGTGCCACCTGCATCCCCAAGTACCTCACTATTTCTCAGACTGCCAGCAACTATAGATTCTGTTGGCATCATTAGGTCCTGGCCAACCAGCAAAAAGAGGCAGAGTAAGTTCCTATCCATCACCTAGAAAGGGACAGTAGGGATTCCATACCTGGGTTTTTCATAGATCAGCTCATCTGTGAATGGCTCCGTTAAACACAATTTCTGAAAAACGTGTTTTCCACACTATGCATCTGCATGTTTCTGAACAACTCTACCTTTGAATAGAAAAAGTCTTTTCAGAAGAACTAGCTGCTTATACCATTATCCCATGAAGCTCAACAAAATGTCACGTTGTGCGTTATGAGGAGATGGCATTTTTGAAGTTGTAGTCTCAATCTTTAAATAACAAGCACACATAATGTGCAGTGGCTGTTAGACTGCTTTTTCTTCTAAATTTTCTGAAGAGAAAACCTGAACAGCTGGTAGTCACAATTTAAGCGTATTATTCAAGTAAGCGTATTATTCAAGAATGGTATTTATAATAGTTAGGGAGAGAAGGGAAACTGAACACAGTTGGCAGAAAGTAGGGAAACGTGCCTTTCTCAAGAAAGAAGCTTAAGTATTTATGGGAGAGATGCTACAAACTGTATTGCTGCTACCAACTCACTAGACTTAAGAGAATCAGAATATCTTAAGTTGGGAGGGAGAAAAAGCCCAAATTAATTCACATCTTAGAACTGCTTCTCAGTCTTCCATCTATCTGTTGGTGGAAATGAAAGCTTGTCATATTTTCATGTTTTAGAAATATTTGATGCTGTGAGATCTAGATATTGATGTCAGTGGGTATTGTGGCTATTCGCAGGCATTAATGGACCTGAGTACACGCGAGGTACATAAATTCAGTTGGTAAGAGTACGTGTTAGCCTTTACTCCAGCTGGTGCTGTAATACTGTGTTCAATTTATAACAATTGCGATGAGATTTCAAAATTGAGACTACCATTTTAATTATGAAAATAGGGAAAAAATTGTCCTTATCTTTAATTCTTTGATTATTAAGATGAAGTGGTTCTGCTCTCATAGGAATTGCAGAAAAAAACCCTCAGATTTATTCCATCCAGCTATGCTTTAACAGCTTGCTTAAAACATTGCCTGGCTCATTATTTGTCTTGCAGAGAATAAAAAGGGGCATTTATTTATTTATCCCTAAGAGAAAAAAAATACAAATAGTTCAGGCAATTTCAACTCTTCTTTTTCAAAGATTTATTGGGAGTTAAGATTCATTTATGTCACTAAGGTTGGATGACAGTGTTGTGCTAATAAGGCAGAATTTAGAAGGCTGATCTTTTGTACCCAAGTAACTCCTTCCTTTGATCTCATTTTCCTCTGGCAACTTTTGACTGGCCAAGGCATACTTGACAGAAATGCAGGGTTTTTTCTTACGGGCTTGAATTTTCAGGGGGTCAGAATGCATTTATACGTAGGCTTATGGCATATCACAGAACTTCGTAATTTTAAGATATGAAAAATTATTTTAAGCAACAAGTGTAAATGTTTAATGAAAATACTCCTTTATGCGCACGTGCACGAAAGGGTAAATGAAGTATTATAACAAGTTAAAACAGTTTGTACTGTTCAGTCATTGCTTTAATCGTGTATAGTAACAAGATCTGTCCTTGGACAGTTTGATTTTGCTATGAGACTAAATAATGTCCTTGCTGAAATGCAATTTCCCTGTTAATATAAAGTCCCTTTTCAGAGGCAAAGAACATCTTATTTATCTGTTTATTGTTTGTTTGGTTTTTTTTTTTTTTTTTTTTT
>NW_009258269.1:244285-286352 GCF_000687185.1 Egretta garzetta
AGTCCTGGGAAAATGGAATAAGGCAGATAAAGAGAAGAGGCAGTTGTTTCACTGTGGGTTGTAAATTTACTTCCATGGAGAGTTACACTTCCAGCTGTGGCTGATATGTCTGACTGAGTCATTTAAGGCTTTGATGTCAGTTATAAGCCTAGCAGAGAACATCTCTTCCATCTGTAGGTGTTTGAGTCTGGTTGTGCCTGATGTAACCCTACTTTTCAATCACTTGCATCTTTCTAGCACCAAATACTACAAGATGCTTATTCTGCACTAGCTCCCCATGTTGCTCGTTGTTACCCATGGTGTGGAATTATCTGCTTACCAAGAATCTAAACGCTTAATTGTGTGGTGACTGCAGCAGATCATCTGCTCAGCAAGACAGGCTATTGCATATTGCGGTTGTGGTACACAACGGATGCCTATTATGTTTTGACTGCAGTCCTTTAGTCTTTTATCTAAAATGCAGAGAGAAAACATGCTGGGAGAGATCCCTTTCCCACTCCTACTGCACAGTATCTCATCTTTCTTGGTATCGATTGCTGGAATGCTCCTGCTTCTAGATTGTGAGGTCTCCTGATCTAAAAATGAAGTCTTCTGTGGAGAGAACAACTCAACACAGAAAAACAACTTGTTAGTTTTTATGTTTTCAGGAGGTCAGTAAGGTAAATGGTTATTTTTCCAGATACAGCTTTGACGTGCATTTAGAAATCTCTAAGGTTCTGCGCTGTGTGGCCTGTTATAAAATATTTTTTGTATGTTTTCAGGTATTTTAATTTTAGTAAAAGATTTGGGGTTTAAGACAATAAGTGGTATTTTCCACTCTGTAGAACCTACGTGCAAATGAGTAAAAAAATGAAGAGATTACCACATAAGCTATTCTAAATATGTCGCTACAGAAAAGACTGAAAATACAACTTCAGTATTGATGATTTTCATCAGGTGTTGTAAATGCTATTGAGCAATCTTTGTGTACCCCTTTCTGATGAGTAACTTTGGCCAGCACTTCATATCTGAAAGAGATTTTCAGGAAATGAAATATATATTATTTTACTCATAATTAACATAATTTTGAATGGTTATTTTCATATTTTAAACAACAACATCACATAATAACCCTGCTGGTGTATTATGCATTTGCTGCGTAATGTTCTTTTTTTAAGTCATAATGTGCTGATTCAATGCAGCTTCTGTATTGATACAGTTTTGGCTGTAAAGTAGTAAGCTCAAGTGAGCACCAATTAGACAAGAAGCGGATGTGTAGTACCTGTAATTACAGATAATATTTTTAGCTTCAGAATAAGCTAGGCTTCTCTAAAAGTAAAGAAATTATGTATTCTAGACAAAAGGTATTCACTTGTGAAATGTTTTCAACAGGAATATCTGAAATATCAGAAGTGCATGTGCTATGTTAAAATATAATGCAGGTATAGAGGAGGGATTTCAGATACAGAAAGCTTATGTAACAGGGGAAAAGAAAAAGCCAAGCCCAAATACTACATTTTATCTTTAAAGTTTCATGGGGAGATTATGAATAAAGTACAGAGCTACTTAAAAAAAAAATAAACAAAAATGAGATAGCGTTACCTACAGCGTTATGAATTAGATTCATGTAATTCTCCAATTTTAATTCTTTAACTTGTGAAATAATAGAAGTATTTATACAAATAGGCCCTAGAAGCATCCATGAAGATATGTTTAGCAATGTATCACCTCTGCCCCATTGGATATCTAGAAATGAAGTCTAAATGTACAAATATTACAGTAAGGGTAAATTAGTGTCAACAGGTGAAAAACAAAAGTCAGTGCTAGAATGGAGAAATAATTTCACAATATCAATTCAAACTTCCTTCAAAAGTGAAGGCCATGAGATTTTTTTATTAGTGTATGACATCCTAATATAACCATGTTAAGTCCTTACATTCATATATACTAACTGGGTTTTGACTTTGTATCTTATTCCTAGACTTGATCTAGCACCAAAGACTTCATGTGCTTTTTGAGAAAATACTCACAATGTAAGGAGAATTACTGAAAATACCTTTCAAACCAAGTTACTTATATCAGAGTCCAGTATGACAGCTTTTTGTACGCTTAGTGTTTTTAAGCTATGAAGTTTCTTAAAGCACTCATTTTCAAGAGTTTGGCATAAATGTTTACCCAATGTACAGTTTTGAATATGTATTTTGATTCCTAAATGGGAGATAAGCAGTCTTTAGAACATGCTTTAGGTAGGTGCTGAAGGAAAAGCTTTATACAAAGAGACTGTTGGCAAAGTCAGGAGATCTCAAATGGAAACTTCGGTTGAATGGCATCAAAGCAATTGCTCATTCCTGTCTTTAGGTGTTGCTTTTGTACTGTGTCAAATTAACTCTGATGCATTATAGCATGTATTATTTTTGTGTGCTTGGCATAGCTATTCAAGGTAAATTTTCAAATAACACTAATAAAGAAAATGAATTGTACATAACAAACAACTTATAACTGAGACAAGAGAAGCTGGGTAGAAGTTATTTTCAAGCAGTTATCTTCTGACCATGCTATTTGGGTAGACTCTCTGGCCATACATTGAAAACTAATTTAGGAAAATGACAATTGCTTTATCATTAGAATTCAATATGAATGGTACAAAAAATTACTCTTCGGTCTGTAGTGATACTGAGTTGATACAGGGGAGAAATATGATTAAATTATACTACTTTCTTTGCACCACTGGCCATATTTTTCCAGTTACCATGGAAGTGGATTGCTTCCTCCTAAGTGTTGCCGTTGTTGTGCTCTTAATAACTAGGTTTCACATAGCTACAAGGTTTTTAAATAGTGTTTCCATCTTGCATTGCCTTCCATTTCTAAATCAATGATAGCTTGCCACATTACTAGGAGGTAATTTCTGCTGTTGCTTTGTAAAGATTTTTGTTATTATCTTTTCATCTGTTTTCTCTGGCTTTCTCCTGCTGCTCTGTTTTGGTCACTGAAGTAGTAAATGTGTATTTTTAATCTCTCCTGTCACACTGCTTGTCTGGTCTCTCTTCTGCGTATTTTATATCTTCCAGGTTTAGTTTGTAATTGTTGCTCACTCTTTCAGTAACTGACAGTGGTCAGCATTTAGCATTGGGTCGGACCCACTTTGCTAAGTCTCTTCTTATTTCTATTTTTCTGTGTCTGATTATCAGTAGAAGTTTGTACTTGATTAATTTTTTCCACCTGTCATTACATCAGTGTAATCACAGCTTTAGAAGGCACAGCAAACATAAGTTTGATTTGGTGCTCATAAATGCCTAAGTGAATTAATTTAGCTTTTGCCTCAGTATCTGGATTACTCATCTCAAAGTTGAAGCAGTGAACTCCCAAATTTTAGTCTTGTGAACTTGAAATGACATTGAAGAGCATCTCACTGCTGTTGGACCACTGCTTTAAAAGAATTCATGTGTGAGGAAAGGTCAGTTCATGATTTTGGGAAGGTTTATAATTAATTCTGTACTTGATTTAGGCATCTTTCCCAAAATAATTTTGTGGACCCAGAAGTGTTCTGTGTCTGAAACTAGGTGCAGAAAAAGGCCGGCTTTTGCAAAGCCACCTAAGAATAGGCAATGCCAATTTAAGTTTTTTGGAGTTTTTTTTTTTTTGTTTGGTTTGGGTTTTTTACTGTAATCATCTCTGTTTTATGTTGCAAGGAGCTGATGCGCTAATTCTAATGTGTTTGCTAAAAATAACTTGGAGTTCCAGAACTATATTTTGGGTTTATCACCTATTTGCACTTCAAAAGGAAGGACAATGTGCAGACCTATTTTCTGTTAAATAGACAGTCATCATCTTGTAAGGAATAGCCTTGAAATCCTACGTGGTGTTTATGAATACAAAATTGCTTCTTTGCTCCATCTCAGCCCCTCTGTTTTATTTTGGTTGAGGAGGAATCAGTCTGAAATCAGATTTTTATCTTAGCATGACTTATACATTTTAAGCTTTGTCTCTCTTCTATTATTTTTATATATATTACTTACAGTTCTGTTCTATCCCTATTAAGAACATTCCTCTAAGTATTTGAAACTGTGTACAGTTGCACAGGGTTCTATGCTTTCAGCTTTCTTTCAAGCCAAAATTTGAAAGAAATTTCTGTGACAATACAATAAAGCAAAGCAGAAGCAGCAGAAAATTTAGAAAGGTAAAGGAGAGAGAGCAGTATTCTGTTGCTGTCCTAAGCTAAAACCTTACCTTAGGCAAGGTTTATACCAAGATCAAGCCCAGAGAATTTGGCCGTTCAAGACCATTCATAGATCTTCAGGCCCAAGAGATTGGTATGAACTGTACATTAGAAGCATCAATCCCAATAAACTCAGGAAATATGGTCATTATTGTGGGTAAAGGAATTTCAACAAATTTAGATCACAATTATTTAAACTGATGGGAAATTAATTCCATATTAAGTAACTGTGGAATAGTTATCATAATTAAACACCTGAAAGAACATACTTGTACTCCTGTGTGATGATTAAGATTAAGGGAAAATGTGTCTAGAAGGTTAAACAGAAGAAAACACCTAATGACATCCTCTGTATGAGAAATCAAGATCCTGTCCTTTGGTCGGTCTAGATCAGTCTAAACTTGCAAAGCAAAACTGAGCAGCGATCTACAAGTTCAGAGAAAAGGTAAACTCCATTGATCTGTTATAGAAGCAAGGGAAATTAAGTTATGTTACACTGTGACAAGATAATCCCTTTCAGTAATATTTCTCAGTAACTATTTGTGAAGTCAGACAGTACCTGCTGTGTTTCTCTGAGCTGTTCTGGGATACATTTTTTTACCATCTCTTTTCTAGCTCCATCTTCTCCATTATGTCAGTTATAATTGATAATTGATATTATGGATAACTACGTAAGGAATTATGACTTCTCCAATCAGATGACTTTAACTCTCTCCTCTTGGAGAAACGTTTAGTTCTTTAAACAGGAATATGCTCTCGGCAATAACTAAAGTTATATTTTCTCTTATTTTCATCAAAATCTCAAAGTGTTTTATAATTATTTGTTTAGCTTTGTACCTTGTGGCTACTTAATGAATACACCTTTTTGGTCAAAGGGGAGACTGAGGCATATAGAAGTGAAATCACTGAGGTAGGACAGCATGGCATTGGCAGGAGCCAGGAATAGAATTCGAACCTACTGCCTGAGTGACTTCCGATGACAGAAATAGATACACCCTTTAGGCAAAATACAAATGCATGAAAATATTGGGAACTTGACAGCACGGATGTATTGTGTGCTTCCTGCAAATGTGGCATTCCAGTATGTCAGATAAAAATACCTTTGAGAATGAAAGGGATATTCACAGAAGACAGCTTAGTTATAATTATATTCTATAGAGTCCTGCAACTATTTTTATTATTATCAGTAATATTTACTGAAAATTAACTACCTCATTATTTCTCTTGTGTCCTTGGGACTTCTTATGTATGGCTAACATTAAACCACAAGCTCTTCACAAAAATTTTAAAATATGACATACAAGAAGTATGTCCAAATAGATTTGGACTAAGAAATTTCATGTGTTTGTTATTATTTCTACCGTATCTTGCGTGATATTTCTGCACTAAAAGATGAAGTACGTAAAAGTATGGGTTTTTTTAATGTAAGACACATTATCAGCGTCATACCTGATACTGCCCAAACAGGATATTTAGGTGACATGTTTCATCATAGGTGCTGGAGTAGTGTGTAAATACACAGAAGTTGGGCAATAAAAGTCCCCCCTACAAAAGACTTTGAGTGAAGGGAAATGCCATTCTGAGCAGCTGGAGCTGAAGAACTCGATTACGTTGTGAGTTGGCAAGATATATACTTTGTAAATCAAAGGAGAATTGAGAGCAATGTAGTTCTACAGAAAAGACATGATGCTAAAAAGGTCTTGACCCAAAACTCCTACTTGGAAGAGTAATGGGGTTGATGACAGACAGAATAACATGTGGGTGTCTGTGATTCTGCCTAGCTGTGTGGGGTTGGTTTTTTTGGTTTTTTTTTTTTTTTTGCAAAGTCTTAAACTGTTTGTGTCAGGCATCAGGCAGTTTTGTAGATAAATGTACCCGTGCAAGTGAAGCGTTAGGGAAGAATGTGTTTATTTTCTTGTGGGTAGTGTGGGGCAGCTTGTGGAGGAAATCACATTTTCCAGAATAGGAGTTGATCACATAGAAGGCTGAAAAGAAAGTACAATAGTCTGTTCAGAGCAACATAGGCTGAAATTGCAGTGGATACATAGGGCAATTTGGTGATGTTATGTGCTTGGAAAGAAAATATTCTTTAGGTGTTTGCAGTTTTTATCCTCATGGAAAACCATAACAAAGGGTTTCAATCCAGCCAGCCAAGGTGTTGCCCTAATGAAGCAGTGTGCTGCTTTGGACTATTGCTTAGTGGTTAAATAGGATTCCCTGTCATAAGCCTGCCAAAAGCTGACCTTTTGCTTTACCTCCATCATTAAGAACCTGAATTTTTTTTTTTTTTTTTTGGGTGGTGGTGAGACTAAAATTCATTTCACTGACTCTTCTGTTTCTCACAGTGGCTCACAAACGGCTGCCTAGGGAACAGTATAACAGGAGCTGGGAAACAGTAACACTGCCTGCTGTGTTCTCCCAGTCTCCAGTGACCAACAACATGCAGTAGTGTCCTCCCCTCATTTTTGTCTTTGATGTGTCTAATCCCTTTTGAGCCAGCATGAAATTCAGGCATTCACAGCATCCTGTAGAAATGAGTTGCATAGCTGAGCAAGATTAGCATAAAAGCTCCCTCTTTTTGCTTATTTTGAATGCACATTCTGATTTTTTTCAGTGTTCTCCAATGCTTGTATGAGAAACAGTGAAGACTAAGTTGCTCATCTCCATGGTGCTTTTGATTTTGTAGATTCTACCATATCCCTCCTCAGTCATGTAGTATCCCCTGACTAAAGAAACCGTGTCTCAGGCACAATCCAGTAAATGTGTTTGGTCAGTTCTTTGTCACATTTATTTGCTCATTTTCTTCTCTTTTTTTTACTTCTTGTATTTGTTTATCTTGAGATGGGAGACCAGAACACCACACAGAATACAACACAAGGGTGCACCATTCCTTTGAGAGTAACATATGGATATCTTGTGGTCTCTTAATCTTCTGCTAATAATTCTAATTATTGAATTATTGCTTTTTCTTATGCTACTAGACACTACTAAGAGGGTGGGTTTTTTATGGACTTGTCTGTTATAACTATTAGATCTTTTTCCCGACTGGTAATAGCTAATTGGCAGTCAGTCATTGTATTTGGACAGTTAGGATTCTATTTAACTTGGGTTTACCGCTTTCAGGTTGCAGTATGTCTGCCCTTGCAGTGTTTTCCATAGAAATATTTCAACTTAAAACTTAAAAATTTTACCTATGAAGCAGAGGAAAATGGATTGCTTGTTTTCAAAACTGTAAATTGAATGAAACTGAATTATTTAAATAAACTTTATAAATATTTAGAGATACAATTGACTTTTAGTTTACGAACATACTGTGCTGGAAAGTTAGACAAAGAAATTAGCTTTAGAAATGTGACTTTATCTTGCTGCATTAATAACAAGCATCAGTAGGTGCCACTTTTCAAGCTAGAGGGATAATGTTCATGCTCTTCCTCCTGGAAGAAATAACTGTATATTAACTTAACTTTGAATGTGTTTTTATAATCGACCTGAGAGGAGGATGGGCAGAGGTGTCATTCTCCCCTCACCAACTGTGAGAAAACCAAAAAGCTGCACATAATATCTTTTAATTGGGGAAATGCAGTGGCAGCTCCTAACTCATAATCTAAGTACAAGGAACACTTTTAGCTGTCAAACCCATGAGGAGGAGGCAATAACGCTCTTGTAAATGATTCAGTTTTGTCACATAGAAGGTAAAATTGTGTTTGAAAGAATTGCTGTCTGTGTTTTCTCAAGAATGCGATGCAGTGTGCAGCAGAGGAAGTTATATTGTCTGAATTTTTCAGTGGAGATAAACTTCTTGACAATCGTGTGCTTATTTTTTTCTTTATGTATAACAGACTATAAATAACATCCCATTGCACAGAACGTCATCTGCTGTGTTCATATAGGTGTGAACTTTGCTTCTTCTAGGGTGTTCAGTGTTCAAATATCTTTCCATCAATACCACATATGGCTGGAATAGATTCCCAGAGGTTACATTCATCTGTATTACTGCTTTTCTTTTTTAGGGTGTTCTTGAGAGCCATCAACAAATTTGCAGAGACAATGAACCAGAAATTTCTGGAGAACATGAATTTTGAAGTCCAAGTAAGTGTTTAGGATTTTTACCTGAGTCGGGGAAGTATGTGCAGGTGTGATCATTCTGGTCTGTCAGAGCTCCTTCTGGTACTTTATATTAGTTTCAAAATGACTGCTGATTTGAGTTTGGCAGGATTAGGCCATCTTTGATATGACATGAAAATCGTACCATGATTATTTATGATAAGGCACCTAAACAGAGTATTTTGTACGGTGATTCTCTCAGAACTGGCAAGCAGAAAACTTTTTTTTCTTAGCCAGCCAAGTGTATTCAGAAAGGCAATCTTTGATGTAACGCACGTAGCTGTTACAATGTCACTCCTGTGTATGTAGGGCAGAAGGAGCTTAACTTTGATTCCTAGAGTATTCAGCACTTAGAATTTATTTTTATTTTTAACTTGTAGTCTTCCCTGATAAGTCCTTATTTATTTATTTATTTATTTTCCTTTTTTAATAGTTCTTTCTGAAATAACTTAAAATTAGGGCTTTTTTTTTTTAGTTTGCTCAATTCTTTACAACTTAACTGATTGGTCATGCATTTTACCATATGTTTGGCTTGCTTTAGAAAAAAATGAAAATGTCTGTACTTTTTACATTCATTAAATTGTTATTAAAACGTAAATACAGTTTTAGAATCAGGATTTATCACTACATGCTGCCTGATTATGGTGTGTTCTATAGATAGAAAAACCACTAACAAAGTATATTATGAAAAATGATTCTATTTCACTCTTTATATTAACTGTAGTTAAGAGTAAATGTTTTAAATTCAAAAATGCTTCTTGATTGCAAAAATCTAATCTCTTCTAATCTAATCTAATCTGATAATAATTTATTGACCCTAACCATGAAGTTCAGAGAAAGTTCAGGGCTCTGCCTTCTTGATTTCTTGCGGTTTATGTTTTATGGTTGATGTTGCACCTCGCAATCTGATTTAAGTGATTCTACTCTACTGCATGTGAATGGTTAGGCTTACTATCCTAAAAACTGTTTGGGTATTGGTGTCTCGGTCCTGAAAATTTGAATATAGAGAAGCACTTAAAGCTAAAAATGTTATTAATTGAAATGAGAAACTTGAGATGTCCTTTAGTGGATCTTCTTGGTATGACCAATGCCTGTTACCAGATGCAGGTAGACTTACATGTCTTTACCTAATCTTTGTTCAACTAGCTAGGTTGAATGGGGCTAGGTCAGGTTGGATGGGGCTTTGAGCAGTCTGGTCTAGTGGAAGGCGTCCTGGCCCATGGCAGGGGGGTTGGAACTAGATGATCTTTAAGGTCTCTTCCAACGCAAACCGTTCTATGATTCTTCATTTTCTGAGGATCAACTTTATCCAAATAATTTCTAACAAGAATTTTGCCTAACTATTCTAGAGCCTTTTATGGTAAGAGAATAGTCTGTGTCTTCCCTAAACATACTATACTATATTTGAAGTTAAAAATTTTCTTAAAATGCTCTAAGGCACTGGGTCATAATGGGCAGGAACAACTAGTAAGGGGTGGAAGGAGGACTAACTTCAACTAATTTTTCTAATAAAAACTTTGTCTTTTGATATCATAGGTTACATCTTCCTACTCTGCAATATAAATCCATGCTTCTCTGTCCTGTCCTTTCTGGCTGTGGAAAGTTTGGCCTTGGAAGTGTAATTTTTCATGTGGATTGCACTTACTTAAATTGTTCTCTAATAGCATGGATACCGAAGTCATTTGCTGTAGTCCAAGAAAATTCTTCTGCATCACTAGAAAATGAGCAAATGACAGGAGAGAGAGACAGTATTTTTTTTTTTTTCAATCAGTATATATTCTGGCATTAAACAAACATGAGCAGCGGTTAACTCAAAGTAAATGAGAAACTTTATGAAAAAGGTCACTTTACAGTTTCAGCCTCTGGGGCTATTGTTCTTTTTAGATTTAATATTTGGTTTTCCTCAGTTGTTTTGGAGTCTTTTTAGTTAATAAACAAACAAGTGATGCTTTGTGGAGCTCTTGCAGTGCTTGTTTGCTCTTATTTTATCAATTAAGGTACAAACAGGCTAATATCATAAAGGAGCTTCTGCTTTGGCAGCTGCTTTGTAAAAAAATCCCTCTGAACCAAGCTTACTTCCATTATTATTTATCCATTGCTTCACTGTTAGGTTTTTTGGATACACAATAGTGATGAGAAACTAAAGCAAAACTTTCAGATGCAGTTTCCTTCAAAGGCGAGCAAATCTTGGGGATTTCTTTGAGGTGTCTGTGTTTAAAAGAAATTTAGGAGTTTGAGAGAAACCTTTGCTTTAATGAAAATAAGCGATACATTCATGTTCCACAGGGAGTGTAGTCATTGCCAAAAACCATACAGTAAGTCTGCAGGTAGAAAGAAATGCTGGTATGTTATTTCTTTAGTACTCACTTCAAACTATTCGGTAATAAATGCTACAGCGCAAAAAAAAGTATCAGCAGGGGAAAATTGATGGAAGCTCAACGACATTGAGATGCATTCAAAACTTCCCACCAGTTTGGAATCTCTCTGTGCAGCTGTTTCTGTTTTTATCTGTATGCATGTAGAAAAATGATGAATTTGTACAAACCCACCTTACTTTTGTTATTTTGATCTGGGAGAAAATTTGGAAGTGGCATAACTCTCTGTTTTGTTAAGAGCTAGAGCCCGATAACCACATGGCCTGTTCATTTCCATAGTCAGCCTGATGGAGGAAGGGCAGCCCGCCATGCGTTCCTAACCTCGGGTGCATTTTGGTCAGGTCCCTGCGCCTGCAACAGGAGGAGCCGAGTAGGCAGGAAAGAGAGCCACAGTACACACCAGTGGGTTCCCTTACAGCTGTCAACCGAGGGCCAGGAATTGATTACAGGAACTGTAGGATATGCTTCCTGAAACCAGAATTGAGACAATTGCATACCATGGAGTGCAACTTAACCTCAAGTTTTTACATTGGGCTCTTTTTTTCAAATTCTAGGAAATAAAATATGATCTTGAAATGTGCTTCTGCTATTGCCAAGCCTGACGGAGATTTTAGTGAGCATATTTGATGTGTTTTACAAATAATGTCCAGCTGTTTCACTTGATATGAATAGGTGTTGTGCATCTAAATTTAATCTAACTTTTGAAAGGTGCTGTGTGCCTGTGTTACATAAGTGACTACTACAGATCTAAAAACTTTAGTAAATTATTGCATATAGAGTTTCTGTGCAACAAATGGATTTTTCATTAAAAAACAAAAAAAAGCCCAGAACAAGAACTGTTTATTCAAGGGTCAGTTATTGAGTATGCAGCAGCCTTCAGGCAATCCAGTCTCCTGTTGGGGTATGTGGGCTGTTCATTTTCTGTTTTGAAAGAAAAAGGAATGAGTAAAGTTCAGACCATTACTGAGCTTATGCAGCAAGAACAATGTCTCAAGAATTTGGAAGCTAAATCAGAGGCAACTATTTTAATATTCCTGATTAAGGGAAATTTAAGCTATGGAAATAGAATATATTGGGATGGGGAAAATAGAGATGCATATTGGTGAAGACCTAAAAAAAATAGTTACATCTTTAAGTAACTACTGGTGTGGGATACCCCTGGGGTCAGTTGGGCTCAGCTGTCCCAGCCGTTTCCCCCCCCCACAACATCTTGTACCGCTTGCTGGTGGGGTGGGGTGAGAGGCAGAAAAGGCCTTGGCCCGGTGTGAGCCCTGCCCAGCAGGAACAAAACCATCCCTGGGTTATCAGTGCTGTTTCCAGCACAAATCCAAAACACAGCCCCATACCAGCTACTGTGAAGAAAATTAACTCTATCCCAGCCAAACCCAGCACATGTTTATAGGATGGTGGTTTCAAATCTGATTATTAACAAATAGTTGAAGAAAAGTCTTAATAGAAAAAAATAAATTTAAAAGGCCATTTAAAGCACAGTCAGGTAGGTCTGAGGATTTTCCACTTGGCTGAGTGATTACGTGACAATATATAGCAAACAATCTGACCAAACAAAACAAGTAGACTGTGAAGTAATTGAGCAACTAAAAAAGGGTATTTTAAATCTAGACAAAAGCAATAAAGATATCTTTGCTACTCTACTGAAGCTTGTTTAATGGAGGAAAAATGTTCCTGGCCTTTTTCTTGTTTCCAAAGCAAAATTGCTTTTTTTTTTTTTGCTCATTTTGTGGTTTGGGCAGAAAAGGAAAGAAGTGTGGTATTGTTTAGGACCTTTTTTCTGAAGGCCGTGACAATATAAGTTTTAATGGTGTTTAGTTTTTTCTTAGACTTTGTTGCATTTTGTGTCAATAAAGTCTTTTCTGTATGATTGTAAATTGCTTATATTTTCTCTTTTCCCTCTTATTTTTTTTTGTTTGCTCTCAATATTATAGTTATTTTTAAATAATATTAATAAGGATTATCTTAATTGATTGCAGAGCTGTCTCATTAGCCAGGCAGTATCCATGCTACTTGCCGCATATTGGTGCTCACTAGTCAGGATCATGCTACATGGTTGTAAGAGGATTTGTGTCTCTGGTTGTGGTTTGGCTTTGGTGTTTGGTTTTTTTGGCAGGGGAGGGGGTTTGGAAATACAGCTGTTACAGGTGGCTTCAGATGTGTTCAACATACAATTTTAAAGGAGATTGCAATGTTGGCTTTTTTGCTGTTCTGTATCAAGTAACAATTTTTTAAGGATTTGCTAATTTCAAATGCGGAGATCAGACAGCCTGTCCAAATCACTGCTTTGCAGCTGGGCGTCTGCAGGATAGCAGAACAGACTGTAATGATGTGTAAATTCTGGATTTAGAATGTATGAGTTGAGATGGGTTCTTCAGAAGAGACTTAACACACAGACAAAAATAGTAAAAATTGTAGAATATATTTGGGGAAAAAAGTTCCCCGAAAGTCACCCTGGTTTCTTAGGTTTAATTATAACAAAAACTGTGTGTGGTCTGTACTTATGCAATATAGACATTCATGGTATCCTCAATAAACGTCTGAGAAGTAGATTTCATTTGTGGTTAATAGGAAAATTCTGGGACTTATCAGTAAACTTCTCTTTTACCTTTGTGGTAATTGTACCATCTTATTGAATCAAAAAATGCTAACTTCATTTGACTGAACACTTCTGTGTTTCAAGAGAAACTATTATACGCATACCTCAAGGGTAGCGCCCAGGGTGTTAACTAAGGGTGATTAATCAGGGGATACTGTGGCTTCCATATGCAGTCTAAATACCTTTACCCCTATTTATTTGACTCACAAGGATTATAATTAAGGAAATATTTAACAGTAATTCAATTTTGAAGCAGAATATTATCTGTCCATATGGATATAGAGATATAGGTATGAAATAAAAAAGCAAGTTCAAATACGAATTAACATTTTCTTTGTTGCTATACAGAAATACAATAATTAAGTATCTTTTCTGTTTACCAGATATGTCTTAAAAGTTTCCTTGTTTTTATGAATGCAGAACTAGCAATTTTATTTAGTTTGAATGAAACATAAGCCAGTCTTCCATCAACAGAAAAATGAAGTGTTTAAACAGAAATTAATTTCAGTTAAATTTTCCAGTGTGCACAGTTACCTTTATAGAACCTATTTAGACCTCGTATGACATTTTTGTTTTGGTTCGTAGCTGATGTCATTACCTAGGCATTATCCTTGTCCAGGAGAACAGTATTTTCACTCTCTTACCGTCAGCTCATGGCTCTGTCAGCTTTGGTTTTGGAAGTCTTGGTCTGTGTACTATTTCCACTCAGCGACAGAACACATCAGCACTGTAATGCAGTCAGCATCCATTGCCACCCTTAATGCCACTTAACTCATTGAAATGACCTTTTTTTTGTGCAATATTCCTTTTATAATGTTTCTGATTGGAGATGGCAGCTTCTGACATATTAGGGACAGGGAAGAGGGAACAAACAGAAACCATTTTGTTGTGGTCAGGCATAGCTATCATAAGAGTTTGTATTTTGGAAAATACAGTGCTATTGATTCCTGTTCCTTCCTACTCTTCCCCTCTGCTAGCAGTATTTTTACAGGGCATTAGAAAGGATTATATTTCTAAATCTGTACTGTCATAGCAATTATAATTTCATATTAATCATCTATATTCCTGCCACAGAATTTTATTATAGAAGGCATAGTCCGCATTCCATTCTAACATCAGTCTGATTTACAATAAAATGCTTATTTTTCATATTTTTCCTATCTTGCATGCATTGGCACCATTAGTAACTCAGAAGTAATGAAATGTGTTTTAGCATCACAAATGGAACTGCACAACTTACTTTTTAAGTCTTCGGTTAGAAACTCAAAAATCAAAAGCATCACTGCATTACAAATACACAGGGAAAAATACGCACTATATTGTGCAAAAATGCATGTATGGTGGTGATAGACATCATAGAATACCCTAGGAGATGGCTGATGCAGAAGTTAATAGATGATGCAACCATTAGAAAGTTTAGCTAGCTGTGTTAACTACGCCAGCAACCTTAGAAATGTTATATTTTTATATATTGTATATCTTGTTATGCATTTGAATGTTATCAAACTTCAGAGTTTAAAATTCATCTTTGATCCTTCTACCAACATTATAGCTGGGTCTTCCTAGAGTGACCTATGCTAAGTAATTGATTTTTTTATGCTCATCTGCAAAAGTCTTTGGACTTTGAACTCATTGCTCAGAATGGAAAGAAATACACAGGCTAGAAATTCTGGAAAATTTTGGCATACATAAAACTAGTTTTTACTGGGTTGGGGAGTGCCTTATTTCAGAAGTTTGATATATTTTCCAACATAGGAATGGTAGAGATGTCTGGAGTAAAAGCTATTTGCAAGTATTTTTCTTAAGTGGCATCATTAAGCAAGAAGCATATGACAAAACCACGGAGAGAATGGGATTAGGACACAAAAATGTTTAAAGACTAAAAATGAGTAAAACAAACTTTTGTTGGTTTATACGACGTGCTGTGTTACTTCAAAGCTTCTGTAAACTTCTTTTAATTAACTTGAAAATTTTCTACCTTTGTTCTGTCCTTTTGAAGTGCATAACCAATGCAAAGAAATTTTGGCTGAAGTCCCAAATGATTTTCACAATTCTTGATTTTGAGATGCTTAATACTCTCGCCTCCACCTCAAAGAAAACACTACACCTGTCATGAACTAGTCTGCATATCAGAGGAATAAGCCCTAAATATTGTGCTTGGAACTTCCAGAATTTATGGATGAGTTATAGCTCTGAAAATTTTATTTGTTAAGACTCCACTTAAACAAAATGCAATTCTTGGTTTAATTTTTAATGTTGATCAGTTGGTGAGTTACTCTGAACTTTAGTCTTCATGTTCTGCTTAGCCTCTCTTTAGCAATTTGTATTTTTCTAGTGTGATATTCTAAAAGACAATGCAGAATAATCTTCATTGAAGTTGGTTCAGAATTTTAGGGCTGCATGATGCAGCCGTGAGTGCTATCTTTGTGACTGAATTTCAGTATCTGTGGTTGATCCAGTTAAGGCATTTATTTAAAACACAAGTTGCTATTCATTGTTTAAAATTGTTTGTATTGAAAAGGCTCACAAAAATATGAAAAAATTGTTGTTTCTTTTAAATTACTTAGTTTTAAGTGACAAAGAAGTCAGTGTGTAAAAGAAAACGTTACTGAGGTAGAATCATCACATACTGTTCTCAGTCTCATATATCCTGGAAATCAATGGATCCTTTCTTATAAATGTTATCCAAAGGTTCAAAGAAGTTAGTTCTAGCGAACCTAGCTCGATAGCTGTGGTAACTACATGTAGTTTGCAATTATGCGTACATGCAGAAAATTCGAGAGTGCCATTTCTTTGCAAAATCAAAGTAATGAACCCATTATCTATCTGAAATGCATTATGTCTGCTGGGCTCAAGGGGCAGAGCCTGCTTTCACCATAATATTTCAAGGGGAAAAAAAAAATTAAACGAAACTGTAATATTGTCTGGTTTATGAAATGCTAGAGGGTACGTTTAGCATCTGCAACAATTTGTCAGAAATTCAAAAGTCTTCCAAAGACTTCATCTTTCTCCTACATTATCAACAATGATTGAGCAAAGATGTCTGTAGAGAAAACAGTAGCTAAAAGGTAGGCGTGAGTGCAGGAGAGGCATTGGCTTCAGAGGTGAGTAGGAAGGAGGAGGCAGTAGTGGTTACTTTTGGTAGTTATGCTGAAAAATCATCCAGAGCCCCCCCTCTTTGTGAGATGGCTAGAAATGTCTTGCTAAATTACTTCCCCATGTTCCAGTATGGCAGCTGTCACATTTTCTATGGGGAAGGCACCTCGTGTTTTCTGAAAAAAAAATGGAATGAGAGATCCTCTTCTTTTCAGTTCCCTTAGCCCTTACACAGAGGGCTACTGGCAGATCTGAGCCCTCTCGGTGTGAGCGGTTAACACCATGCTCAGCCGATTCAGTCGCCGAGTTGTGAAGTGTTACCCCGCACGAAGGCAGCCTGTGCTGTTGCTGTCAGGCGCTGCCTCTCCGTGGGAGTTTGCGATGAATAATGGATAACTCCTTACAGAGAAGGGTCGCTTCTCGGCTCTGGCTCCCAGTGCACCCTGTCCCCAGCTGACAACTCGGCGCTGGAGTTCACGTCAACAAGCAGCGAAGCGCAAGTACCACACAAATGGGAGCACGGGAGCTCTGGTCCTCTCCTGTCCCTGTGCTACTTCACTCCAGCCCTACCACATGCTGGATAGCTGGATGTTCCAATGCAAAACTTCTTGGAACGCTATTGTGGGCTTAAGAGAAAACACAACAGGTCTCACAAGTGGGTGTCTTTTGTTTTGGTTTGGTTTTTTTTTAAATGTGTTTCTATTGGCTTTTGCCATTTTTTACTTTTGAGAGACTACTTTGCCTCACAGGGTTTTAAAGGTAGTTTTGGTACTTAAAAGCTTGCAAGTCCGTAACTTGAATACACTATTGAAATGCAAAGGATCGCATTTTTTCAGCCATCATAGGGTACTCTGAGGACAAAAGGAAATGTGTTTTATAATTAAGGATATTGAGTCTTTAGGGTGTGTCTCTGACAAAGGTGGGATTGAACCTGGAGTTACTAAGTGAATAAACACACCATTAACTGTAGTAATAAGGCTTCAATTTTCTCCCTATAATCTAGAACGATTTGAAAAATTTTCCATTTTACTGGTGTAATTACAGCTTCTCGAGGGACTGAAAACTCTAAATTGGTCAAATTAATCTTTTAAAATCTTTGATAAGGGTGGAAACCAGGCCTTTCAGGGCATAAATAACATTTATCCTGAGGAAAAAGGCTCCAAATTAGTATGTACTATTAGTGTACTGTCAAAAATTAGATAGAAACATAATTTAAATGTTTATATTAAGGGGAAAAAAGAAGCTGCTGCCTTATTAGTACTCATATTCAAATGTAGATATTAATAAGGCTGTGATTGGTTTGGGTGAATTCAGAGCATCTTTGCGTGGCGTAATATGTAACAGATTAATAACTGTCTCCAGTGAAATGCTCCTTGAGTCTGTGTGTCTGCACCAGGGATAACTCTGCTCTCTGGACTGTAAATACTTAAAGACAGAAACAGCCCTCCTAAGGGCTTTTAAATAAGCAAGTCTGCTCAGGAGAGCTGTAGTTGGGCCTCGAAGGGAGGAATAAATTAAATGCAGGATCCTCTTCATTTTATAGAGGATGCTTGAGAGTTTTATTTATTACAGGAAATGTCTGTATTTTTGTGTGTAGTTTTGTGTGTTGGTATCTATTTTTCCTGCATTTTTATGCACAAGGGAGTTTTCCAGGTTATAAAGGACAGAGGTCACTGAAGTTTTTGATGAAACGTTTTATTTCTAGGCTATTTTGTGTGGGTTTCCAACCTAGGGTTGTATTTCACCATATGAAATTAAGAGCTTTGTAGTAGTGGCATATGTTTTGTTTCCATCCTTTAAATTACCACTGCATACATTTACCATTGCCTTTTTACTGTCTCACTGATACCTACCACGCATGTTTTTAGATGCAGCTACGTTTTTAAAAGAAGGGTCTAAAGCCATTGCTGACCGCTTCAAAGCTTTTGAAAATAGTATTTACTTCCTTGAATTCATATTTCCCAGTGAAGTTTCTTTTTTCCCTTTCCATCTCTAGCATGTGAGAGCAGTACTTCATTTTGATTGTCTGGAGAACAAGTAATTTTGCTTTCAGAAACGAAGGGTTGTGCACTGGAAATCTAAGGGTTATACTTATGTTCAAGTACATGACTCAGTACTATTAGTAGTTATTTAGGGATGTATTTTGTCCTTGTTTCATATAGAGAGCTCTTAACAAAATATATTGGAATTTCACACAAAACATTGTTGAATTAGGATCCAAAGAGAAGACAGCAGATGCCTTTTGAAGTAGTTCTCAAATCCAGTGTAATTGCACTGGATGACTTTAGCTCCAAGTTGTTAAGATTTGCCGGCACGTAATGTATTTCACTCGTCCTGCTATGGTTCATGGTTTAACGTTGTTAGCTAATGAATCTCATATGAATCTTTTTTTAGCAATATTTATTCAGCTGCTGTGTTATTAAGAGCAAATGTGTAGTAGTGGTTATTAAAATTCATCTTTCTTGCTTTTCTGCTAATTGCATAATACTAATGATGTACATCTTTGCATAATACAAAAATCTCATATTGCTTGCATCGTTTGGTTTCATAAATTATTCAGCATTATGCATAGTTTAATGTTATTCCTGCTTTTCTCAAAATTATTATAATTTCCTTATATTCAATTTTACAGCTGTGGAACAACTATTTTCATTTGGCTGTGGCTTTTATTACCCAAGATTCACTACAGCTAGAAAACTTTTCGCATGCAAAATACAACAAAATCCAGAACAAGTAAGCAAAAATGTATACTTTAGCTTATGTCTTTAATTTTGTAGTCAATTGATGATAAAGGTAATGATAAAAATACCTTTTATATTTTTTTTCTAGATATGGAGATATGAGATGTTTAATTGGCTTTGCTATCCGTGACATGTGGTACAAACTTGGTGAGTAGGCAAATGAACTTAATTGCAGCCGAATCCATAGTGTATTGCTTGTCTCATTGAAAAATATCTGACATGAAGTGCTTTTGTAAATATTTCTGCTATTTGAACTTAAGATGTGTTTTCACTCCTGTGATTAAGCTTGGAATTGAAATGAGATACTGCTTGACTACGGCCTATATTTTTATTTCTGAGAGAACTCACAGCCTTCTCTCAGATTTGGAAGATGGCTGAAGTCACAAGATTTCAGAAACCTTATTTTGCTGAATTTGAGAACCAGATAAATTTTCCCTGAGAAGGTTACTGCTGGGTCTGAATCTACAGTTCCAGAGATTAGTAGGCTCAGATTTGGAATCTGTTTGGATTAAAATTCCCAAATGTTTTTACATTTGTTGTACAGCCATGTTCTCTTACCGATCCTTTGAGTTACATTAGTATGTCAGCCATATGAGAGGAAAATCAGAATCGGAACACTTTTTAGTTTTGGAACAAGTCTAGTTGTATTTTTGTTTATGAGAATATTTGTATCTCCTTGCAAGTTTTAGGCAGTATTGATATTCTTAAGAAGGGCATTGGATTCTGCTGGTGGTCTGCCTCACATATCAAATGTTTTTATTCCCCAAGAAACAAGCAGCATTTGAAGATGATCTTGGACCTGGTTGAGTTTTTTGCAGATTTGGGTGTTCACTGGCAGCTGATGTAACAGTTCTGCTACAAGATAATTTTTTGTGATTTCAGGGGTTGTGTTGTGTAGATAGTGTTTCTATCATTGGTTGCAATGCTTGATGCATTGGTTGGTTTGATTTACTGGGTGTAATGTTTTATGTTATTTAGAAATGAAAGCAAGTAATGTTTTTCTCCTTCATCACCTAGAAAGGTTACACCATGTGGCATTACTGTGTGGTGCTCCCTACTGATAGAATTTGGGGGATTCTTGGGGTTTTCTATTTTCTACTCTGAGTATTTAGAAGATGTCAAAAGCTGAAAAACTGAAATGTTGACTGAAAATGCCAACTCAGCCGGGATACTTGCTTATTTCTGGTGCTGAATTCTGGCATCTTAGAATGAGACTGTATCCATTAACATGCTTCAGCTTTTGAGAAGGAATGGAGATGAGTGACAAAGTTGTAGGACTTTACCAACATGGATGGTTGAAAACATTGCTTTAGGTGACTGCATGTCCTGAATGTTTTCCTAAAAAAATTTATTTTTTTTGTCTCAAATACCCATTTTGTGTTTCTGTTTCAGGCCAGAATAAAATTTGCTTTATTCCGGGGATGGTTGGACCCATCTTGGAAATGACTCTTATTCCAGAAGTCGAGCTACGAAAAGCCACAATCCCAATTTTCTTTGATATGATGCTGTGTGAATATCAAAGGACAGGAGAATTCAAAAAGGTACTTAAAGATACTCTGTGTGAAAATTCATTAAAATGTCATGTGGTCAGTTTATTTCTGGTAAATATGTATTGTGGGGGCTTTTCTGTTTACAGAGAGTAAAAGCCAAAATGGTATGAACAAAAGGAATAGACCTTGTGCAAATGAGCATAGGCTCTCCAGAATTATTTAGTTGGACTGAAGCAAAACTTCTGTCACAGTGACAGCAGTGAGGTGCTGGAGAGGTTGCAACCAGAGAGGTTGCAGGGTCTTTGTCAAAATTTTCAAAATTTTACTGAAAAATGTTCTGAGCAACAAGACATGACATTGAAGTCAGCCAAGTAGGTTAAGTAGGAGGTGGAATTAAATGACCTCTAGGGGTCCTTTCTAAGCTAAATTTTTCATTATACCCATTCCTTGTGACATAGACATTGATAAGCCAAAACTTCAAATTTTTAATACAGAATATCTGACAGAAATAGCAGTGAATAGTTAATTATATATTATCAGATTTCTAAGGAAATTCTAACTTTCCTAAATATTTGTTGTGTGAAAAATAACCAGTGTCAAGAACTGACATTCCTGAAATGTTTTCTATATTTCTGTGCTTACACATCCTATATTTGGGCTTACATAGTTATTGGTAGAATTAAAAGATAGATGTTTATTCTTGGTGAACCTGTGGAGTCTCCTATCTTTCTGAGCTAACAGCTATAAAAGGTTACTAAATGAATGAACATGCGTGGTCTCAGCAAGCTCCTCTAGCGCATGTGATTTATAATTGCTGTAAATACCCATATTTCTTGCTCTCAGTTCTTGAAATTTTACTGTGCACAAGGATTTCAGAAGGATGTGAGATCAACCCATTAGCAGAAACCAAGTTTGTCTGGCTTGGTGCTTCAGACAGATCCGTGTATAAAAAATGGAGATGTTTTGTGGTTTGATATTGAAGTGTGTTCAGGGACGTGGAGATTTCTTAGCTATATTAGAAAGCCAAATTGGTGCCAATGACAATTAGGCACCCTCTGTTTAAGTTAGAGGAGAAGCACCCTTTCCAGGGCTTCATTTTGGCACAGACACATGAAAATTTTTTTCTATATTTCTGCCAGCTTTTTTATTTATTCCAGTTCCAGCAACTGGCTTTTTTGCAGCTTGTTGAGAAACTGCAGGAAAGAATTTTCTTGTCCAGATCCAGCATTTGTGAAATTATTGCCTCTTAGAGAAGTAATCAATTCTCTACCTGCTGAATAAGTACTAGGAAGGATTTAAGAGGTGGATGATTTTTAACTGGTGTCTGACTTGCACTGTATTCAGAGATTTCTGTCTTACTGCACTGAGTCCACAGACTTCAGCTCTAGAAAATTACTGGATTGGATGTTTTTGCTTAATATTGCCTTGTCCTGAAACTGCCATGTACCTATGTTACCCATGTAGCTAATACACATACATACACTAACAGACATACAGCTTACATGTAGGAATTCTGAATTTAGCTCTTTAAACTTCTTTTTCAGCCTGGACGAGGCAAAGTAAATTTTTTTTCCCCCCTGTTTCTCTGTGTTTCAGTGATAGCTCTTTATTCTCTAGTATTGGTCCAGTAATGTACTGTTCCACTGTCAATCTTTAATTTGTATTCTAATTACAGAGAAAGAGGTAATATTAGAGCAGCAAAACCTGCAAGTAACAGGACAAAGAATTGTTCTGGACCACAGAGTATTGGTATTCCTAAGAAACCAAAATTCTTTGTGACCTCTAACGGAAAAATAAGGTTCACTCTTATTTGACATTCCTATTAAAAATAATTAAGAAATAGTGCTAGCGTGGTAGTCCTTTCCTTCTACTCAAATCAGAAAATGGGATTGCTGTTTCTACTGAATAATTTATAGTTTTCTCTGCGAACATTATGGGAAGTGTCTCTTAAATGAAGAGTCTGAGATCTGAAGTCATTAAGTATTTTGAGGAGCAGCGTAGAGCCTATTCAGGACACCACAGAGATGAAACATTTACTGCCAACTTCTGTTGAAATACTGGATGGCTACATGCTGCTCAGTTCTGCTGGAGTTAGTCCTGTACTGCCATTAATATTTCTCATGCACATACTACACAGGTTTGCAAATTCACATTTGGCAATGGCTTTTATCAGTGAGATGCCTACATAAAAATAAATAGCAATGTATTTTCTCAGTTTTCCCCTTCATGCAGACAGCAGAATATTTTAACCATTTGATGTCCATTGAAAACAGTGCTATTCATGTTTACGTGAACATTACTTTCCTACTCAGTCATCTTACAACATACTATACATGGTGCTGAGCTGGGGAAGTTGCCTGTCTATGCTGTGGTATGGTGTGTACACATGTATCCAAGTTCTTGTGTATCACATCGACCCTCTGTGAAGTGTTTAAATGTCTCTATTTGAAGCATATCTCTCCGGTGCAGCATTATAATTATACGAAAAATTTTGGTTTCGCACCTTTACAGCTGTGATTTTGTTCTTTTGACTCAGTCTAAGAAACATGAAGCGGTTGAATTTGCTCCTTCCTCCCCGGCCCTTGTAGAGACAAGAGGAGTGTATCAGAATGGCCTTTCTCCACCTAGCTTTTTGCTTTGTGTGTGATGAGCGTAGGAGTTGGGCCACTCAAGTCAGTGTTTCAAAGCTCCTCGAAAGAAACAACAGCCCACTTCAGCCTGCTGCCTGAAGAGCAGTTTGCAGCATCAGGCTGACCCAGTAGATCCGGGGTTGGATGCATGGCTTCCTGCTGTCATTGATGATACTGGTTGAGTAATCCTGCTAGTTCTTCTGTCTCGGTATGGAATTGTGCTTGTTGCTGTGAGAAGGGGAAACCTGAGAAATTCTACAGGGGATGGGTAGCGAGCATGCAGCATCTGTCAGTTATCTTAAAACTCTGAATTTGAATAGAATGTGGACTTTTTTTTTTTTTAGGTTGCTCTCAGGGATAGATCTAAGGATGTTTAAATAGAGATTTTTACCTATTATGTAGCTTATAAATCTGTTTCTTCAACAAGCTGTTTTAACATAATTGCACTTCTTGATTTCTAGGGGCAAAAAATTTGATTGGCTGATATTCTGGAATAACTTTGATCTTTGACATTTGCTGGTCCTGTTTACCTGAATGTCAGGACAAAAATGAAGGATATCAAATATTTTGGAAAAAAATGGGGAATACTTGGCCTTTGTTCTTGAAAAACGCTAAGTAATTTTTCTGGGTGGAGAGTTTTAATCATGACCTTACTTGAAGGAAGCACGTGTGGTAACGTGTTTTCAGTTAGAATGTCTTGTGCTCTACAGCTGAAGGAAGTGTCCCTTCCAAAACTAAGTCTGAAGCTATGCATGACCTGCTTGCGGTTCCTAAGGGGAGGAATTGTTTTGTTATTTGTAGCTTTGGGCTTGGCTGCTTCAGCCCAGGCAGGGCTCAACTTTTTTGGTGAGTAAGGAAAGTAAGGAAGAATATCTTGCGTTGCAGTTATCTGATAATACTGCATGTGAAATACTATAGTAATTCCTTCTGCCATGAAAGGCTTCCAGTTCTCTGACCCGGGATGATCTGGATCCCAGTCTGCCAAAGCTCTAAATCGCACTGAAACAATCCAGGGAGAAAACACTTATTCATACACTGAAAGTTGTGTGAAAGAAAAACGTGCAAATTTGCTGTGTTGGTACAGCGGTGAATTCTCTGTCATTTTTACAGTGCTTTTAATAATTATAGCTATGTAAAGCCAACAGAGCTTTATTTCAATATAGATCGCCTAGTTTTCTAATGCTTTCTCTGTGCTTCTCGATGGGTTAATAACTTGTCTAGAACCTTGTGGTAGATCTTTCCCACCTCTCCTTGAGAATACTATGCCAAGGTTTCCTTTGTCTGAAGCTAGAACTTAACTAGGACACAAATTTTTCTTTAGCACCTGGAAAAATCTCTTTTAGACTTGCTTCCTGCTTTTCTCACATGTCTTCTGACCTGCACTCTTCTGCATGCTTCTCTCCCTAGCACATGGGCTGACTCTCAGAGCACTAGCAATCCATCATTTTTTGTACATCTCTAGTTGACACATAGGGCAATAGAACAACAGCAATCCATCATTTTTTGTATGAAATACAAAAAATACAAAAAAACATCTCTAGTTGACACATAGGGCAATAGAACAAACATAACAAGCAGGCTTTTCTTTCTGCCACCTCACCACACTGCACGTAACAGTGTCAAGCATTCGCTACTTACATGGAATATTAGAAACAAGGAATGCATGTACATTTTGCCACACCTGAGCAATTTATCCATATGATACACCAAGGTTTTAGTAGAAATCCTGGGGTGGGGGGATTGAGACATGCTGTGACTGGATAAAGGGGACATTGACAGCCACATCAGAAAAATTTAAAAGTGTTGGCATTAAAACCCTGTAATTCTCTAACTGTGCAGATGCTTTACAAATCTGCATCGGGTTGTTTTGTCCTATGATGATATCTGAGCACGATACAAACAGTTGGATGGGAACAGAATGACTGTAGCTGTGCTGAGACTTTGAGGTTCATGCATCACACGTCCTTTCCGAGGGCATATCCAAGTGGTATGGGAACTCAGTGAATGTGTACGTCCTGGCTTCCAGCAGTGCTAAAAGCCCAGGCTGTGGATCAAGCTGATGAATCTTGGAATGCTTTTAAAAATTCTAGGGTTTCCATATATCAAGCCAAAAAGAGATGTCAAAGAATGAAGAATCAAAGAAAATTATCAGGCAAGAGGCTTAGAAGCAGTAAAGGCTGAGCACAGCACAAGGTCAAACTGCCCCAGGTAACCAGAGAGTGTAAAACGAATTGCCTCTGCAGTCCAGGCTAGAGGCTGGCTAGTAGCAGCATGACTCTGCCTCGAAGGGCATGGCCAGTGCTGGTGTACCTGGGTTTGTGCTGAGTTTCCAACCTGCGGTGCACAAAGATACCTGCTTCTTCACCGAATGATGTTTGAAGGTTGGGGAAAATTGTGCTAATGGGCTGGCTGCCTTTTAGTGTGGTTTTTTTGTTTTGGTTTCGTTTTCTTATAATGTTTTTTAAACCTACAGCATTTTAATATTTATTTCTGCTAAGCTTAATGAGTTGAATTATTTTCTGCCATGCAATATTTGTATATTACATTAATTTAAATTAGTTTTCTGTTTTCCAAGATCGATAGATTAGTTATGTTATTTTAAAACACTACATTTTTTTTTTTTAATTGTTTCAGATCATGTCTGAAGGACAACACTAGGCTAGTACACCCAGTCATTTGGTTCAAAATGCCTGGGTCTACACTGGACAATATTTGTGGGGGCATATTTTCGGTGGAAATCAGTAAATTTCCAACTGACCTGTTACTCTTTTTTTTTAACTCTCCACTGGTATTTTTAATTTTTAACTCTTTTGTATTTCTGTTACCACTATGAAACATAAATATGAACTATTTGAGGACAATTTTTGAACATGCACATCTTAATGCTTTGAGGTGCTTGAAAAGGGGGGAAAAAAACCTAAACAAACCATGTGCATGTGCTACAGTTTCTACTGTTTAAATTGCCTGGACATGATGCAGTCTGCATAATATATGGTAAAGGCATTGCAAGCTAATTACAAATTCTGATCTAGGCCTGTTAGACTGGATTAACCCTTTCAAAATGATAAAGCAGTTTCCTGCCTATAATGTATTGCAAAGGCTTTGAAACGACGTTGTACAATTGTATATTTATATTGCAATAATAAAATAACATTTTAAAGAGACTTTATATATTTAAAGTATGACCCTGCAAAGTGCTGAGTTAAAATATAATCCAACATGCACTTCCATTTCTGTAAGAGGCAATGGAATATCACCATGGTACATCAATGGTTTATTACCTAGAAATTGTCCAGAGATGTTGCCAGAGTTTATTACACTTTAAAGATGTTGAGCTATTGCCATTGACAATTTACATGCTTATTTGTAACAGCAATCTTGCAGGCTAGCATTATCTTCTCAGCTAATTTTTTATCTGTGTGTCAAACTCGGAAAATAGGTTTTATCTTTTTCTGAATATTGCAAGATACTATTCGCTTGCTTAATTATGTAAAACTACCTGAAATGTAAATGAGAGATTGTCACAGGGTGTAGCAGAAGGCAAGTAAATGATATAGATAACATCTTCAGATACCCAGTTTCAAGAAATTTGTTGTAGGAATGACTGAGCCCAGTAGTTAGGCTGAAGTTTCAAGGGCAACTGTGCAGGCTGGGATGTAGCGCTTCTCCATAAGCCAACTTAGGGATAAAAGGAAACCAGAAAACCGCTGGAGTTTTAAGAGTTGGCTGATTAATGGTAGCTAACAAGGTGTGACCGGTGGAGCAATATTAACAGGTTTTCTCTCTTTGTGTGCGCACAGGCTGCATATTCTTTTTTTTCACTTCAGAAAGGGGAAAAGGGTACTTTTTGACCTTACGAGTAGAGAAATAAGGCTTCTGAGGGCTCCAAATGAAGCAATGTCCTAACTGTAAAGTAAAATTGAAAAAATGATGCAGTAGAGGGGAAAGAATTGTGTTGAACTACAAAAATAGCTGTTTGCTGTCTTTGCTTATAAGCCGCTGTTTCCTGGATTAGGGTCTAGATAGACCTCGCAAATAGCAGTTAAATAAAGTATTGCATAGTGTAAGGTGGTTCATATTTTATCTGGGTGAAAGTGATTCTGCTTACTCTCAAATCAGAGATGTTCTATGAAAACCCATCATACAGACACTGTCAGCCTGTTTCCTCAGGTTATTTTATCAGTTTGTGCTGAGAGAGAGGTATGTAGAGACAGTCGGATGTGCATTCTTCAACTGGAATATATTCAAGCATTTAACCCATGGGAATACGTGATATAACCGCACACAGATATTCCTCTGATGCCATATTGAAATGTGTTCGACCTCTGGATATCGGCTCAGTGTTTTGATTTTTCTCTCTTGATTAGTTTGAAAATGAAATCATTCTGAAGTTGGACCATGAAGTGGAAGGAGGACGTGGGGACGAACACTACATGCAGTTGTTTGAGTCCATGTAAGTAGTGCATGAGAATAAATGCCTTCAGGACGTGGTTTTATCTTATTTGTTGCCACTTCTCAAGTTGGTAACCTCACTTGAAACCAAAATGGATTCTGAGCAGCTTTTTTTATCAAGGAACTGGAAATAGCACACTGTTTCAGTAAACCTGGTTTGAATTGTTGTTTTGCTCAGTGAAACTATTTTCCTGGTTGCTTTTCAGTATTTTGTGCTCTAGTTAAATCAGGAAGAAATTATACCTTGCCTGCATTTCTCTATCCACTTCCAAGCCAATATAACCAATATTCACCCGACTTTTTAGTCTTTCCCCGTTTTGCCTTATAACCTTTCTTGTTTTTATTTCACCCTAAGAAGGTATTTTAAAATGTCTTTCTTGCGTTTCTCAATGTCTAGATCGGACTCCAAGAGATTATTCTCTGAATTGGCATAAAGTGACTCTCCCAGAATGAGGGTATTCAAGTGCTACAGTTTAATACAAATATTTCTATATTTCTAACAGTCCTAAAGCCTGATATCACTGATATCTTCTTGGCTGCCCACATTCAGTTTTATTCTCAGACTTAATAGCTGCGTTTTCACTTGTGTCGCGTTGCGTGTGTGATGTATTGGGCAGTGGTGGAATCCTTGTGCCTACCTCTGAGAATTTGTTCCTAGCTTTGTGCCTTAGACTGTACCAGAGAGGAAGTACGTCGCTCATCATACGCTTTCTCAAGCATTGATAACCTAGTAGTTATTAAGCATAAAACTGCTGTAGCACTTTGGCTACACAACACAATCGATACACGCTTTGTGACATTGAGTGTGCACGGTTTTACTTTGTCAAAGCCTGCTACCTTGTTTATATCGTATTTTTGTGTAGGGGGAGCAATCTTTGCAAAGGCACATCCCTCACCAGGTGAAGCATGAAATCTTTGTGTATACCACCATGGAAAAAAGTCTACTTTGAGTGAAAACATAATTTTGTAAAAAATACTGTATTATAGAATTAAATAATAATATGTAAATATTATCTTATGTAAACAATATGTAATTATATTCTGATTAAATAGTATAATTTAAAAGAAACATCATTTAAATCACACGTAATTTAAATGTTTGCTATGTTAGTTTAATTTTTGTCCTATGAAGAGGCAGATAAAATATAGAGAGGTAGACTTGAAAAAAGTAAAAGTACTGACACTTTTTAAGCAATATGAAACTGTTCTTTGAAACTGATACACTGGCAAGGGCAGGTGAAGTTTTAAAAATGTCTCTTTCACTTCCTAACATGCAATGACTACGTAAGCAGAGAGCAATGAAGTAATTTTTCAATTTTGAATGTTTACTGTTTGGCTTCAAGTCTTAGGATAGCTAAGAGATGATGCGGACATGTTCAGACTCGCTCTTGCTATGACCGAAAACAGGCAAGTACGTAGTTTACTTAATCACACTGCAGCAAAGCCTCATCTGCGATGCCTGCCTGACCTGTCACTACAATTCATCATCTCCAGTACTGGGGATTCAGCTGACACCGTGGACATTTATTGCAGCGCTAAACTTTCCTTCCTGCTAGTAAGTTTTTTCCCAAATATCCACACTATATCTTCCTCGCCTCAGTTTAAGCCAGTTATTTCTTGTTTCACCCACAGGGGACATAAAGAATCATTTATTCTGTTTCTCTTTGCAGCAGCTTTTAACAAATTTGAAAGTTGCTGTCAAGTTTCCTTTGGTCTTCTCTTTAGGGTAAACAACCCCAATATTTCACTTCATCATGTGCAATGTTTTCTGGACATTCCTACAATGTCTACATCTATTTTGAAATATTACATTGCCTTAAAGCTGGAGAGGGTATTCAAACTGAGACTTTATCAATGTGAAGAGAAAAGCTTCCTTCAGATCTTGTGTATGAGACTCTTCGAAGTTTACTTTTTCTGAGCTGTGTAACATCGCTTGTCTTGTTTGCAGTTTACTCTTACTCAAGTGTTTTTGTAGAGAACCGGTACCTATCCAGTTAAACCCCTTCTTTCAGTCATGCAGTTAAATAGTCTCATCAAACGTACTGCAGAGCATTTGACCTTCCTGCCTTTCCAAAACACCCTTCTTTCTGTAATGTATCTGGTTTTCCCCCTTGATACTCTCCCATGTTCTACAAGACTTCAAGGTTTCCACATTTCTGAAGATGTCACTTCATATTCTCTCCAGATAATATTTTTTATTCCATCCTTGAAGTTGTTTAATGATGCCTGTAGAGGGGCAGTTGAAGCAGAGGCCATGACTTGTCAGTGGTAGGACCCTGTTCTCTCTGTTGTTTTTGGTTGGTTGGTTTGTTTTGCTTTAAATCTTCCTACCTTCACACCTTTCAAAGCAGGGATTTCAAACCTCTGTCCCCAACTCCCTGTTCCAACTGAACAGAGACCCAGTTAAACTGGGCTCCAAATTTATTCCTTTGGGCTTATTTTCATCAGCTAATTTCCTGAAGCTGTCTGCATTCCTGATAGTTCCAGAGCCCCCAGAACGCAGGTATTTAGCAGTGACTGTCCTGTGTGTTGAAGCTCACCTCTGTAACTGACGCTTACCCACACTGGTCGGTTGCTGGGATATTCCCCATGCCCAGTGAACTAAATAGGAGCAGCAGAAGTTTAATCTCTGCCAGGCAGATGTCTGTAGTCCTAAATGTTAGCATGTGCGGTGGCAGCGTTATGGCCTGTGCTAATGAATGCTGATCCAGACAACACCAGGGACGAGTTGGGATAAGATGGAGCAGACGGGAGGCTGCTCTCAATAGGCAGAAGAGATGAGGCTCCCCTGCTCTGGGAAATGGAGGAGCATCTAGCTCTGTGAACACAAGTTGTGCTATGCCACTTTTCCTCGGGCTCAGAAAATGAATTCTGGCATGTTGTACTTACTGGTACAGGCACAAGAGAAACGAGCATTTGGAAGCTTCCCAGTTCCCCATCATTGCAGTGGCCTGTGTTATACAGTTGCTTTCTCAAGCTTTATTGAAAATATTTTTTATTTTAAAACCTCTATTTTTTTCAAGCTCTGTTTAAAAATTCAAAGATTTCTTGCTCCCTCCTGGGGAAGAAGAATCTTCTGATGTTTAATGGGTCTTTTTTATTGGGATTATTGTATGAAGCTGAGCAAGACAACTTTTTAAATCTTCCCTCATGAGACAGGTATTCCTCCCTCCTGTTCATTTTGTAGTTCTCCTCTAAGTGTACTCCAGTTCATCTTTCTGTAGTGACTGGACTTATGTACCGTATCCTGGGTGGGATCTAGCAATAGCTTGTGCTTTATGTCAGTGTTTTTCTACTTGTATTGGAAAGAAATGTGATCCCTTGGTGACTCATGTTCATTTAGAAGTCAGGTAACGTTCATAGGTCTGCCTTGTTTGCTGTCACTCCAAGTGAAACGATGGCAAAAAATTCGTAATACTCACTTAAATGGTGACTGTACTTCCCTTTTTAGTGTCTTATCC
This sequence comes from Egretta garzetta, assembly GCF_000687185.1. Taxonomy (NCBI): domain Eukaryota; kingdom Metazoa; phylum Chordata; class Aves; order Pelecaniformes; family Ardeidae; genus Egretta; species Egretta garzetta. The sequence goes on from NW_009258269.1 coordinate 275,438, forward strand.
TGTTTCTGATACTTAGATATGTAAAATAACCCCATTTTTCCTGTACAGTATTTCAGTCTCCTATACAATTCTGAGGCTTTCTTACTTTCTTTTCCACAAATACCATTTAACGTGCTCTAGCCTATTCTGTCGGCTGTCAACTCTTCAGACCCTTTAGTATTTAACGTTCCATTTGCAATATGTTTAATGCCATAAGCTATGTTTCAATAATTTATTTAAAACAATCAGTTATTGTTTCAGAATAGTCAGATAACAGCAATTAAAGGATTCTGGTTTTATCTGTTAGCCTCTGTCTGTCACATCTTGTACCATGTAAATGTTCTTTCAGACGTGCACATACACACTCGCTCTGTCTCAGCAAAATAACTCTGTGTGGGATCTGTGCAACCGAAGGCACAAACGTTAGGTGCTGTGCTTGAGTTAGAACTTTGGGACTGGGTCCCATCCTAGGCCAAAGCTTTGAGGATTTCTTTGCAGTTGAAGTTAATATGAATGTGTTTTCTGAAGAAAGTCTAAATAATTCTGAGGAGCAGAAAATTATTTTTGCAATTAATTAAAAATTAATACTTTATAATGAAAGTATGAAAAATAAGTGTACTTACATTTAATAATTTATTTTTAACCTTTATTTCCCTATAAACTGAGCGCTGTTAATGAAACACTAAGAGGTCAGAAATTAATAATGTGTCATTGAAACTGCGCAGCATAATCACGCAGCATAGTTTCAGGGATAATTTTGCAATTGCTAGTTTACTTTTACTGTTTTCCTGTGAGAATACATGGTAGGGGTTGTATGTTATTAATAGAATATGCCAAATATACATGTAGTTATTTCGTGCAGTATGGTGGGTTGACCCTGGCTGGACGCCAGGTGCCCACCAAGCCACTCTAGCACTCCCCTCCTTCAGCTGGACGAGGGGGAAAGAAAATAAGATGGAAAATAACTCATGGGTCAAGATAAAGGCAGTTTAATAAAGCAAACGCCGTGTGCAGAAGCAAAAGGAAAACAAAATACTTATTCTCTACTTCCCATCAGCAGGCGATGTCCAGCCACATCCCGAGAAGCAGGGCTTCAGTACGCATAGTGGTTGCTCTGGAAGATAAACGTCATAAATAACGAATGCCCCCCCTTCCTCCTCCTTTCGCTTAACTTTTATTGCTGAGCTGGCGTCACGTGGTATGGCACATCCCTGCCATTGGGGTCAGCTGTCCTGGCTGTGCCCCCTCCCAAGGCCTTGCCCACCCCCAGGCTACGGGTGAGGGGGGCGATGTTGGAGAGGCAGCCTCGGTGCTGTGCCAGCGCTGCTCAGCAGCAGCCAGAGCACTGGTGGGTCACCAGCACCTCGATGGCTACCAGCACACAGCACAGCCCTGGGAGGGCTGCTAGGGGCAAGACTAACTCCGTCTCAGCCAGACCCAATACATGCATATATAAATATATATGTGAATGCATACACCTGTGTGTGTGTGTGTATATAAACCCCACAGTTTGTCAGATGGAATCCCAATAGAAAACCAGAATGCTAAGGAGCGGAAACAAGCTATTAAAGGGAAAAAAAAAAAAAAAATCCTTAATGAGATGCCGGTAATTATTTCACAATGTTTAAACAGTTAAGCTTTGAAAACAAAGCTATGACAGTAACATGAAATACCTACTCCTAAATCACTTCAGCACTTTATAGAAACAGCATATGCTAATATTTTGTTCATGTAAATTGGCATCTGCCGATGCATCTCCTACATTTTTATCAAAAGAGAACTAACTGCTTTTTTTACTCTGCAGAAAGTTTATTGTTTGGTTTTGCTCATTTCTCAAGGGTAAATTGCTCTGGTGAGTTCCTGTTTGTGAATGTCTTTTGTGACTTGTAATTTACGGTAGTTTGAACTTTTTCCTCACACATAACTGTACAAAGAAAAGGAAATGTTTATTGCATTTTATGTTACTCAGTAACAAAGGACAGCAAGGTCTAATGTGTACTGCACTAGTGAGGCATTCCAGAGACTTGAGTCTGTTATGCCCCAGATGCAGGTTGCTCCATTCTGAAATGGTGGGTATACCCTCGAATCTGAAGTCATTTCCGGACAGGAAATGTTTCATTTTTTTCTTTTGGTTGATATCCCATCTCTCCTCTGGATATCTAAATTACCAGCCCACAAGGGGAATTCCCAGTGCATTCTGCAGTTGCATTAGCCCTAATTCAGTGTTTGCCTTCAGGTCCAAACAGGTTTTCAGCTGATGGGCCACTAATTTTCACAGTATTGTAAAAAAAAATTCTTGTGTGTTTGCAGTCTCACAGAGTGTGCGCGTCAGTATCCCAGCATTTTTAACTTGGTTGAAAGTTTTGTCAGCCTAGTTAAAGGCCTCTTGGAGAAACTGCTGGATTACCGAACGGTGATGAATGATGAAAGCAAGGACAATCGCATGAGCTGCACTGTGAACCTGCTGGTACGTTCGCTCTTGTAATTCTTGTGTGAGAATGGGGAAGAGCTTTAGAATCCATTTACTAAAGGTGGAGGTAAATCTTCTCAGGGGTAGGAGTGGTTGACAATACTCAGTAGTGATTTAAAATCTGAGGCAAGAGATTTTTCTATCTCTTTGCGTGGATATGGGCACAAACCTGAAAGCAACATCCACTCAGTTCTTTGGTTTTGCTTGTATGTTTTATCTGCTTTGATTCTGTGGATAAACAAGGACGCCTACTGTTCATATACCTTTACTTTTTGATAGGCTTAACCTAACAGAGGGCTTTTGCCAGTTAAGTTTTGCATGAGGAATGAACCCACTTGCTGCTTTAGCAACTCAACACGGTTTTTAAATCTGGGGAAGAAAGCTGCAAGATACGCTTGCAGTAAGGTGCCAGGAAGATGTGAGTCTCTGGTCTGGTTCTAGGCCACCCCCTGATTTTTTCTGTGCCTATTTTGTGACGAGGATATCGCATATTGAGATTCCTCCACTGGGAAATTCCTCTCAGCTGAAGTGAAGGTTGGAAAGAGAACATAGTCAATACCTATTGCACTCACATACTCCCTGCTCCTCAGCAGTCACTGCGTAATGTGGTATAAAGTTCTGCAGCTCAGGAGGAGGCAGTTCTTGTCACGCGGTATGCACAGCCTTAGTGCCTTGCACCCCTGCAGAAGTGTTAACCTGACAAAAATGTGGTTTAGTCCTGAAATTCGCCCCTCTTTAAAGAGGTATTGCACAACAGTGTTACAGATCAGCAACCAGTGTTAGCGATCAACTTAAATAAATACCAGCTGCTGTTCTGGCCGTCACGTGCAGCCAGGGCATTCAGTTTATGACATTAATGCATTTGGATAACCATATTTTCCTCTTTTCCAACAGAGAAACTTTCACTAATGACTTCATTAGTGAACTAGGAGACGTATACACTCATATATGTATATACATATGTATAATAATAACATGTACTAATACCTAATTAAAATATTGATGCAGTAGTGCCAGTTTAAACATAAGACGGTCTGTAAATAATATGTTTCATGTGCTGTCCAGCTACCAAGAAAAGCAAAACCTCAGCATGTGTATTTTTATCTTGTGTTTTAATAAAAGATGCTAGGAGATAACTTTTAAATGTTTGTGTCCCTAGAACTTCTACAAGGACATTAACCGTGAAGAGATGTATATCAGGTATGGCAGTTGTTCTGTTGGATCCATTTTGGAGAGGGCAAGAATATTCTTTTACAAATTCTGGTTTTATCATTGTACTTGGATTTCTGTTACTTAATGTTAGTTTACCATCCACAATGACTCTGTCGTAGCCCTGGCTTCCTTTATATTCTTACTCCACTGTTTGCTTAGCCTTCACTGATTTGGAACCTATCATATCTATTCAGCAGCAGCATTTTTGCCCCAGGAATCAACTTGTAGTTGATCAAATCACTCAACGTTCATTCTCTCTTGCTTTAAATAAGAAAATGTAGCTAGATTTGAGGTTTCATGGAGGATGTCCCATACATTTAGAATGGCAGGAAAAACATTCAAGTTTTGTAGAATTGCGTAGGCTGCCAGGTCTTTTTAAATATGCAACACTACGAGCAATGCAGGGCTCCTAGTAAAGCATTTTTCTGTAAGAGCTATAGCTACACTGGCAAATTCTTTCAGATGTGACACGGCTTCTTACTGTCTCCAGCAGTTTTGCATATGAGCTGCAGAAGATCTTGCTGTTCACAAGCCCACTATTTCCTGCCTCTCCTCTCATTCTGCAAAACCCACAGGACAGCCTGCACCTCAGCCGCTGCAGTGCAAAGCCCAGAATCTCAGCTGAAATGGGCACTGAAGGTGATTTAGAGCTAAACCTGGAGCTCTGAGCTGGAGTGGTCAAGGAGAAACAACGCGCTCTCTGCGGGCATCGCATTTTCATTTGGGTTGACAACTGGGAATAGTAATGCCCTGAACTGCTACAGCAAGGTGTCAGAGTTCCTACGTCAAAAATACTGTTGTGTGTAAGAGGATGGGATGCACTTTTGCTTTCTGGCTGCTGGAAAAGATGTGGCTTAAGTCACATGATGGGCAGTGGTTGTGCTGGTAGCAGCCATGCCGCCCCAGGGATCAAGGAAAACACTGGCCACATATAACTTAGAACAGCTCTTCTGCTCCTACCACCTTCCAAATTGTACAGGGACTTGCTTTGTCTTTCTGCTCTGGTATTTCCCATTTTCTCCTTTACCCTGTGTTATCTGTTGTGCTTGCATCTATTTACGTGGAAAGTGTTTATGTGCAGTTGGTAAGTGCCACAAAGAAAGGCAGCTATCTTCAGTAACAGTCCAGAAAGAGTGGCCTCGGGGGCCTGACTTAGACATGAGTCTAGTAGTTCTTCTCCTCTTCCTCTTTCTCTTCCTCTTGGAGCTGGAGCTGCCAGCCCTTCACAGGAGGAGGTTGGCTTTTTCTCCTCCTTCTGTGCCCAATGTTTCAGCGTACAAAGAGAAGACAGAAAAGTCTGAACAAACGCACAGAGCTCCAACCCCTCTCAAAGTGTCCTTGAAGGCTCTTTGGGTAGTGACTGCATGACACCTATGAAGTTCCCGTTACAGAGTTGATTGAGAACTTTTTGACACTTGGTATTCCAGTTATGTCAATATCCAGCCTAATTCTTGTTCTCTCCTCTAACAGATATTTGTATAAATTGCGAGATCTTCATTTAGATTGTGAGAATTACACGGAAGCAGCATACACCCTTTTACTCCATACATGGCTCTTGAAGGTTAGATTTCTCTAAACTCAATATATAAATGAGCTTTTGCAATTTTCAGGTTTATAAATTAAACAGTGATCATCTTACCTAATGTGCAGTAAATCAAAGACTGTTTTCCAGTGGGGTATTCAAGTTTCTAGTTAAAAGTACTGTAGTAGGTCATACAAAATCAACATTAATTGTTGAAATTTTATTTTTAGTAGGTGATTAAAAGCCATGTATTGGTTAAACTAAGTATTGTAGCAAAAATAGATTTACTTTATAGTGAGAAGATTGTGTGTAAATTCTGAAGCCATTTAACTTCCACATGATTTTCATTTTGCTAATTTCTTACTATCCCAAACATAACAATGATGAAAATTAAACACAGTTTTTTCCAGCTATCGGGGGGGGACATCTGACTCTCCATTTTAAATAATATGTATCGCTCTGCCAAACTATGTTTGCTTTCTTTTGTGGCTGGTAATTATTTTTCACTACAGCTAATGTTTATTCTCATTGTAACTGATGTTATCAGTAGAAATGGTCAGTAAAATGCATTTCCATTTCAAGGGAGAATTCAAAATGTAAATGTTCTTCAGCACAAATTTGACATTTATTATGGAATTTCTTTTAGTGCAGAACCATATAAATTGGCTTTTCACAGTGCTATTTTGCTTAAACTTAATTTTGACTTTTTTGGTCATACAAAAATATGAGGTATATTGTATGTATTAGTATAGACAAAGAAAATATTATATGCAAATATTTTGATACAAAAAATCAAACCCACATCAGTCAAGATGACTCCACTGAAATAAAATGAACCAATTTTCTCACATAGTTTTTTATCCAAAAGTTTTGAGTGGGGTGCAGGAAGGAACACAGGTTTTCAAAATGTTGTGTCTAGTTCTGGCTATCACATGAAATACAGCACTCATTTGAAGAGGTAATGAAAACATTTCCAGTGCCTTTCTCAGTTTCTTTGTGGAAGGGTAAAAAAGACTGGGGAAAAAAACACTTAGAAGAGCCCAGGGGACCAGTGTGTGTGTGTGTGTGTGTGGACGTGTTTGTGTCAAATGTTGAACACCAAATTCATATGGGTTTTTTAATGTTTTTATTCTCAGTGGTCAGATGAGCAGTGTGCACCCCAAGTCATGTCAACGGAGTTCCAGTGTTCACAGACCTATCGACACTTGAAAGAGAATCTGTATGAGAAGATCATAGAATACTTTGACAAAGGAAAGGTAGGTCTGTAGAGTTCTTTCCCCTGCCAAATCTCTTTTTACTGTGTTACTTTGTATAGCAGTATTTAATGAATATGCTCTGTATAAAGCGTTTGGGTAGGAAATCCTCTTTGAAATGTGGGTCAAGTAAAAATTGCGTCCTGAGGGTTTATTCACAGAGTAGATCTCTTCTATATGAACATACTCCTCCAATAATGATGTTCACAAAGAAAAAGGGCTTATATAAATATTTAAGTTATATGTTTACATGTTACATGTTTATACTGGTCACAAGCATCTCTGTCAGGCAGTAATAAAATAATAAAAAATGTTGAATGTACTTTCCTAGGAGAAGAATGCAGACTACACAGATTGCATTTCTAAACTGTTCAGTCATTATGTCCCCAAACGTCAGATGTTTCAAAATGGACATATTTGTTTCAGAGAAGTCTTGAGAATTGCATCCCAAACTTAAAATATAGTGGTTTGATGTTCTGTACCTGGGTTTAGTTCAGCTTTTTTAAAAAAATCTGTTCATAAAATTGCCTGTCAATACAATGACATTAGAGCTGAGATTTTTAGAAATAAAGCAAAGGGCTAGAAAGGGGAAAATTCTGCAGTGCTGGATAATGAATCTTAAGACCCAATAAGGCCTTTAGTCATTATGTCCTGTTCAGCTGTAGCCAAAGGTATGACAGGGGAAGGCAATTCATTACTGCATCTTGTAAAATAAAGGCACAACTCCTCCATGAAAGTCCCTCTTATAATTCAGAAGGTAGAAAGTTTTTGGTGCTTCAGCACTGTGCAGGAAAATGCAATGCTATTTATAACTTCTGAGGGGTTTTTTGTTGGCATCTAAAGTAACTACGATATAGCAGTCCCCACCCACTGTGTCAGAGTAACCCAATCCTCCTGGTTTCTGATCTACCTAGCATTTGGGTTCTCCTCAGAAACATCAGAGGAGGTTTGCAGGCAGCTGAATCCAGCTGTCGGGTTCAGAAGTACCAAGCCCAGGAGTACACGGCACCATGAAAAAATGGTCATAATGCATGTGACCACCAGTGTCCCTGCATCAGTAGAGAATTGTGCTCAGAGACCCCCTTTTGTCTCCTCTGTTCTGTAATGATGAGAAGACTGTCAGAATCGAGAAATATCCTCAAGAGAGGGAGTTTCTGTCTGCTTTAAGACCACTTTTGTGCTGTATACGTTAAGTGCCTACAGCAGACGAGAAAAACTGCCCCAGTCTTTCCAATGCAGCTCTGTAATTCCTCACAGTCATTTTCGGAGGTAGCTATTAAGTTGTGCGGAAAGAAACAAGCTGCTACTCTGGGCAAGTGGCAATTTAAGTCTTGTAATTTTTTTAGCTGACTAGGAGAGCTGTCATATGCAAGGCCGCCTGTGATTATGTATGCTGCAGAATTTCCTGTGAGATGAAGTGTGTTTGCTGTGAGGAGAGGCAGGCGTCGGTCCCCTCATACGCTGCTCCTGTGCTTGGGCTGCATTCTGCATGTTAGGCACCTTAGTGATTTACTCTGCTTTTTAAATATATCTGAAAGGTTAGGTGATTTTTTTTATGATCTTATTGTAAGAATAAAGTACATTTACTTATTCCTTCCTATAATGAACCATAAAACACTTATTTTTTACATTAATCTGCTTTCCTGAAGTTTATGATTGCCTTGAGTCTTCCATTCTAAATGTGCAGTTCATAAATGGCTGCAATTTTAAGATAGCATAATCAATAAAACTGTAGTTAAACAGTGATGTGTTAAAAACTTGTTTGTTGGTACTGGATTTACTTCTTGAATATGTGGTTGCCTTGCAGATGTGGGAGGAGGCCATATCTTTGTGCAAAGAACTTGCAGAGCAATATGAAAAGGAAGTGTTTGACTATGAGCTTCTAAGTCAAAACCTGGTAAGCTTATATACAGATCTTAAGTTATTTCAGTCACAGAAATTAGTACTTTTGAGCTTTCAAATGATAGAGCTGCTTATGAGCTTGTTGTCTGCAATTGATTTTTAATTCATTTATCTAAGAGTTGCTATGTTTTATTGTAACAATCCAGTGGTAAAGTAGAGTTTGATGAAGAACTGTGTGTTGAAGTTGTATCGACATCTGATTACTGAGGTACTTTGAAACTTCCATAGATGAAATAAACATGTTCTTGCTTTGTGCAATTTCAAGGCCATGTATAAAAGAAATAGAACAGGTTTTAGGGTAGAAAAAGCACCTGGATACATTTTTTCCCCAATATTTTTCTTTAAATTTTAGGAACTCGAATCCTGACAAGACTAAAGAATTCTGTCCTAATCAGGGACTGGGGAAGTAATACATCACAAGGAATTAGAACTAGGTCCAAAGGCTAGAAGGAAGATTTTAAAGGAAAATTAAATGTTCAATTATTTGTTTACATTTAAATGGAATTAATCTGAAAAGAATCCCCTCCCCCACATACCTTCCCCCCTCCTCCCCCCCCAAGACTCTACCCTTCCATGGGCTTTAATAAATGTTTGGGGCTCACTCCATAGATATCCCTCAATCTTCCACAAGCCATGGGAATCAAATCAAAACATGATGTTCTTGAACAGTGTTGTGTACAAAGAAACTTTCTTTTCCTCCCAATCAAGTCTGCTTTTATCATAAACTAAAAGATAAAGACCACTTAAGTTGCAGCGTTGCATGTCTCATAACATGGGAAACAAAACCAGTAAACCTAAATGACACTTCGTATTTTACGGATGACGTTGTTCTAAGCCCTTTACATGGTGTGTGTCCTTAGCATGATGCTAGGGCAAAAGCTTGAGTTGATCCACACCTCAGAAAACATCTGAGGCAGGAAGGTTTTCCGGATATATTATTTCAGTAATGTTATCAGTTAAGCATTTAAAGTGTAAAGTGCCAAGTATGACCTTGGTGTTTGCTTTTTTCTTTTCATGTTAGTAAATTCAGGGCTGGCCTGATTCTGAGCTCGGATAATTGAAGCTGAAGCCATACCCATTTAGCTATGTGTTACATTTGCATATAAATGTAAGCAATATTTAATGCACCACAGCAGCATCGTGTGCATGTGCATGCTAACTGATTATTGCTATGGCCTATGAACTAATAATCGATGGCTCTTGCATATCTACTGATAGCTGTAGTACATGGCATGGTACTACTGTAGAGGTTAAAAAATAAATGGAAAAAAAACCCCACAGAGAAGTAATTGCAGTTGGTTTTGCTTTCAGATTCAACAAGCAAAGTTCTATGAAAACATCATGAAAATCCTGAGACCCAAACCAGACTATTTTGCTGTTGGGTATTATGGCCAAGGATTCCCTACATTTCTAAGGGTAAACCTGTTTAAATTCTTACTTTTTTCACCTATTTTCATATGCTTCTAAAAGTTATGAGTGTACTCTACTAATGCCAAGTGAGTCTCTGGGGATATTTGCCGTGGATTTAGTTTTGCTTGGATGCAGACTGTAGTCAAAATCTGAATCGTTACTCGTAAGAATATGCATGAGATGTTTTCAGATGAGTTTATGTTGATTCTTTCCCTTAGTTTGGTTGTGGAAACTGGAGGACCTATCAGGTAGGGAGGGTGACGCATGAGAGCTAAATGCAGCAATAGGATGTAATTTGGTAGGGGCAGCTCTTACGGTACATGTTTCTCAGATGAGTCCCCACACAGGTTATTGATAACTAATGGAACATCGTTAACTAACGTATTCAAATTAAATCCAAAATTCTGTTTCACATGTGGTTGGTATTTTTAGTGGGCTTTATGATGAACTGGCAAGCATTTCAGATTTATATTGCCTCTCAGCTACAACTGAAACGCATTACGAATGTAGGAACAGCGTATTTTTCAGACCAATGCACTCTATAGCCAGATATTGCGTCTTTAACTGTGGGAAATGGTAGATAACTAGGGTAAGGAAGAGTATAATATAGGGCAGGTGCATAGCGATATTGACCTGGTGTATTCAAAACGTGGATACACTATGAATTTGTTCAGTGTGATACTGGTATTTCTTCTTTTGTTTTCCTGTTTTCTTCATAATGACTGAAGTTCAGATTGCTTCTTTGATCTCTAATATGCATTGAGCTGCAATGTGTGCACCAGCTGTCTTGTATTACTCTTTTTTTTTTTTTTTCCTGAATGGTAACAGCTAGTTGGTATCTTGGGACAGTTACGGTAAGTTTGAACTGTTGTCATTTAAACAGACTTCTATACACTGAATCTACTTTCTGTTTTCTCTACTTTTCTCTATTTTTGACTACCATGTGAGAAATCAAGACTCCAAAGGGTCTGTTTTCAAAAGAAAAGTGCCAAACTTAGGAAGTCATGCACAACTGCCTTTTACTTTAGCTTTTTAAAAGATCGTTGCTTTCTTTTAACCACAGTAGTGGATGTCTTCAGAGCTTAAAACTAACCTGAGTATTTGATGTTTTCTCATAGGGAAAAAAAAATTCTTTTCTTACATACTACAATGAATATGGTAGCTTCC
>NW_009258269.1:286369-294378 GCF_000687185.1 Egretta garzetta
AAGACCCCTCTTTCCCAGTTTAAAGGCCAAAGTTGCCTTGAAAACATTGGAAAAATACTGAAACGATATGCTAATACTACACCAAAAGAAGCACACACCTTTTGGCTCTGGTATTATAGAAGTATTCTGTTAAATGAAGCAAACTGAACCCGAAATGAGCACATTTGGTGTTGGACTGTATTGTAAACAAGGACATTTCATAATACCAAGAAGGAGCAGGAAGAAGAAACCTATATACTGGCATTAGAAAGCTGTGAAACCTGGACCCAGAATGTATTTGAAAGCAAATGCTTTTACCTGACAGACAAGAAGAAAAGGAATTTCAGTGCTTTTCTTATCTCCCATTCTGATTTTATCAGTAGGGTCTCTGGAGAGTCAGTGCTGCATTCCAGCACCTGGTCAGAATGGTGCCTTGCTTTATAATTAATTAATACTCAGAAAACAGTAACATTCATTCCAAAATTTGGAGACTCCATTGTGCCTTTGTACTGACAAACATCAATCTGTAACTTCTGCCTCAGCATCATAGAGCCCAAGAAATCAGCTATTTATTCCTTGCAGAACAAAGTGTTCATCTATCGTGGGAAGGAATATGAGAGGCGAGAGGATTTCCAGGCACAGCTCATGAGTCAGTTTCCCAGCGCAGAGAAGATGAACACCACCTCAGCACCTGGGGAGGACGTGAAAAACTCTCCTGGTCAATGTATCCTTGAACACGTGGGAGATTACAGAACCAAGTTGGGTTTGGGAAACCTTTTTTTTTTAGCAAGAGTTTATCTGTATGGAACAATCACTTCCTAAAAAGGATGAAAGTTGATTGATGCGGCAGCTCAGTTTGCAGTTTTATTTACATGTCCTGCATATCTTTTATGGTTTGTTCCTAAAATGTTTGCTCCTGGTTTTGTCACAATTCTAAGGAGTCTGTCTCTTTCAGTCATCAGAGAGTCATTTAGGCTGGAAAAGGCCCTTAAGATTGAGTCCAACCATAAACCTAGTCCACCACTAAGGCACGTCCCTAAATGCCACATCTACCCGTCTTCTAAATACCTGCAGGGATGACTCAGCCGCTTCCCTGGGCAGCCTGTTCCAGTGCTTGATAGCCATTTCAGTGAAGAAAATTAATTCAAATTCATGCATGGTTTACCTTTATTTTCTTCAAATGGCTAAACCAGTGATAAACACTTGAATTGGCCAGGTTTAAAGCAGCAACCTGTCTACGACCTCACATTCCTAGCTGTTTTGTCTTGATATTAAACTCATGTCTTCCTTGAACGTTGTTCTGACTGGCACTGCACTTGGGTATCACCTGTATTTCTTGGCAACATAAATATGCCTTATGTCACCCTTGGAAATTTTCCTAGGAAAATTAACTCATAAACATTGTTAAACACCTTTTAGAATGCCCTAAATTATTCTAGTTTAGAAGCACTCTTAACAGTTGCTCACACACATTATCTTTTTCTTCCTATTCTCATTTAATTCATTACTGGTTGAGCAGCTACGGGATCACCTCATTGTATCAGATTTTTTTTTCTGACATGTTGATTTTCCTTTATTAATTTTCAAGGTAATATTGCAACACTTCACATGCTCTCTTGAGTGTGTTCTGATGGAACCTGCTGGAGGGGGACAGGAATACTGCTTCCTTCTCACACTGTTGGGACTGAAGCAGAGGGTGTTACAGGCTCATCTGAAATAGTACATTAAGCTTGAGCCAAGCTCTCATAATTCTGTCTTAACCAATTTTTTTTTTTTTGAGATCATATGCTTCATTCCTTAACGTAAAATTTGCTCCAGTCTATTTGCAACAGTATTGAGATTAAAAAATAACAATTCCATAGAAAAAGGAAATCTCAAGTAAAAGGGCTGCTCAATTACAGATTTCAAAGATGAAATGCTAACTTCATGACATTATGTAGGCCTAAAGCTAAATAGTGAAACTGTTAACATCAGATGTTGTTGGTGTTATTTTTATAAGTTGGCTGGGCTTTAAAATTTAATGAATGATTCACTGTGATAAATTCAGCTACAGATATTCAAGCTCAGTAAATAATAAAAACATGCAGTTCAGAATTAACATTAATATATATTCACTCATTATTCCTGGCAGATCTTTCCCTTTTTGGCCAAGAAAGCTCCATAAAAGAAACCCAGAACCCTGCAGATTTTTCATAAGGAAATGTCTTTTTTTTATTATAATTTTTACTTCCCCACAGCTTACAGTATTTCATACTGATAGTTAATAACATGCCCTTAACTCTCACGATTTCAGATATCCAGTGTTTTACAGTGCAACCAGTCCTGGAGGAACAACCTAGATTCAAAAATAAGGCAGTACCTGATCAAATTATAAAGTAAGTGAGTATTTGTAGTAGATAATATAATGAAAGTCAGTCCATATTTCTAAACTGACAACCTTTATTTTGTGAACTTAGTCATTTGCCAGCGAATCCTAGAGCTTTTATTGTCTGATTTTATGGACTTACATATTCCCTAGGAATTTCGTGAAAGAACATCTACCCATCTACCACTTAAGGAACAGCATATGGTTACAGGATGCGGAGGTGGAATCCATGCTTTGGTCCAAATTATGGTGTTTTCAACACAGTTTCTTAGACAAGTGATGGGGGGAGGGGTCTTAGAGGTGACTGGCAGCATGAGAATGGTTGAGTTGAAGGCTCTTGTACAGCAGAATCTTGTTATGACCTATCTTGCCAAGTGTAAAAGACACAGTGGCAAAATGGTTTCCATTGGCACTAAGGTCAAGATTTTGTAAAACAATAAAGGAAATGAATTGTCCAGAGTATTTTGAGAACAGACTGGCTAACATTTCCAAACCCCTAACACAATGTAGATCAGGTTGAACTTACTACACGCTCGTAATGAAGTGTTCTGACTACATGTGTGAAAAGTGGTGGTGCATTCTAATAGCTGATGCCAAAACTGCATACAGTACCTGCTGGAATATTGGCTGACTTCAGGCTTGAAAGGTTTTTGGCTCCAAATCCATCAATATATAAAGGGAGATTCTAAGAAAGACAGAGGCAGGCTTTTCACTAAGGCCTATAGTGACAGGATGGGGGGCAAAGGTTTTAAACTGCAAGAGGGTAGATTTAGACTGGATATAAGGAAGAAATTCTTTACTGTGAGGGTGTTGAGACAGTGGCACAGGTTGCCTAGAGAAGCTGTGGATGCCCCATCCCTGGAAGTGTTCAAGGCCGGGTTGGATGGGGTTTTGAGTAACCTGATCTGGTGAAAGATGTCCCTGTCCATGGCAGGGGAGTTGGAACTAGATGATCTTTAAAGGTTCCTTCCAACTCAAACCATTCTATGATTTTTATGGTTGCAAAAATGGTCAATAAAAGCTGTTGCTTATCACTTAACACCTGAATGAAAAATTTCAAGATAGTATTTGTTAGCTTGTAACTTAAGGACAGCAAAAACTACAAGCACCACCAGTTAAGGCAGGCCCCACTTTCTCCCTGCACTTGTCAGTGCCTTGTGAAAGCACAAGGTCTGACTGTACTCCCTAATTGGAACTGGTTACGACAGTCATCTTAAGAAAAAAATTATCCAGGTAAACTGAGGCACCTGCATTTTTAATGCAAGAGAGGCTTTGCAATGCCTCCACACTTAAACAAACAAAACCTCAGACTAAACCCTTTAATGACACTTGTATTATGACTTTCCAAAAAGAGACTGAAGATAGAAGGCTTCTTTTTATCAGCTGAGTTCATTTCTAACTGTACCACTCCTGGATTCACGCCACATGTCACCTTTTTCTGCAGCCTTCTCTACAGAATATTTACTGAATTGATTCAGAGTGGGGGGAAAAAAAAAAAAGATTAAAAAAAAAAAAGGAAAAAAATAATAAATGGTGGTCCCAATTTCAACTTGAGTACATTTTAAGATCAGTAACTGAAAGACAGCTTATAAGTCTGGTCCTATTTCACTAGATTTCAGTGTAGTGCCAGCCACATTTTGAACTTGTAACATTTTTATTTAGTTAAGTGCTCCACATTAAGTACAATCTCTTGTCATATGTGAGATTTTGTAATTGCTTGTCTCAGCTGGAGAATTCAACCAAACTGCTCATTTCATCTGATTTTAGAGATTTATCGTTATGAGTGTACTTTATTGGGCATTTCATTGTTACTTAAATTACTTGATTGCAATACTATCAAAGAGCTTCAATATCTGTCCTTTCAGATGGAAGTCTATAAAGTGACCTGACTCGGTATGGCAGTATTTTCCACTTTCTTTTCTTTATTGATGAAGATAATCTTAGTAGTTTGGATCAGAAAGCATAGGTTCCTGTGAGCTAACATACCAGAAGTTTGCTTAGCTCAGCTGTTTGGGCTCTCTCCATTTATTTGTTTCTCTAAGCTTCCAAAACATGGCTTGCTTTTACTGTAAGACATTTCTGAGATTTATTTTTTTTCTCTGCAAAATTAGCTATTACTTAACAGGGCTTTAAATTTAATTCATCTTTAAAACAAAAACTAAAAACTAAAAGGAGAGGTTTTTCTGTGGACAGCAAAATACTTAGCCAAAACTGTGCAGTCTCTGCTCTTTCAAATTAGCCAGTGCTAAAGGACGAGTGGTTACGAGCTTAGTGGAAATATGTGCTCACAGTGATTGAGAAAGATTCATTAGCCGTAACATGAATTTGTAATAGACTCTTTACATTCATGTCTCCCTCTATAGGTATTTATATTAATTTTCTTATCTGTCACAAAAACATGTTATTGATGGCTTCAAATGTTTAGTTTATTGAATAACTGTTGTTCTGCATTGTGAGCAGAATTGTTAGACACGATTAAACTGATGTGGCATGCACTGTGGATGAAAAAAAGCATGTATTTCAGTTCAGGTGAATATATCTGCTCAGTTCAGTCAATTATTTTTAACAAAATATATTCCTTTTGTATGCCACTATAAAGGAGGCAAGCAGTGTGCATACCTCAGCAAGAATACAGGAAAGTAAAAATCTTTTCTAGACCTTCTTCTATAGGTTTTAACATTAATCTCTAAGTTCTGGAATTTTTATACCTGGAAATTACACCCGGTCACAAGCTGAAGCTTAATACTTGTGAAATACTGTGTGTGGACCCTGGTTTATAAAGTTGTTGTCTCCTGAGTTTTCAGTAGAGTGCTTTTTTTTCTAAGCAGTAAATTTACTTTTGATTAAAAACTCAACTGACTCAAAATGAAATATTTCATTGTGATAACAAGATCCATAAATTTCCGAATTCTGTATTTTCAAATAGTCTTTTTTATATCTTTCAGTTTTTATAAGTCCAACAATGTGCACCGATTCCACTATTCAAGACCAGTCAGAAAAGGATCTGTTGACCCTGAAAATGAATTTGCTGTAAGTAAATGAGCGATGGAGGCAGTTCTGGTAGCTGTGACTGAATTTTGATCTAGATCCTTTCTTAGTCTCAGATTACTCATTACAGACACCCTAATTTTAGGATCTGGTTCAAAAAATAAATGCAGATTTCTCTATTTCAGCAGTACTCCTAGGTACTTACTCAATGATGCATCACTGTTTCAATTGCAGGCAAACATTATGTAGTTATGTATGCTCAACACATTTGTGTTAAGCGGTAACATTTTCTGGTACAGATTTTCGTTATGAAACAAGATGACATGTAAATATCAAATGGTTTGCCTCTTGTAGTTTACAACACTTTGTCAGCTTGGCGATGGGAGGTGTGTGTTGTATGCTTTCATCAGCCCTGTGAAATCTTGACAGGCTAGAGTACTACCTATGTCATTTTTATTCCCATGCATAATGGTGTAATGCTAAGAAATAGTCTTTGTTTTTCAAATATTCTACGACATCTGCACCACCACCAACTATTTTTCAGTGTCATGCATAAAAATGTGGTAAGTTTCTATATTTTAATTTTACAGATCTCTGATATTTTATAGTTTGTTGTGAAAACCACACCATCCAATATTTATCGCTAAAGCTGTGCTCTTGGGATACTGGTGGGAAAAGCCATTTATTTCAAAAATGTACAATTCCAGTAACATGCCTGCTAATACGTACTGTCAACAGTTTCATGTCAGGAGCCTCTTACCTGCTGTTAAATTAAATGCTTCAGATGCAAACTCTACCCTGACACCCCAGCTTTGCACTTCATTATCAAGACTCACGATGCACACTGGCTTCCTTTGCAAATGGAAGGCTTTTGAAACCACTTATGAATATACCTTGAAATGGTTTTACAAAAATTAAATCGCTGCTGTTTTCATTGCTGATGAGAATAGGTAATACGCATGCTTGCTTCAGACAGGTGGAAATTGGGATATCTGGAGTGTGTCTTCCTTGCATTCATGACTATGTTTCTTAGTACTGGCAGTTTAGATGATATGGGTAAAATAAGGAATAGTAGGGTTAAATGAACTAATGGCCTTTCAAAATACCAACAGCTAGTCTTGTTCAGAAGAGGAATAAGAAATGAAAAAAAAAAAAAAAAAGTAAGAATGCTGGCAAGTTATTATAGGGCTATTACTGCTTTTAATTGCAGAAATACGTTTTCAAAGTGGAGCAAGGAAGTATAATCTGGGTAGAGGTGAGAGTCATTTAGTCACAGTCTTTTAATCTGTAATGGCAAAAATAGGAATAGATACTAAAAGATTCAAGGGTAATTTTCTTTTTCCTCTGCTTTGTGCAGGCTTAGTGCCTGAAGATGACCTAATCTGAAATCAGAAAAAGGATTTGTGTAAATTGCTGTGCTGGACTCATTTTGCAGTGTCCTTTTATGCAAAAATGTGCATATGTTTTCCATCTAAACTCTTTTCACTCAGACATTTCAGAAGGCAGAAAAGATTAAAGTTTAAATCCTGAAGTATCATTTTCTCCCTGCTATGTTTTTTTTATAGTCTATGTGGATTGAGAGAACATCATTTGTTACAGCATACAAACTTCCTGGAATTTTACGATGGTTTGAGGTTGTCTCCATGTCACAGGTGTGTATTAACATGCTAAGAACCTGTAAAACGCATATCTGTATGAATCCTCACGTACAAAATACCTTGCAAATTTATCACACGAGGCTATTGTTATTTACTTATTTTTATGCATACAAAAC
Organism: Egretta garzetta; assembly: GCF_000687185.1. Taxonomy (NCBI): domain Eukaryota; kingdom Metazoa; phylum Chordata; class Aves; order Pelecaniformes; family Ardeidae; genus Egretta; species Egretta garzetta. The sequence goes on from NW_009258269.1 coordinate 293,476, forward strand.
TGTTATTACTTATGTTTTATCTTTCTACTGCTGGGATCAATATATCTTACATCTGATTTATAGTTTCAGGACCAGGTCCTAAGAGAATTGAACAAATCTGTGTTGGTCTGCTGAATTGTGAGAATGTTGTTCACATACATGAAGTTTTATAAAACCAAAAAGACCCTTTTATTGCTTTCTAAACTTTAGAAGTCTTTTGTTTCTTTATAGACTACAATTAGTCCTCTGGAGAATGCTATTGAGACTATGTCCACGACGAACGAAAAAATTTTGATGATGATTAACCAATACCAGAGTGATGAGAACCTTCCTATTAATCCACTGTCTATGCTTCTGAATGGAATTGTTGATCCAGCTGTTATGGGTGGCTTTGCTAAATATGAGAAAGTAAGAGCTTTTCAGTCAATGCGAAGAATATACTCAGATGTACTATTTCATAATCCTCATACATCCTTTGTTCAAAGTGGCAGTGGTATGTGGGCTGGGAATATGAAAGCCATAACTCCACCAATTAAGAGATCCTAATAGCCTGATCACATCTGTATTTGAAAGCAGGAACTAGCAAGCTAGAGTAACTGAAGTTCCGTATTAATTGCAGTTATGAGGGTTTTCATATAGATGTGAGACGAGATGCCCCTTTTGTAATGAAATAGGCTCTCACACATCAAAAGATTTGGTCTGGAGTAAATTAATCAGGTTTATCCTGCAGTGGGTCTGGAGTATTTAGATGTGGGTTATCAATTAAACCATCATCAGGTTTCCTCAGTAACTGCAGCCATTCTGCATAGGTTTTATTGTAAAAAAAAAAAAAAAAAAATGGGAATATGAATAAAAACTGTTCTGGCAATATATGGAAAATGGAATGTCTTGAGGAACTGAACTGTAGAAAATGTGTCCCTAAGG
>NW_009258269.1:294410-296736 GCF_000687185.1 Egretta garzetta
TGTTAAAAACATATAAATTTAAATTCTAAATTACTAATAATTAAAGATTTTCATGAAAATGAATGTGGAGTTACCCCACAGCTGTAGAGCTCTATTATTTCTGCCTGCCATTTCCTGATGAAAAGTATGTGCCATGCTCAGTAGGCTCAGCCTGTCAGATAGTGCTGAAAAGGTGCCATACATGTACACACATAAATTACATGCGGTAAGCATGACATCCCCTGGAGGAGTCTGACTCATGCTGTCTTACTCCTAAAGTATAATTTGTTTAGACATTTGGCAGTCATGGACAAATGGCTACATTCTTCTTTTGTACCTGGGGGATGAAATCTTTGGGCAGAAAAAGGCTGTGTGTATGCAATATCTGGCTTTGCTTATTTATGAAAGCATTCAATTTTTTAATTGTTGAACAGTGGCTAATGTCAGTAAGTAGGGTACTTGAATAAAATGATCACTTATCAGTGTAAATCATGATACTCCAAATTTGTGCCTTTTTGTTTCAGTGCAAGCTTAAAACAAACAATAATTGAGTTTCATAGTAGGGCTCTCCAACTCAGACATGTTGGATAAAGACTGAATAAATTAAAAAAAAAAAAAAAAAAAAAAAAAAGAGCACCTCAGTTCTCAACTGATACAATAAGGAATTGTCCCTAGCAGCGTCTGGTTAAGGAGCATGTGTATGTGTCTTATTTGATGGCCCATATTATGGTCACCAGCTGAGTCAGTGGAATAATCTCAGATTTCTTTACCTCTTGAAATGATGGACTGATTTTTATTTTTTTTTGTCTAAGGCTTTCTTTACAGAAGAATATATCAGAGACCATCCAGAGGACCAAGAAAAGCTGAATAGACTCAAAGATCTAATTGCTTGGCAGGTAACTTCTTACTGACAGCAGTCATCTGAGGCTTCATCAGCTATTCCTTTTTCCTGTTCCTTTCTAGCAGAACATATCATTTAGATGATTGCATCATTTTTACCATTTGGTTTTTTGGGGGATGGGGTGGGGTGGTGGTGGTTTTTTTTTAAACTGTTTCCACAAAGCAGGGAGGGGTAGAAGAAAGAGAAGATTCTTGTAACAAAGTTCCTGCCTAGTTCTGTGATGAATTCATAGTCATTTTTTGACAAGGGACTCAAATATTCTTGCTTAGACTAAACCTTCTGTTTCAGAGTATTTATAGTTATAAAAGGACTATGTATGTATTATCCTATTGAGATATTAATAATTTCCTTTAAGTAGGAAAAAGGACTTCAACTCCTTCAATTTTAATGTGCCTAACAGGAAGCATGTATTCCATTACTAACCCACTAAGATCACTGATGAAACAGCGTAGCAATAATTCCTTACCCTCTGGTGTAGCATGTGATTGATAAAATGTTCTCGGGGATCTAAGTGATCTTTTCCTTCAGGTTTTTAAAAATCTGTGCCTAAACTGGAGAAATGGCTTAATTATAAAACTCACATCCTATTTCCTGAGGAGCATCATCGTTACAGGATCCATTAAAGAGTTAGTTGAAATGCTACCAGAATCAGGGGAATTACTTACGTATCTCGTTGTGTCCTAGGGAAAGCAGTAGGCCACAAAAGCACCATGCAGAACACATCATTTGGAATGGCTTATTAAAAGCCACATATAGTGGGCTACATCTATGGTTAAAAGGGCCAGAATTTCAAACTTGGGTTGTATTCCCCAAGACAAAACTGAGGGCATGACAAAAGTCATAAGGACTTCATGAATTGCTGGGAAAAGAAGCATTTGCAAATGTCAGAAATGATCTTGGGAAGTAGCTGTTTCCTAGAGGTGGGTGTTTGTTGTTGTTGTTTGGGGGGGTGGGTTGCATTAGAAACCTTAACGGAATGTTAGTTGCTCACAGGAGTTATTTTCATGCTCAATGACCCCTCAAGATTGCTGCTGCATGTCTTTGTGTGACAAATAGCATGGAAGACCATTAGTAAATATTTTTAACCCATATGTCCAGAGGAAAACTGAATGTTCTGCCAATACTAGCTTTTGTCTTCAAAGAGGGAAATTCACCTACAGGAGGTGGTAGCAGAAAAAACCTCTATTTTTGCTGAGAGTCAAGAGAAAATGGCTCTTTTAATTGACCTAAGCATTTGTTATCATAATGGCAGGAAGAAAAACATGAAGTCAGAAATTATCAATTGTATTTGCATTGTCTAGTCCAAATAGAAATTATTGCTATCAATCTCTGGCAATATATCAATATATGGCAAAATGACCTGGACGAGGGGACAGAGTGTACCATCAGCAAGTTCACTAATGACACAAAACTGGGAGGAGTGGCTGATACGCCGGAAGGGTGGGC
>NW_009258269.1:296758-311205 GCF_000687185.1 Egretta garzetta
GACAGGCTGGAGAGCTGGGCGGAGAGGAACCTGATGAAGTTCAGTAAGGGGTTGTTCAGCCTGGAGAAGAGAAGGCTCCAGGGAGACCTGATTGTGGCCTTTCAGTACCTGATGGGGTCTTACCAGAAAGATGAGGACAAACTTTTTAGCAGGGCCTGTTGTGATAGGACAAGGGGTAATGATTTTAAACTAAAAGAGGTTAGACTTAGGCTAGATATAAGGAAGACATTTTTCATGATGAGGGTGGTGAAGCACTGGCACAGGTTGCCCAGGGAGGTGGTAGATGCCCCATCCCTGGAAATATTCAAGGTCAGGTTGGATGGGGCTCTGAGCAACCTGCTCTGGTTGATGATGTCCCTGCTTATTGCTGGGGGTTGGACTAAATGGCCTTCAAAGGTCCCTTCCAACCCAAACTATTCTATGTTTCTGTCTCTGTTTTGTAGATGAGAAACAACAAGATTTAACCATTTATGGCCTTGAAATTAATCTTCCTAACAGTTTTAATGGATTTTTTTTGTACTGTTTTCTTAACAGTTTTAAAGTTTCTTCCCATTTCATTTTGATTCATTTCAATTTCATTACTAGAGTCACCAACCTTTACAACTTTCTCCTGTATTGTTGCCCACCACGGATTCTGTTTATGGTTGCTTTCTGACCATCAGAAGTACTCAGTGGACATAGTGGTATCAGGTGACCACAATACCACCTGGCATTAGGAAATAAAGTCGTAATTTATATCTATCCCTGTAAATCCCTCTAAAGAGGACAGACAGATCTGTCTGTAATAGATGGGCATTAATACCTTGTTTTTACAAGTTAAATTGTAATTGAACTTCCATAAAATATGATCAAGTCAATGGGTGGACCAAAGCATACAATATTAATAGTATTTATAGGGTCAGAACACAAAAAGGAAGCATGAAATCTAAGTGGATTTTACAAAAAAGCCCCAAACATTAACGCAAAACAGGTAAAAGTCAGTCATAAAGCAGTTAGAAAAGGTTACTGGCAGACGGGTAACTAAAAATATGTTGCACAAATCTCAAAAATCACCAACTTCAAAGACTGAAGAGTAATGAAGTGTCTTTATATTTTAATAGGAAGCACTACAAAGTTTCTCTTTGTGAATACATTTATTATTAATTAAACAGCATGTCAGAGTGTGCCGTCCATTATCTTTGAAGAGAAGACTTTGTTTTTTTCTTTTTAACTGGATATTATTACACTAGTACAACAGCAGAGATGATAGTAGCAATATAACAGCAAAGGAAAGCATTGTAGGGAAGAGGGGTTACAAAGGTGGTATTACTATCATACTTGTTTCATTGTAAGGTTTTTGTGTTTTGTTTTTTTTTTTTTTTTTAATTTGGTAAGCAAGCCATTCCTTCTGACAAGAGATGGAATTTTTAAGACATTCAAGTGGAAGAGGGTATTTAATTAATGGACAGACCTTTTCCTAACCTTTTTATCAGGTGTTCTCTAAGGGAGTAGTTATCTATTCTCCTCTAAGGGAGTAGGTATCTATATTTGCCGCCCTCCTCCCCCAGTTTAGTTTTTAAAAACTGATGTTATCTACCTCCTTTCAACTCCAGTAGGAAGAATCAGACACCTTACCCCTTTGGTTGTCACTGACCCCAGCCTAAAGGATCAGCAGTAAAAAAGAAAAGCATAGCAGTAAAACTGAACAAAGTCAGCTTGGTTAGTGCAAGCTAACTCTGTTCATGGCTTGAGTTGTTCATTTCTTTATTGAACTTACTGATTTTTTTCTTGAGATGTGGGGAGTACAGAGGAGGTCTGCATTTTTTTTTTTTTTTTTTTTTTTTTTAATTTGGTAAGCAAGCCATTCCTTCTGACAAGAGATGGAATTTTTAAGACATTCAAGTGGAAGAGGGTATTTAATTAATGGACAGACCTTTTCCTAACCTTTTTATCAGGTGTTCTCTAAGGGAGTAGTTATCTATTCTCCTCTAAGGGAGTAGGTATCTATATTTGCCGCCCTCCTCCCCCAGTTTAGTTTTTAAAAACTGATGTTATCTACCTCCTTTCAACTCCAGTAGGAAGAATCAGACACCTTACCCCTTTGGTTGTCACTGACCCCAGCCTAAAGGATCAGCAGTAAAAAAGAAAAGCATAGCAGTAAAACTGAACAAAGTCAGCTTGGTTAGTGCAAGCTAACTCTGTTCATGGCTTGAGTTGTTCATTTCTTTATTGAACTTACTGATTTTTTTCTTGAGATGTGGGGAGTACAGAGGAGGTCTGCAGAGTAAAACTGAGGAGAAAGGAAGAGGTCAGCTTCAGTAACCAGGCATTAACAAACCAAATTGCTGCCGCAATTGTCCAAGTGATCACATGATTAAGCCCCCAGTAGACTGATTTAAACCTTTCCCAGTCACTTAATCCTCCCTTTTGAAAGGGAAGAGTTTGAAACCACCTGCCTGGAATCCACTTGGATGTTTTTTCGTCCCTACCTTCTTTCTTGTAAACTATGGCAGGCACCTTTATAAGCAGCTGGGCTAGTAGTCTAAGAGTTTTTTAGACTCTCACGTGGTGTGTTTAATCTTGTAAGGGATTAAAGTTAAAATACATAGAAGAGAGAAAACAGTCAGTATGAGGCAGCCAACATTCTTAAAAAATTTACTGAGCAAGCCCATTTTTTAAAAGCCTTTTCATCTTATAGTTGCTGCTAAAAGCTGAGATCAACTGACAAATCTACCCACCAGTCACAGTAAGAGTCGTGCAGTTGACTTAGCAGATACTTTAAATGGAGCTAGAGGGGTTGTCAGACCCAGTTTAATGTTCTCACTTTTTTCTTCTTTTTTTCCCTTCAAGATACCTTTCCTTGGGGCTGGAATTAAAATTCATGAAAGAAGAGTTTCTGAAAATCTTCGTCCTTTCCATGACCGTATGGAGGAATGTTTCAAGCATTTAAAAGTTAAAGTGGAAAAACAATATGGAGCCAGAGAATTGGTATTGCTCTCCTTTTAACCTCTCCTGCAATTTCTTTTTACTTCTTCTAAACAAAAGCACGTACTAAGCTTTTGTTGCTTGTGGGTTTTCTTGTGATCTGAAGGTAGTAGGACCTGAGTTTTATAGTCAAAAAGTTGATTCAATTCTCTGACGTATCAAATATTCCTCATTTTGGAAGATTTGAAGTGTTTTATTATGTCTATTAAAATTGCAATTCTTTTTTGCCTTATTAAGGAAGTAAAAGCAAATTCTCATGTTACTCCTCTTTGTAATTTTTCTTAGTGGCTTAGGGCTTTGATCTGCAATTGATGTCTCCCTGTGCTAGCCACTTCCAGCTGTGTTGTGAAGTAAAACCTATCATGTGTATAATAATATAAATATTAGTTGAGACCAAACTGAAACATATGGGAACTGAAGGATAACACGAACTCTCCAGACAATTCTTGACTAAAATAGTCTATCTGAGCTTGTGCAGGCTAGCAAGAATGATGTTGGCTGGTTTTTGTGATTAAGCACCAGTTGCTTTGGAAATTATTATTTTATGTTGTTGCTTTCAGTGCTGATGATTTTATAAGAGGATTTATTTCTTCTGTTACAGGGGGAAAGTAGCAAGTTTCTAACTGAAATTTTGGATGTTGTGCTGTCTTAACCGTCTATATGATGAAAATTCTATATATATTCATCTCAGTATGCTTCTCTTATTTTTAGTCCCATGCCACCATCCTTGCAATAATAAAGGGGCTGTAATCCACAAGTAGCAATCTTGCCTAGTGCTTGAACTAGCAATTAAAAAGCATTTAAAAAAAGCAACCTATTTAAAATTTTGCAAGAGCACAAAATGTACTTTGTGAATGGCACTACTGCCATTTTACCATGTATGACTCCTTCTGGTGGCTGGCCTGAGCTTGTTTATTAAAAGAAAAGAAAAAAAAGTTAAGCAGCTATTGTGTCTTTATCACAAGATTCTGGCCATTCCAAGGATGAGCAGCATGTAAGCTCATTGCATGTAAATGCTACAAAACACTTGAAAATAATTCTTGAAACTATAAATGTTTCCAAGTCTTCTGCTAGACATCACAGTCTTAGTGAGAAATGACATCAGAAGCAAAGTATTTGGGAATTTGGCATATGAAATTACACATGAATTTTTAATATTTTCTGGATAACTAGAAAAAAACCCTGTGCTTTAATATGAAATATTTTTTATAAGTTGTTCATCGCCTGTTTATAGGATAGAAATTGAAGTCAGCTGGACAAGTAGTTTATGGTATGCATGCGCTGGGCAATTCTCAAAAAACCTGCCTCATATCGTGACACTATGGTGAGCTAGCTAGGGGGAGGCATGCTCATCCCAGGAAATACTTGACCAGAAAAAGAGAGAAGAGCTGACCGCACTTTACCATTTTAGATCCCAGAAATCACTTCTGAAGAAAGAAAATGGTTCTAGAATTAGCCAAGAAATGTGATCCTTGTCCCTACCTTATTAAAGAGAGTAACAGGAAAACATTTGGAAATGTCAGATTGTTTCAGTTAACTTTGTACCAGGCTGCAAAGCCTAAATTACCATTAATAAGCTAAATATTTCCAGTATGATAGCTAAATCTTCTTCAAGAAGATTGGGAGTGATACCTCCTTTTTTTTCCTTCCACTGCAGAACATACGAATTTCAAGCTTTGCAGAGAGAGGTGGTGCAGCATATATGGCTTTGTGCGATACGGATACATGATGAGCTGGAGAATCCTCCTGTTCTTCCTGTCTGGCTATTAGGGAAATATTAATTTTGTCCAACGCTTGCAAACATATAATTAAAAAAGGCTAGAGATGGCAGAACCTATTGTACTGGAGACTGAGCATGATTAGTGTCTTGGAGCAAGGACTAACTAAATTTATTTGCCCAAACAATGGCATGCCCCAGATCTAGTCAAAATAAGATCAGCAGACACTGTTTCTCTTAATTTCTTTTTCAAGTGTACAGTTAATTATGTCAATTGTAGTTTATTTATCTACTCCCTATATCATTGAGTTTGAGAGGTCTTAGAGAGCATTCAAACAGAAGAAACAATCACAGTAATTAATGGTAGCAAATAACTTCTTTCGTGCCAAATGTTAAAACAACTGTGCTATCTTCAAGACCTAGTGAAAAGGGATGAAATGGGGCTCACACAAAGTTGTTTGATAGAAAATGTTTTCCTTTTCCATCCTGTAGCCAGATTTTGATGACAAGAGAGTAGGACGGCCAAGATCAATGCTGAGATCCTATCGCCAGTTATCAGTTATTTCACTGACTTCCATGAATTCAGACTGCAGTACTCCAAACAAAATTGCTTCAGAAAGGTTGGTTATGAATGCAATGCAAATTTTCTTTCAGTCTGTTTTTTAACTAGTTTTATGGGGTGAAACTAAAAGATGAAAAAAAACAGCATTCAATGATAAAGACCACTAGCAGTCTCTTCAGACTATACTAAAATTATTTTTAACTGTAGCTGTCACTTCTTCTAAGCTACAGTATTTCAACCTTAATAGACAAAATATACTCAGCTGCCACTGAAAAAAGTAGAATTTCATTTTTAGTATTTTAAAATTTAAATTACATTAAAAAAAATAGATTGGGGATTTTGCAAATTTCTCTTTAAACAGCTTTTAATATAATTAGCATGTGTTTTCTGGTAAAAAATGGAGAGGAAGAGGACAACCTTTATAAACTTACAAGTAAGGAGGTGGAACATTTCAGTAAAGCCTGGAATAATGTAATATGCTTTGCCTAATATGCTTTCTTAACTGGGAAACATAAAGACTTCTAAGTTTAAGAGAACAGTTATAGGTGTATTGATTTGCTTTTTCATCAACAAATTGTTTTGATCGCTTTATAAATTATCCTCTGGGCACACAGAACTTCTTCCCAAACAAGGTACTTATAAAATTGGTCTTGATGAGCAGTGTTTGATTGTGATTTTTTTTTTTTAAACATCTGATCTCTTTTTTTGAATAGTTCACTTTTTTTAAAAATAAAAAGTCCAAAGGTGTATGACCCTAACTTGGAAATGTTTCTTTTTGACACCCCTCTATTCTTGCATGTTTGACTGCCAGTTCATTGTTTAACGCTACTTACTTAAATTTTTTTAGTTGTCTAACAAAGATATGTAGTATCACATGGTATGAGATGCCCCAGGCTGCTCTTCCTGCCCATCAGCTTCCACTCAAGAAGGGTGTAGCGCACAAACACGATTTGTGTCATATCTGCCAGGTCCATGTCTCAAATAAAGCAGGACACCTCTTGTGGAAGCAGACAACTACACTTAAGCAGCTGAATCATGCACCTATTTTTAATTCTTATGATGCTAATTTGTTTCTAGGAAGCACAGGTCAACAAATTCACCATGTTACTTGATTTGTCCATTTTAATGTTGTAAAATAAGTTCAGCCGTATGTTCAAGAGGCTAATTACATCAGCAGGGAAGGGAGTAAAGCCACCACCAATTTCATGTTTGGTTTTGGTTTGGTTTTTTTCTTTTCCTTAAAAATAGCCCAATTTTTAAACTATAAAAATTAGAAGAAGAGGGAGGGTTTTTTTTTTTATCACTGGGTATGTGTGTTGTTGTCCAATACGGTAAAATAAGTAGGAGGATGCATTTAAAACATGACAATAAATAGTAATACTCTGTTCCACTGTTTTCAGTAACCAAAATAGCACGTCTTGCTTTCAGCACCATCATCACTGTACATAAACTCACCATATGAGCACCGACTCTGTTTAGATTAGGAGTTCTTAAGCAAATGCACAAATCTTTAAATAGGGATTTGCACTCATGTAAATATTTTACATTCTTTGCAACATTTTAAGATGACATCATACCTCCTGAAGGCATCTTATTTCTATCTACAGTTGCCAGCTGAAGCACATCACATACTTTTTGCCAACAATTTGCAAGGCTGCATAGAAAGTCAAAGGAAAGGATGACCTGCATTTATATTTCATGGGGAAATGACATCAGAATACCACTGGCTTTTAAAATGTCACTCAGCAACTTACACTTTTTTCTTTTGCTCCTACAGCTTTGATCTGGAAGCCGTGCTACCAAAGCAAGTAAAAGCAGAATCAGAGGAGACTGCTCTGCAAATGAATCCTCACCCTGAAGTAAAGATGAGAAGATCCAAAAAAAGAACAAAAAGAAGCAGTGTGGTGTTTGCTGATGAGAAGACAGCACCTGATATTTCTATCTCTGACACAAAATGTGTATGTTACTGATTTAGAGTAGTATTTTATAAACCATAAAAAGAGGACATTGCTGCTTTGCTTAGGAAAAGAAAAATAGATCAGATAGAATGTCACAAAGGGAAATATGCAGGATGCAGAGATGATCTGTCCTGCCATGAATGAAACCTGCAAGATGCTGAGGAGGAAACAAATCAGTGGAAAAATCAGAAATCTCTACTTGCTTATGGTGACAGATAATATAGCCCTGAACTTGCAAATTCTGAAGCTTGATTAGTTTAAAATGGAGTACTATATTGGGAGGGTTAAGCTAGTGTTCCTGCGGAGAGGCAATTGACTGTGCTGACATTTTGTGGCAGCTCCTTGCAGTCAGGGCTATTTCAAAAGTGATGAGCCCTGTACGTTTTGTACCTTGTTATGGAACATGCAGCTGTTAGGAAATTGCAAGATTGCAAACAGTGTTCCTTAAATGGTGCCAGGCTGAAGTTTGGAAGCACTGGCACCTCTCGCTCCATAGATCATCTGAGTGCTTTTATTGCTCTGCTAGATCATTGGAATGACTTACATAACGTAAAGTGTGCTTTTTTTTTTTTTTTTTTTTGGTAGTTTAATTCTCAGGAAACTTTTCTTCTTTTAGTATAAAAAAAACTTTTAAAAATTGTAAGATATCCTCTTGGTACACAAGCCCTATCTAAATTAAAATGTCAGGCAATAAAACAGATTGTTGAATTATATGGAGAGAGCATAAGTCATGTGATCAAAAATTTTTGGAGGAATCATCAAAAGCAAAGTGAATTCAATAGAAAGCCAAGATTCTTTTGGGAAACAAGGAGAAACTTACGGAGGGCTGTCTTACACTACAGGTCCTCATACAAAAGAGAGATACAACGCACAGTCATGCTCTGAGAAGCATTAATATAGAAAAACAAATAAAACCTTTGTCTTTTGATTAAATTAGGTAACATGTACACCTAATTGTGGGAATCTCACTACATACTGAGTTACAGGATTTTCTCTTGCTTCAGAAAAAAGCCTCACAGCAGCCAAGCTGGCCACGTTAATGCAATAGGGAAAAGTGCTTTCAAAACTTCATTTTACTTTGCAGATCACAGTCATAGCTGGCTGATTGTATTATTCCAGAGATAGGGTAGGAATACCATCCTACAGTTCCCAGATTACAGAATCTCTTCTAGCTAGCTTTTTTAGAGTAATATTTTAATATGTAGAAAGAGAAGTATTTTCCGAACTATAAATTATCTGTAAAATTGTTACATGTTTTTAGCTAGTGTAAATACTATATGTGGACCCAATTCTACTCCTTCTAGTTATTTTTATTGTCTTCTCAGCAAACAATCCCATGAAGAACTCAGGTTAGGCATGATAGTTTATTAATTATTTTCTTTTATGCTTTTTACAAAATACCGGTTTGCTTAGATCTTTATTGCTCATATCTCAGTTCATCACTAATGGCATTATGGGTTTTTTTTTTTATTAAACAGCTGTCAAGGAAATATGAGTTCATGAGTGACACCAACCTCTCAGAACATGTAGTGGCACCTCAGAAAACTTCTGTCCTCAAGCAGATGAGTTCTGTCAGTCGTTCTATGCCAACTATCCCAGGTAAGCTGCTTACAGAAAGATGGGAGTTCTGCACCTCTTTATTGCTATGTTAGGAAAACACAGCAATAAAGGCTTTGCTCCAAGCAGAGCAGGTAGCACTCTCTATGTGGCTCCGTGCCTCTGAGACAAAGATTACAATTTAAGTGTGTATTGTGCATGTGAGGCTGGGCTGCTACTACTGCTTGATAACACTGGGCTGCCTAGTGCTAACATGCACTAAAAGTGTTACTTCTGGACCTCTGAACTTTGCTTCCTTGTATAGTGTGAGTATTCCCCCTGCCTTGAAAGAGGCAAGGTTTATTCACCTTCCTTGCTTTGTAGAGTCTCATTTAGCAGAAGCAAGGGCTTCTGCACTCTGCCCTCACAGCTGGGGGCAGCATTTGAAACAGGAAGAAATGCTCTATACTTTGCTTTGCCAGATGAATAGCCCCAGAGGTTGCCCCAAAGTAGGGCTTCAGCTTCTGCTTTTCATGTTAGAGAGGAATCTCAAGCATCCCTCACAGAAAGAGGAAAAGGAAGCAAGATAACTGCCCGCTGGAAGGACCGACAGTTCAGTGTAACTGAAGGTGGAACTTATTTCTACGTCAGGGTGTGCTGAGAGAATGTGCCCTGTTTCGATATCCTTTACCCCCTAATTCTTCCACAGCAGATCCAGTTTCTCAGCCTGGAGTTCATGTATCCCTCTCATTGCCCCTGCCTTTGCAGATGCCTGTAACAGACATTTAGCACAACACAACAGGCCATCATGGCCTGCTTCTTTTTCATGTATTTAACTGGTTTTTTTCTTCATGGACCAGATTGGCTCTTTTTTTTTTTTCCCCCCCACTATTCAGATTCAGTGTAATGAAGTTTGTTGCTTCCCCATTACTTATTTTTGTATTCTGAGGATACAGTTAGATTAAAAATGTCTCACTCCTAGTAATTGAAGTAGTTCATTATTTTGAGTTCTGCCTTATCTTACACTGACTCTCCTTTTTTGGTTTTGTTTCGTGCAACCAATATGTTTCTATTCTAAGGATTAACTCTGTCCATCACCCCTGTGGCACCAGATGAAACAATTGCATCACATAGGTTGAGTCAACCAGTGTTTCCTTCCACTTCAGATGGTGACAAGAAAACCTTCAAAAAAAAGAAAGTGAACCAATTATTTAAAACAATGGTAAGTTCCCCCCAGAAAGGGGAAAAAAAGAAAGTGCTACCTCTTCAAAAATTCAGTGCTCTGAAAATTAAGTAATTTTAAAATACCATAAGGTCATTCTTACTACTTTTTTTTTTTTCTTACTTCTGTCATCAGAGAGGGGAGTGGAAGCTCTATGGGGAAGCAAAAAGTTGCTTCTGGCTGTGCTTTCCGGAGTACGAGTGTGCACCTTAGTGTGTGTTTAAAGGGAGGCTCAGTTGTGCAGTTCTGCATCTGCACCACAAGAGGTCTCGTGTGACCTAGTGATTTTCTCTCATTTGCTTTATATATAACATTTATTAGTAAAAGAGGAAAGCAATTATTTGTTGTTCAATTTAATACATTGGGCAGTTAGCACTAGCATCAGAGTAAGGTAAGTATATGCAGGATGGCAAAACATGCCCAGCGTGAGTCAGTTTCTGATGTCAAAGATGCTTATTTCAAAGTAGAAACTGGCTTGCACTGGAGTTATTAATGTTCCTTAACACAGGTTGCATTCCTTTAAAGTAGAAAACCTTTCACTGATTTCTGTGGAAATTTCACAAAATTAAAACTATTGAATTTCATGTAGTGTTTAAAAGAAAAAAATGTATGTTCAGTGCAGATATTAAGATTCAAAAGTTTTAAAGTTTTCCTATTTTTTCAGGTAGTGGGAAGGTGACATTTAAGGCAGATGCCGGTAGCTATCAATATACATACTGCCATAAGCATTCTGTAACACATGTAATATTTTATATGGCAGCCCTGCTGATCTTTCAAAGCAAAGGTTGATTTTATGGTTTGGAGTTTTTTTTGTGGTTTGGTTTTTTTTTTTTTTTTTGGTTTGGTTTTTTTTTTTTCCTTTCTGGTTAATAGGCTTCATTTTCATCCATTAGTTTCTGCAGTCTTTTAAAAAATAGAGATAGTGCCTTCAGGGACCAGAGAGCAGAATTTAGGAAAATCTGCATTTAGATATGTTCATAATAATATTTTTCTGGTAGGAATAAGAATAACCTATTAATTTGAAGTCTGTAGGATTTCATTTATGTCCAATTTATCACATACTTGTTCTTTTCAGACCCAGGAGTAACAGCTTTTCAGCATGATCTCATCCACTCATATTTAAACCTAAATAGCATATAAAATAAGGAGGACAAAATGTCATTTTTTACAAGTCTGAAAAAGGACTGAATAAAGCTAAAAATCCATTTGTATAGTGCTTCACAGCATGACTGGAATCATGTGGACATGTTTAAATACATATTTATGGTTTTGCATGATAAAGAAATGAATTTAAAATATCCAAGGTTTGGTTAATGTTTTTTTGTTTTTTTTTTTTCTCTAGGCACAGCTCAAGGCCACAAGCTAGTAATTATTGTATTATAGATAATATTCCTGAATCCAATACAGCAGTCATTTTAACATACGGCACTTTGTTACTCTTTTTTTGCAGCGCATTTCCAAAGTTCTAGAAGATGGAAAGCAGTCTGTGGAGCACCATTTCAAATCTTCATCTACAGATCTGTAATTCATTCCATTACAAGACCACCTCTCAACTGAGAATAATTATATATACATATATATCCTATTTTAGAGCACCATCTACTCTAAAGAAAGGCACTGATAACATAGATGGCCAATAGAGAATATGAACAACAATATTCACAGGCTCTAAGTTACTTGCAATACAGATACAGGAATAACATTTGAAGAAAATACTACAGGATGTGCCCGTCAGGGTATGGAACAGAAGTTTATTGAGCCTCTGGTCGTACAGGTCAGAGGGCATTGCGTGTTCATTGGTGACAAAACTTCTTCCTGGGAAGAAAGAGGTATTAAAAGGCCATCTGCAATGTTTACTCTATAATGTAAGTCAGATCCTGTTCTTTTCAAAGAGCACAGAAGTTATCATTTTGTGTAGCTTGTATAGACACACTCCAGCTATCTTTAAACTATTGCTGGCAGTGTAGTCAAGGCAACAGATGGCTCAGCACAAAATAGCCACTGACAATTTACTCTGTGGCTGTGGCTGGATTTACAGACCTCAGATCCCTCTGCTGCTCCCACCACACTGCTCTGTATCCTCAGTCTTTCTCAGGGTGATGTCCATGACTGTGACACCATATGCCTGAGTTATTTTCAGAACAGTGGCTATTACGTCGAAAAGGTGTACAAAAGGTTATTTACAAATGTACAAATTGATATCACATCCAGCAGTATGATAAACAAAAGCTGCATTTTCTGCTGTTCATCAATAAAATGTTAAAAATTTATTTGCCTTGAACCTTTTTCCCTGAAATCTCTTGCGATCATTATATGTAAGGTAATAGTTTCTTACTGACAGCAAATGGAATTCTACAAGTCCAAGTCTTCTGCTTTTCAAATTGATTTTCTGTGTCTCTCCAACTCATGAGCTAGGGTTGGAAGATAATGGCTTATTGGTATGAAGCTAGGCAGCACTGCAGGTCAGCATCTCGTATTTGGTTTGGTTTTTTTTATAACCTGTCAGTTCTTTCTAAAGGCAAGTATGTTATCCAAATATCAATGTTTCTAAAAGACAAATAATTTATTTCCTTCACTCAGCCCCTTATGTTTCAGACACCCACATAGGTTTATATTCATTAAATAAAATGTGACCATGCATATAGTGTTGTGGATGGGAGAGATTGGCCTTGTTGCTGTATATATGGATATGGGAAAGACTAAGGGGTTAAAATTATGCCTTGCTTAGTGGTTGAATCAATGGAAAGACATCTTCAGCTTGTTCTAAGCCTAACTATTTCTATAAACACTTTTTGTTCAGCATGAATAGTTTATTTAATGAATTTAGACTCTCTTTGCAAGTTGTCAGTGTGAAGCTGTTTTCTACAGAAGTAATTAGCAATTGTTTTCTGCGAGAAGTTTGAAATACTTACCACTGGAACTAGTACTGTGCCAAGAATTTGGCAATTCTTTTTTCAGTAGAATAACCAGAGACAGCAATACAAATTTACCACTGGAACTAGTACTGTGCCAAGAAATACTTTTCAGTAGAATAACCAGAGACAGCAATACAAAATGGGTCCATTTTTAACACTAACTACAGTGTTTGTTGGCATGGATACTGATAGACTTTTTGTTTCATTTGCTTTTCACAGCAAATGATACTGCTT
The DNA here is from genome assembly GCF_000687185.1 of Egretta garzetta. NCBI lineage: Eukaryota > Metazoa > Chordata > Aves > Pelecaniformes > Ardeidae > Egretta > Egretta garzetta. Next base: position 309,867 of record NW_009258269.1, read on the forward strand.
CTGAGGGAGAACAGAGGAATAACAAGGCTTTTCTAGGAAAAACCCCCTCAGTTTAATAGAGTAGGTTATCTGTGAGTGGGAGAAAGTGAAAAGTTGAGAAGTGCATGTTTTACATCTTGCTAACCTGGGAAAAGAAGAGGGAGGGTACCCAGGTTGTCCTTCAATATTATTTGCAGATACACTGAAGAAATATTGATATCATAAAATGAAAAGTATTTTAAAAGAAAAGGCTTCCTTCTACTGGGAACAAGTAAGAAAAAGATGATTTAGCAACTGTTTATTCTTTGTAAAGATACCTGTTAAAAATTATCTTTTGCTTGTTGTATCTTGCAGCTATGTTTTCATGTGAGAGTGGAATAAAAGAGTTTTAGCTCAAGCTGTTATTATAAATTAAAGTACTGTGATTCAAAATAAAAAAAGTACAAAGAATGGAAGGGAAGCACAGAAACAAATACCTGGAAGGCACGAGCACAGTGTCCAAAGGAAGTTTGGTGTTGCGTGTTTAGCTCGTGGTTCAAGATTCATGCTTGTGTTTCTCTCCGGGTTTAGTATAATTTTTGATGAAGTTTAGATTTGCACTCAATTTACCAAATATCAGCAAAACTCGTTAGTTGTTCTGCATCACAGATTGTCCTCCTTGACAGCCCAGTTTTGAATCTGTTTCAAGCCTGAAATCATGTACATCAGCTCTGAGCAGAAAAGAAAAATTAACTAAGAAAAAATAACTTCCAAGAACAGGGCATATGTGGAACTGGAATTTTAAGAATGTTTGGACAACAAGCTCCAGCCGTTAACAAGTTTCCAGAAGCTGTGGATACTGACATTTAGTCCAAATAAACAACACGGCAAGAAGCACAAATGATGCCCTGGGATAATAAAGTGTAAGTATGGCAGTCTGGCAACTTCTGTTTAAAAATATGAATCAGCACTGATTATTGTCATTTGTCACAAGTTAAACAGGCCTTTAGTTCGGGTATGCAGAGGAAGATCTACTCAGGCGGCACAGAGCCTATGTGTTTGATATTCTTTGAGGTGAAGCACAGAGGGCAGAAATTTACTCCAGGATAGGGTCTGGCTTTGGCCTGGGAATTAATGAAGTAGGGGTAGCTTAACCTGTAATTTGTACAGCCCTACCCCCTCTCACCATGCGAGGTCAGAAAAGCATTTCTGGACGCAACGATGCTTTCATGTGCTTTCTGTATCAGAGTTTATTTCGCTCCCCTCAGACATTTCAGGCAGTCTGGACAGCAGCCATCTGGCTTTCTGGATTGAATGGCACTAAGGTAAAGATTGGGTAGTGTGAGTCTGTAGTCGATGTTCAGTGTGGGGTAGGAAAGAG
>NW_009258269.1:311316-418755 GCF_000687185.1 Egretta garzetta
GTGTGGGGTGGGAAAGAGGGCATGTTCAGCTAAGACTTTATGTGCTGACCTGTAGGAAGCCGTTACGCTGCAATAATGTAAGATGCAGTTAAGCTGCATGCCATGTACGGTCAGTTAGCTAGGTGTCTGAATTTTAGACACAGGCACCTGGGTTTTATCTCTCATGGAGGGCGACACTGTGTTAGTAGTAATGGTTTAGCTCCAGAAGAGCTGCTGTGTCAATGCAGCATAAAGTCTGGTTATAGACAGCAGATGTTAGCATTCTGTTACATCAAGGTTTTCTCAAGTATTCTTTAACTAACTTGGTTATCCAACCTGCCCTTGTTTATGCCATGGTGATGCTGTCCAAGCCCTCATTATGAAATTAGGTCTTCATTATTCTTTTGGGAGGGTAGGAATTTGATGCTCTTAAAATGTCAATAAAAATTAGCTGGGGTGAGATATAGGAAGGTGTTCAGAGTCACTGTCAATAAGGATCAAGTTCCTGAGCAGGAAGAGGAATTTTATTAAAGATTTTACAGACCTTAGGAAGGCACTGTGGTTCTGAACTGAGATTAATGGGTGATAGGCCTATGTATTTGTTGCAGGTACTGATTGACAATGAACTTTTTATCTGTATCACATGCAGTATGTAATCTTTTCTTATTAGACAATGGAAATTTTGGGTGAGTAGAATCATAGAATGGTTTGGGTTGGAAGAGACCTTAAAGATCATCTAGTCCCAACCCCCAAATGGGGGTAATGGGTGCCATATTGGTTATTCTGTATGGAGTCCAGAGGCACACAGTAGATTTTCCGGGGTGTGTTACTAATGCAGCACATGAATGGTAGCCTCTGTAGTGTAGAAGACTGAGAGTCTGGAATGTGTCCAGTTGCATCACGTTTAAACTGAAGCAACCTTGTGCCATCCTGGTCTCTGAAGAAAAGAACTCCTATAATGAACATGGTGGACTTTTCTGCATTCCTTGAGATTTGAGATGCAGAGGCAGTTTGCTCCCACAATTACTGATACAAGGAAGTTGTAATAGAATAACAGTGGAAAATTCTCCTCAATCTGGAGGACATCAAGTAGCCAGAGTGGCGATGAGGAGGTTTTAGCACCAGCTACTATATTCTCCCCTCTGTTTTCAGGCAGCAGCTGTTTTACTGTAAAAAAAATGGCTGAAGAGCAGTTCCTAACCTGAACTGGCAAAAAGCGATAACCTTGTGCCAAGCGTTTGTTGACAGTTCTTAGAAGAGCAGGGAATGGGTAGACAGGTTAATGTTTTTGTGTTGTGTTACTAAAGCTACAGAAATTTCAATGACTACATGGATTCAGAGGTTGAGTTGTTCTCTTCAACCCATTTGATATTCACAGCTTTTGTTGTTTGGCTATTTTGCTGCTTGCTTCATTGCTAGTGGCAATGATGGAGCAGACCCTTTCATTCAAAATGAGTTGAAGGTACATGCAAGGAATCCTGCAGGAAAAAAAATTTGGAATTATGATGGGAAACTGCTGAGGAAGTGAAGTGGACTTGATGATTTGACTTCATCAGTTTGATTATGAAGTCTCTTAGCAATTCAAAGCTGATGGCTGGTAAATCACACAGTACAGTCTCTACCCAGAATCATAATGAGATTTTACATTGATTGCACAAATGAGCATATATTTCTGCTTTGGACTAGGATAAATCCGTAAGTATTTTATTGTACTTACATCTCTACAGATTCTGAATCAAAGCTGCTCACTAATGTCACAACATTGCAGCAGCTGTATCATGTCTGGCTGATTATCAAAGGATTTTTTTTTTTTTTTAACCCAAGTAAGAGAAATGGAACCATCTTTGAAATAATGATACAACTTAAATCACTAAAAGCTAGTCAAGCTCCCAAGTAGGTCTGTTCCACCTTGATCATGGGATGAGGGCACTTGTAAACAAGAAAAGCTGTTAAACATGCAGCGCTACAGGCTTGGGGAAGAGTGGCTGGAAAGCTGCCTGGCGGAAAAGGACCTGGGGGTACTGGTTGACAGCCGGCTGAATATGAGCCAGCAGTGTGCCCAGGTGGCCAAGAAGGCCGATGGCATCCTGGCCTGTATCAGAAATAGTGTGACCAGCAGGACAAGGGAAGTCATCGTGCCCCTGTACTCGGTGCTGGTGAGGCCGCACCTCGAATACTGTGTTCAGTTTTGGGCCCCTCACTACAAGAAGGATGTTGCATTGCTGGAGCATGTCCAGAGGAGAGCAACCAAGCTGGTGAGGGGTCTGGAGCACAAGGCATACGAGGAGCGGCTGAGGGAACTGGGGTTATTTAGTCTGGAGAAGAGGAGGCTGAGGGGAGACCTGATCACCCTCTACAACTACCTGACAGGAGGCTGTAGGGAGGTGGGGGTCGGCCTCTTCTCCCTGGTAACAGATGATAGGACGAGGGGGAATGGTTAGTGGTGGGATGGCAGGGTTAGGTTAACGGTTGGACTCGATGATCTTAATGGTCTTTTCCAACCAAAGCGATTCTATGATTCTATGATTCTAAAATAGCAAAGTAGGACAGAAGCAGGGGGGGGGGGGGTTTTTATTAAATCTGGTTTTTGTTTCAGTCAGCTGAGGTCCAGGAGTTTTGTTTAAAGCTATCTAATCACATAATTCTTTATACTAACTTGCTCCTCCATTTTAAAGGATTTTAGCTTAACTATTACGAAGAAACTGAAAGACCCTTTTTTGTTCCAGCTTCAATGCATTATTATTTCACATGAAACATTTATCCCAGAGTCTGGTTCCATATCTGCCGACCTCAATGGGAATCATCTAGACCTAGGGCATTCTGTTTAAAACAATAGCACAGGTCAATTCTCCAGAGTGTAGGAAAATAAAAGGAATAACTTGGCCAAACACAAGATCCTTCTCATGTAGAAATCAAGAGAATACAGGCAATTTAAAGCCAATTGTCTTCTGCATCATCCTTTTTTTTTTAAAACCATTTCCAAGGAGGGAGGAAAAATAAACAATTCAAGGATCCTGTCCCTCATTGATTTTTGGAGGTGGATATGTCCATCTTGTTACACAAATCTTTTTTTCCAAAGAATATGGAAGCCTCCATGGAAAAAGGTTGCAGCCATCTCCTATCCTGGATGTCTTGGAGTAGTCACTAGTAGTATAGTATTTACTTACATTTCCCCTCCCAAAACTGAGTTCCTACTTGCTCTTAGGCATTCAAGGTCCTTTTGAGAGGGAACATTGAGCAATGTTCCAGGGGCTGCCCTCAGTTGTAAGGACTTCAGCAATGGCAATATTTACTGCTATGGGTTCAGGAGAGTCTTTGTTCTTTATTAACTCAGTCTGTAATTTTCTATTCTGATTTGCTATCATGATGCAGTGTGTACTAAAAATTAACATGCTAAATGAATAATTGCTCTGCAAACAAACATCAGCTAGGCCATGGATTTCATAAACTTTAAAATGTTAGATATATTTAATCATAATTTTAAAGTGAGGACAGTTTGATCTGACTGGGTTTTGGATAGAATCGTGCCTTTTCAATGTAGATTTTTGTCTTCTAGGATAGCAGAAAGCTCCACTGTGCCATCAGTGATCTTTCATATGGCTGACCGTAGAATTAGACAGCCACTGTGAGTGTCTGTGCTTTAACAAATATGGTTTCTGTGTTAATGATTTTTTTCATGAGTATTAGTGTGTGCTGCAGCTCTGTATGCCCTGTTATGCATGTGTGTATTCAACCTGCATTTACTAACAGGTTAATGTGAGAGGCATAAGTGATCTCTCATTCACAGTTAACACTTTGTAGGCCTTCCCATTAACTTAAACTAGTTCAGCTGATGGTAGGTGCCTGTTGGTGGTGTTACAGTGGGTTTAAGTGGTGATCGATTCAAAAGGCACAGGAAAGGTGACAGAGATCAGAAAACAGTCATTTAAGGTATCTATGCTCTCAGTTGGCAGTCAAAAAAAGAGGTTTCTCTAGTAGGATAGGATAGTAGCAGGAATCTTGCACTGTTATTGTAACTAGAAAAAGTCTAAAAAAAGTCTCCATGTTTGACAGATATTTTGAGGTGAGATTTTCCTCAGAATGTTTGCAGGTATGTTTTTATACATAAGAAACCAGCCCTGAGTAGCATTCATTTAGATGCAGGTCTTTTAGCCAGGAATATTGTATTTTATCATCCAGTAGAGCATGTTATGGTTAGATACTTGGATTCTACAAATACTGAGGAATGTGAAGTCTTTCCTACATTACTTCAGTTGCTTTGACACACAGCAATACTTCAGCAGTGCTTTGACACACTCAGTAGCTCTAATGCACAATGCCTGAATTTGTAGAATCTTTCTGAAGAATTGCATTTAGACTTCTTTCACAAGAAAACAGCACTATTGGAGATCAGTACTGGAAAACAAAAGAGCAAAGGAAACAAACCCAAAAGAAAGACTTAAGTCTCTAAACTTACAACAATTTCTGCACAGAATTTCAAAGCAAACAAAGGATTCTAATATGAAAAGGTTAAAAATGTTTACGTATACCGTTGGTTATTTTTACAGATCTATGTAATATTGCTAAGGGGACAGTGATCACACCAGTATAAAAACTCGTTACTAAGTTCTCTCTAAGGCAGATCCGGACTAATTCGACACATTTTCAAAAACTGTCACTAGGGGGAGATAAGTAGTTGCAATACTGTGCCCATATAGTAGAACTCAAACTACTGATCTGTCTTCGTAGATACGGGGAAAACCAAAGTGGAGTAACTGGAAGTGCAAGGATTATTAACACTGTAAATCATCCTACTCACAAGTTAGATGATCTTACTTTACTGCAGTTAAACCCTGTTACATTAAAACAACCTTAAGTTTATCTGTGATTGGCTGTGTCACTGCACTTACAATTGTACCAATTCACTTATCAGTTTTAGTTGCTAATTAATTTTCCCTGAGTGTTTGTGTTGTGCAAGTACAAAAGGGTGTAGAACACTGTGAACAAACCATTTTTTAAAAAAAAAAGGAAGTTATGTTTTCTGAAAAATCCTTGGTTCCAAAAAGTCTTTTCAATGAGATCTCCATTTAAATTGTGGAATGGAAGGAGCTGATTTTTCCATACAAGCCAAATACCTTGACGCTGAAATCTGACTGAAACAGAAGTATTAGCAAGGTACTGGTTTTGTTTTTCATAAATCCTGTTGTGCATCTCATTGAAATGCACAAGAACTTAAATTCTGAAAGATTTTGGAAAGGTGTACAGATTAATTTCCTTGGTAAACACAACTGATGTTCATGCAACACCTCATTTGATTTTAGCACCCTTTATTTCTAGTATAAACAAACATTTAGTGGCAGGCCTAGAAGAATAAGCAGATAATCTGAACGAGGCAAACATTTCAGCTGTTCGGAAGATGGTAGCAGCAGTGGGGTTGTCAAACTATGATTGATTGAAGTATCTGTATTTGTACATATTTCCCTTAATTCAGAGACACCTCAGATTCTAAAATGAGAGGAATTTGTTGCAGAATCTCTCCATGTCTGGTTTAGACTTGAGGTATCCCTCTGTTGCAGGACTGAGCACGTCTGTGTATCTAAATGCATCAGATCCCATGGGAGCCATAGGCAGCCAAATGGAAGCTATAGATTTCTTGCCTGCCTACTGCCTGTCATGACTAATACATGAGTCAGGGGATACCTAATCCCCTCTACCATATTATATGTTGGCAAGATGGTGGAAGGCCTTTGTTGGAGCAGGAGTTATGGCTACTTTTATTATCATAGTTCTCATGGTCAGAAAGTAGCTACTAGCTCTATAAGGCTTTACAGCCTTCTAAAACCCCACTTATAAAGCTGCTTTAAAAATGTACAGTGGTTTTGTTCTGAAAGGCTTATGAAGTCTAAGGGCATTCTAGCGTTGCAGCATTTATGGCACAGATCCAAATGATATTGCCTTTTCCATTAATTTAATGTTCAACCTGCATTTCTAGAAATAAAGCCTAGTTCCCTTGTTTTGCAATACTGTATTTTACATTTCCTATGCTTTTGTAATGACCTTGAGGTGACATTATTTTGCCTGCTACACCTTGTTTCTTCTGATGGTGTAGTTTACTTTGTGCATACACTGGGCAGATGATTATTGGAGTAAGGCATGAAGGCTTCTACAAGTAATCTACCAGACAACCAAGGATATGGATGATTTGTCATCATGTGAAAATGTCTTATCGATGGATACTGAATTGTTTCTGAATTCAGAGTGTGAATTTTTTGAAAAAAGGTGGGTTGCTTGATATACTGAATTGTATATGAACTCTTTTAGAAACAATTTTCCCTCTTCTTTGTGACCACTTGAATAGCTTGTATGAACTTTTCTTCAGTACGGTATTGAACTGTGCTAATACACCAGGATTGGGATTATACACAGTGTTAACAGTACATCCTAAAGCTTCATATTCATTAAAAATAGATCTCTGCACCACGGGATTATCTGGCAATATGTATCATGATCTGGATCAAGTGCAAATGATCAATTTGATTTGTGACTAATTAGCTAAAATACATGATGCAGAGTGCTTTATGCTGGCTATATGAGGGACAAATGATATGCAGTATGTTACAAGGTTTGCCGGGACGAAGTTACTGCTGTGGAATTTTGAACCTGAGTCATTAGAGTGGGTTTGCACTATGTTGTACTTTGCATCATGCAGGCATGGTGCTTTTGGTCTCAGTTCTCTAAAACTGCCACATCGTGAAACAGCGTGATGACCTAAAGCTGCATGTGAGACTAGCAGGCATCATGCTTTATTTTGCTTTATCGTTTCAAAAGATCCAGTTAAGAAGGTAGTTACAAGTATCTCACCCAAAACATTACAAAAGCGTACAAAGAGTTCCCCATACTGTTCTCTAGCTTTTGACCCCTGTGCTTTTGCTTCCTTCTGTGTGCTGGTGTGTACGCGCTTCTCCCAAGTCACTGCATTTCAGAAACACAGATTTGTATGGGCTACTTTGGAGTATAAGTGCTGAGGAATGCCAGTTTTAATGAAAAGAGTTTGAATTTTTCATAACCCAAGATTTCAGCCAATTATGATTTCCCTTGTAAAAGGGCAATCGGTGTGAAGAAATATTACTGTTGGCAGGAGTAGGGGGGTACGTAGGAGCTGACCTAAAAAAACTATGGAGAATGACAGTTCTGCAGGGGGTCAACCTCAACCTTGCAGAATTTAGAGCTTTGCTTAAGAAATCAAGAGGAGCAAATATTTATATAACACCAGCGTTGAGAACAATCTTTGGTTTAACAATAATCTGTGGTTGATCAGGCTTCCAACTGGTAGAGACGTGCACTCAGGGCTGCACAGTATTGGGGTAAAAAGAAACATTAAAACCCTGATGCATCCTGCCTACAAAGACCTCACCCAACCCAATGCATTTGAAAGTAATGATCGCTAAACTGTGACTCCAGCATCAGCCTCCATTTTATTTCTAGAGTTTTTCAGCATGATCTGTTAGCACAGCTTGGTCATAGCATATCACCTTTTTCCAGCCTCTCTATTTGAGAGCCTCACCATTTTTCCTTCTCCTTTCTCCACTTCTGGGATTGCTACCTTCTCCGTCCAGCCCTGCCAAGAATAGGAGTCTCAGTAGTGAGGACCCCAGGGCACTCACCTGTGCTAGACTCGGTGAACTCCAGTTCTGACCAGCCCTGCTCAGAAATCACAGCTTCAGCAAAGTTCATACTTTTCTTGCTGCCTTTTGCCTGTGTATGAGCATCTGCACCTGAAGTGCTATACAGGAGCATGTATTGCAGCCATTCTCAAGCAGTAAGGTGGGCCCATAGCACTGACGCAGGTACCATTTTTACTGGCATTGTTTATACTCTGATCTGGGTAAATCGGGCACAGTCAGTTGGAAGAAAAACATTTCTGATTGTGGCCATGCCAGAAGCCGTGCCAGCACACACGTGCCAGGGAGGGATCAGACCTTTGCGCTCTCTTTCAGAGCTCTGGAGGCAGAAGCCTACAGCTGTCTGTTCTTCATTGCTCTAAACCCAGTGCTTGCCATTCTTCCCCTCAGTCCTTGCTTTACTTAGTTCTGTGTGATACTTTGCTGAGATGTCACCTCAAGGTGGGTCTGGTAGTAACATGCATTCTCAGGCAGCTGCAGAGCACAGCGAGGGGCTGACTTTGCTACAATGCACTGCACCAAAGCTTTGTACAGATTAATTTGTGGAGGAAGTTTTACAACCCTCATCAGTCTCTGGTGGCAAAAGTAATGTGGTTTTTTTCCTTTGTAAAGCCTGGCATATTTTCAAAGCATATATTCATGCAGCACCCACTTCAGTGTATTTTAACTGTAACTATGCATGCAGAGCACCTCAGGGAGTAAGTGTTTAGATGCCACTCATCAAAGTCCATGATGCAGTTAGGTGAATTTTTACTTCTTGGAATAAACAAACCCTGAGCAGTAATAAATTTGCAAGTTTTTCTTGTTTTCAAGGATATTTGGGCAAAAATGTAATTTGCTTACAGGATCAAAAATTTATTATGTTTACTTTTCACACTATATTCTGGGTCTTAGTTCATTGCAAAATCGTTTTTACTCATTTGAGCATTTCTTAAACATTTTGTTCCATTGACTCTACTGTAAATAATGGGGGGGTTTATTAGCAGTATTTGTAACACTAATATTTTCAAGACTACAGACATAATTTTAAAATATATCTATATGTTAGTAAGTTAACTGTTGCTTAAACAGCTTTTTGCATGTTTGTAACTCAGATTCTTATGGAGAAAAAATTATTTCAGATAGCTTTCTTGAGGACGGAAGTACTCGCATTTTATTTCTTGAAAAATGAATCATCATTTGGGGTTTATTTGTCCAAGTCACCTTTTCCACAGCAATTCTTGCTGAGAAAATAAGCCAGCCGTACTATGTTCCACTTAACTTTTGTCTGTTTAATGTGTATCTCTCTCTGTATAGGCTAGTTAGCATTTACAAACTCTGAACTTCCAGTCATTCAAATTCAAATGGCAACTTGTTAGTCCATAATTGCTGTACAAATGATTTTGTGCAGTGAAAGCATGTATTTTTTTTAAGTAACAGCTGTAGAGACGCATTTCTGAGCTGGCAAATTCGCTAGCTTTGTCACTCTGTACTCAATATTTCAGCTGTATTTCAAGTGATTTTTTTCTCCTACCTTTCAGAGCAGCAACAATATGAACATGACATTGGTGAATCACTAATGCTTAGGGAGGGGGGAAATCCTGATGGTGCTGCAGCACGAAAGATTGACTGAATTGATGAATGTGTGACAAAGCAAAAAAAGTAATTGGTACAGCCAGGAATTCAAATCTACAGGTCAAACCTCTTGTTTCTGCAGAAATTATAAGACTAGAGCCATCTTAAAGGCCTTATCACACCAGGATTTTCTTTAATTCCATTGGGTTATTAAGGCTGAGTTGAGTTCCAAATGTATGTATGTGCCTTAAATATAAAAAAAAAAAAAAGTGCAAATATCACTTCTGAAGGGAACAGCAACTATGCTTTTAGCTACAGCAGAGTCTTTCATGCAGTGACACAGTTCTAAGAGATGTCCTCATTCTGAGACAGGTGTTGGTGAGATTGCAGCTCCACATTTTCCTCTTTCAAAAATGCAGGGTGCCACGCAAGGCAGTAAGTATTTTTCCAAGGCTTTTTTTTTCCAAGCTAGAGGTTTTTTACCTTGTTACTTAATTTTAAGGAATCAACTTTTGTCTGCACAGATACAAATGAAGTTATTGGAAATTAGCTGAAAAGAGCTGTGCTGAACACTGCCTCTTTCCTGTTTGGAAAGTCGGCGAAGAGGTTTTATGAGCTCTCTGCACCAATCCTGCAGCAAAGAGGAAGCAGCAAATGATTTCCCATCTCAGTTCACCAGTTCAAGCTCTAAAGAAAGGTTTGATGATTAAGCTTGAAATGTTTTTCTCACAAGATTAATCCTTACTTTAGGAAGTAATTCCATTTATATCAGTAAGATTACTCACGTGAGTAACCAGCTACAGAATTTGCCTGTAGTACTGTGATTGCCTAGGGGGAAGTACAAGCAACTCTGCAATTAAAATTACAGAAAGAAAAGGAGGCCTGACCTTTTCTTCTTTTATGTGTATATATATGCCTACTGTTTCATTGATGAGTGACAAAGGCTTTTGCATTCTGAGGTGTTACTAACAGCAGCACAAAATGGCTTTTCTTTAAAAAGGAAGAAATACTAAACTCTAAAGCTTCATTGGGAAAGGTGGAAAGAGGAGGATCTCTGATGAGGGGTTTTAACTTCAAGACACCTTAGGCTTTCTTTATGTGCATCACATTAGTGGAAAATTCCTTCCTTCATTTAAGAAGATAAACAGTTGTAACTTTCAGGTTTGGTTGATGTGACATCAGTGACTGGCTGGGACTGCCAGCATTCCAAAAAGGATATCATCCTCATCTGCAGCCACTCAGGGCTGCGGGGTGGAGCCTGCAGCACAAGCTGAAACACTTACAGGTGCATAAGTACGTAGGGAAGGGCACAGGTGATGCACCTGTCTCAGGAAAGCAGCACTAGCATAGGTGTGTCATAACTTAACAGCTGCCTGTGTTAGAGCATGAGCTCCTTTGATCCACAAACGCATTCTTCACCACGCTGCAGCCCACAATTTCCAAATATTGGTCAAGAACCTCCAGAGATGAGTATCTACTATGAGAACTTTTTCCATCCACAGAACATCCCTAGTCCACAGCGACCGAGCACCTTTGAGACGACGGATTACAATGCCACTCCCAATCCTTACCTCTGGCTAAATGGACCTTCCATTACCCCACCACCATATCTCCCAGGATCCAATGCCAGTCCCTTCATTCCTCAGTCTTATGGGATGCAAAGGCAGCTCTTGCCTAACATGCACGGCTTGGGAGGAACTGACCTTGGCTGGCTTCCTCTCCCATCCCAAGAAGAGCTGATGAAGTTGGTTAGACCACCTTACTCTTATTCTGCACTTATTGCCATGGCTATCCATGGAGCACCTGAAAAGAGGCTGACTCTCAGTCAGATCTACCAGTATGTGGCTGACAACTTCCCATTTTATAACAAAAGCAAAGCTGGCTGGCAGAACTCCATACGGCACAACTTGTCTCTCAACGACTGCTTCAAGAAGGTGCCCCGAGATGAAGATGATCCAGGTATAGCACTTTCCCCCTCTTTCTCCCCCCCTCTAATTAAACTTCATGTAAAAGCATCGAATACGTTGTAAAGAGACGTAATAGCCTAGATACAGGATATACACATAGAAGCTCTTCTATTTTCCTAGCTCTGAACTAGAAGGCAGCAATGCATACTTGAGGTCTGAATCAGTGTTGCTATTAAATCTCTGCGGGGAAGGGGGATTCCTTACTGCTCCAGGTCTTCCTGAGAGCTGATCGATGTGCTGAGCATGAGGCTCAGTGAGCACAGAAGCAGTCTAACTGAGCAAGTCCCATTCAAAACCCATTTGGTGTAATGCATTTGACTTATGTCAAACTTAACTGGGAAGTAATGGAAAAGGGATAAGGCAAACTCAGATTTGTCAAAGAAATCCAGTAGCTTTAGGGAGTCAACAGTAATTCTCAAGAGGAGAGCAGGCTGTTTTTATCCTGTTTGTTTCAAATAGCATTTTGCTTGGAATCGCACCTCTGCTGTTTCCAACCCCCTGGCTGATATGTTGTCAGATTGTTCCTTTATTTATTGTTTTCTATCAATAGCTGTTGAGAACCATTGGGAACATTTAAAAGCCACTCAATTATGCTGTCACAGAGGGCCAAAAAGCTGGTTCTATCTCGTTAGAAATCTACCCTACACCACTGAATCGGGAGGAACAGCCCAGCATGGGATTTGAAATTCAGAGGAACGGCTATATGCTGAAAACCCCCTTCCCTCTACCGAGAAAACAAAACAAAAACCTAAAAGCCCTCCCAGTGGGTCCACTTGTAGTTTTACCTGTGTGAAGCGTCAGGGCTAAAGGATTCAGCCCAGAACTTTGCACTTTTTTCTGAGTTCAACAGACTTCTTTTGTGTGATTAAAAAAATACATGTGGTTTTTGCTCTGCAATTGTTTTGTTTCTGTGAAATGACAGAAACATTGTAAAGCCCTGGAAGACTGCTATTTGCTGTCTGTGTGCATATTTTTAAACTGAAAATGTGCTTTTGTTCCCTCTGACAGGAAAAGGGAATTACTGGACTCTGGACCCAAACTGTGAAAAGATGTTTGACAATGGAAACTTCCGCAGGAAGAGGAAAAGGAAGTCTGACATTGGCCCTAGTGCTGCCAGCCTTGCATCTGAGAAATCAGAGGATAGTGCCCTGAGTGGTAGCCCCAAAGCTGTAGAGCATCAGGATATCTTGGAAAACTCATCACCTGGGACTGACAATTCACCTGAGAAAGGATCTTCACCTCCAGCTTCCAGCAGCCCATGCCTCAGTAATTTCCTCTCCAGTATGACTGCATATGTTAACAGCTCTAACTCAGTGAGCCGCTCAGTGCCTTTGGGACTCAACTCTGAACCCATTGACAAAATGGGACAGAATATGGTAGGCTTCAATTCGTGCTCTCCACTCTCTAATATCCCCAGCCATGGTGTGGGAGAGTGGTCCAATTCTATGCCTTCTAGCCACCTTGGCTACAGCAACTCTGTGCTCAACCAGTTTAACACCCATTTTTATAGCAGTATCAGCACAAATAACACTCTGTATTCCAGGGAAGGAACAGAGGTTTAAAAGAAGGATTCTAAGACACCAAAGCATAGCTATATTTGAGAGGAAATGATCTGTGGGCAGATGATTAGTGTTAGCCTGTTGTGTCTGGGAGTAACACTGCGTCCTACCTTCTGACAGCCGCAAACTGGTTACCCATTATACTTGCTCAAATCACAAACACTCCACATTCGGCAGCTCCACATAAAAAATCAGGAATCGTAACAGCAAGAGTAGTGAAGAGTTCTGAGACACTGTGCTTGTATTGCTGCCACCCATGGTCCTTTACAGACATCCTTCAGAAGTTTCTGTTTGCCTTAGGCACGCAGCTTTTTCTGGCATGGTACTAACATTGCTATGCTTTTAAAGTGCTAATAGAAATGTGGTTACATCTCTAAATGTCCTCTCTTGCTGATATAGGCTGCCTGTACTAGACATGCTTAGCAAGTTCTTTTTTGGCCAAAGCTATTCTGAGACACTGAAAGATCTATAATAAAAACTACTGTATAGTGAGTAACAACTAACATTTGAATGGTGAGTGCTGTCTTTGGTTTTCTCTAACACTAGCACATACATTGTCTACATTTTGATCCCCTTTCAGCCCCAGGGGAAATATGGCTATGAAGCAAGCTGGCATCATCATGGACACAACAGTCCTTTTGAAACTGAAGGGAAGTGTAACAAAATGCACTGGAATTGTCTTCTGCTGGTGCAGTTGGATCATAATGTTTTCAACTATAATTACAGGGTCTTTTTTTTTTTTTTTTTTTTGCCTTACACATGCAAATCTATTTACATAAGGAAAACAGGATCTGTCCTGAATATATATATTCAATACATGTGTTTTCCAAGAAGAAAAAGGATGTGTTCTATCTTAACATTCTACGTGAGTAATTTCCACTGAGTAAAGAATTGTAATATTGAGGGCGTGGGAGGAGAAGAAGGGGAGGTAGAAAGCTTAACTGACTCTGGGTTTCAATTCCAAAGGCTGGATCTTTCAAGCGTCAATTGCAGATACTGTAAAAAGTCCCTGTACAGTGGGGGTTTTTTATATTTTGTAAAAGTCTGCGCTGTTTTGTCCTTGTGTAAATATTAGAAATAATGCTTATTTTCCTATGTTCTACTGTACCCACCAACAAAATTTCAAAATATATATGAAGTTTTTTCAAAACAAGACTTGATTCAAGTTCCACATTTTTGTCACAGACTGGATAGCCTGCAGCATACATAGGCAGCAAGTTTAACTGTTCACATCTGGGCACTGCACAGACTTTTAGAATGAGAGAAAACGTATTCATGCATTGTGATAGATACCATTTTTCTTGGGGTTTTTTTTTTGTGTTTTGTTTTGTTTTTTTTTTAAATTCTACATGCATGTAGTTTTGTTATGGGCGACCCCAGAAGCATTTTTAATAAAGAATTTGTATAGAAAAAGTACGCATCTGTGTGTGTGTGTACTGTGCTACTTATGTCTTTAAAAGTCTCCTTAACAGTTTGACTTGAGCCATTTGTCTGAGGAAAGAGCAGTATAATAGTCGCAGAAGGTCAGAGACTGAGATAGCATATGTCTAGGCAATTAAAATTTGCATGTCTGAGGAATATAATTGGCTATTATGCAAAATACTATCACTAAATAAAAATCATCCTTAGAGTTTCCCTGTTGGAGCTAAGTGGTGCAGATCATTTAAAATTTCAGAAACCAAACTATATTTTCCTATGCTAATTGGCCGATAAAACTGCAATCTTTTCTGCATTCATATTTATTTTTTATGTTTAAATTTTTTCACTACCAAGGCTGCTCTGACTATTCATAGTTTTGTACCCACTATAAGTTCTCACTTGAAAGTTGAAACCTACCTACACTGCTAACACTGTTCCTTAAGAAAAAAAATAAAATGACCTTCCGGTGGTGTCCCTCTGCCATGACTGTTTCTCTGAAGTCAGGCACGTGCTGAGGCCTGAGCTGTAACTCCTGCCCTCATAATTCTACAGCCCTTCCAAGAATCTCAGCCCAGCAGGTGGGCCTTCAGGTGCCCTGCAAGTCAGCAGCTGGCAGCACTTGTTAGAGAGACTTGCTCATGTGACAATTAAGAAATGTATTCAGTCAGTCCTGTTAGCTCTTGGATTCAGCAGACTTATAACAAATTGCTCAGAAATATAGTTCCTGTGGAGTATCACAAAGAAGAGAGGAAATTGATTTCTTTAGTGATGAAATGGAAAATGTTCCTCTATGGACTTACTTACAGAGCAAAAGTGTGGGGAAAAATAAGGTGCAAATTATGCTAAGAAAAATGATGTTGCTAAACAACAGCAGACAGCAAAAAAGCAACTTCTTTGTGAACTCGCGTTTTGTTTGGCTCTTCTAGTTCCTAGTGCCAAATAATAAAAGGAAATCCAGACAGGTATGCCAAAGGACAAGAGTTTGTGCCTCACTGCTTCCCAGATGCTGTCAACCAAATACACTTTTGGCTTATAGGCAATGAGGAAGTGCTGCCAGCATGCCAGTTCTTCACAGACAAAGGTAAGTTTTCCAGGGGGGTCCCTGACCACAGAGATTAATTAACTCCCCTGCAACCATTCAGCTGGCTTGACACATCAGCTTAGTTGATGAAGCTACTGTTCAAAGAGGAGTGAAAAGATGATTGCATGGGATGTAATCCTATTTCTCCTCAAAACAGAACTACTTTGTAACAAAACAAATTAGGAGCACTCATCTTCATCTGTGGTTTTGTGTTTTTCAGAGAGAACTGGCTTTGATAACCAGCCGTATTGGTATGTTCCTGGAGCTACTGCACATCACTCTAGCGCCTGCAGGGAAACTTTAGTGTCCTTATGTGAGCTGCAGCACTGCTCTGTCAAAGGTAATGCTCCTATTAGTTTATTTTACCAATATGGTAATCATATGGCTTTTGGAGGGAAAAGCATCTGGGTTTTAGGAGTGGGTTTTTGGCTTTCTTTGTTGCTTTAAAGTGTGCTATTAAAGAAGCCGTTAAACTAGGACCTGTAACTAAAATATGTTTAAAACATTGCTGATCTTTACAGACATCTAGCCTGATTTACAAATGCATTTACTGATTGATGCTGCTTGAAAAGAGAATTTGGGCTACAAGAACTCCAAGTAGTTTTGTCTGTAAAGATTCTTGATTGATTATTTCTTTCTTAGAGTGTGTTTTGTGTTGAGATGCAGCTATTTTCACATACCACTGTGGACACTGTGTTCCATGACTCGGCAATTATTTGTTCCTGGTTTAAACGTCAAGTTAACACTTAAAGGCTGCTCCCATCTTACCACAAACTCATCCAGCCCTGAAGTGGTCAGAATAGGTTACTACTTGCTTTCCTTCTGCCATAGCAAAACTGCAAATATTAGAAGCCTTCATTGCCAGGCAGTGTGTCTTGACTAATGATAAACGAGTAATGAATTCTTACATATGTCTCAGGTACATTGCTGCTGAATCTCTGGGGCAGCTTCACTGGAATCGACCTAGCTAGAAACATCTTCCCAGGGTTCTTATTCCACAGTTTCCTGGTTCTGTGTCCTGGGTCTGCAGCCATGGAGCCTGTGACTCTTCAGCCCTGGCTCTAGTACCAGGGAGGGTGTTGAAACCCAAACCATGCTAGCAATTTGGAGTTTCACAGCAGAGATCTGGGCAGCCAGGGATCCCTTGTACCACAGCCTCAGGGTCGTTTCACATAGTCATGGGATCAGTTGCAAACCCTGGAGTCCTGCAATACAGGGTGCTGCTTTAGCTGTGAGAACATGGAGCTTTTAGGGTCTTTTGTGCCCCAGAAGTCCAGGTACAGCCCCATCTACAACTCTTGCTAAATCTTTTAGAAATCTTGCTAAAGCTGTTACACTATGAAGAAAATGTTTTCTAATCAACAATTTTTATTTACAGAAAAACCCCAACCAACCAAAAACCCCACTGGATTTAAGCAAAATGAAGCCACAGCAAGGTAGCAGACTCGCTCATCTGCCAAATCCAAACAAGTTCCTTGAACAGATAATTGCAGGCAGTTTAGGAAAATACAGAGGAGCAACATTAGATGCAAAGTTTGCACTGATGATGAGGATACAATGGAGAGCTGTTAGCAGTAAGATCTGCTAAATCTCTTGTTACAGTCAATATGCAGGAAATGTAATTAATCTCCACGGCAATTTACTCTGTGCTTCATATTTATTTTAAGGGCCAAGCTTGTTGTGGAGCTTTTTACTGGATTAGGCAAAGTAGTCAAAGATCATTCTGTGCTGGTATTTTCTTTACTAATGGCAATGGTTTGCATGGCTTATGAATGCAGGGTTTAATATTCACTTCAAAGCTGCTGCTTCACAGTTCTGGCTGCCTGTGAACTTTCTGCCACTCATCACTCCCTCCTGTAGGTGGCTGGTGCCTTTCACATCCTGATAACTCTACCTGCACAAATGCTTAAGTAATCATTTCTTACTTTGATTCAGTCAGAGTGAACGAGGCTCAAGAAAAAATGCTACTAAGACTTGCTAATGTTAACCTAAGTAGTTTGTGCTGAATCAGTTTTGGGGTAATTATGATGAGAGACTTCAGTGTGCAGTGTGCATCATACTTGTGACAGACTGCAAGGCTGGGGGACAGAACCTTCCCCATTTCATCAGTGGCAAGTGGCAGCCAGCACACACTGCCCTGTGAAACCATTTTGTAAGAGAGGGGAAAAATTTGGTGTGGCTATTGCAAACCATGGTTGCTTTCTGTAAATTCTAAATCATGCACAAAAAAAATCTAAAATGCTGCAGCCTCTGGATGCAGTGCTGAACACTCAGTGCTTGGTAAACAATTAGTGGTATAAATGTCTGGTTATTGTTTACCTCGTTTTCCAAATGTAACATGACTTTCTTAGTTCTTTGATCATTATGAAAAAATGCTAGAAAAAGAAACTGCAGGACACAGTGCAAAATATCATAAAAAGAGTCTGCAAATACCTTAGGTTTCAGCTCTATCACCTTATAAAGCAAACATCTAAGACTGCAATATTCCTAGGAAGTGGAAGAAAAGTAAAGCTAGACCACAAGGCTTAAAGATTTGTATTTAACTGTAGGATTATGGAACGCCTAATAAAATGGAGAGAGCTTAAATGTTACTCCTCGTTCAAAGATGACACCAAGAGTGTGGTGGAGGTATCTGAAAAGAAAAATCACCAGTATTTACTTCTCCAACAAATAGCAATGGGGACTTTGCCAGATACATTCTGAATTACAGTGCACCAACCTTTCTCTCATGATGGGATGCATTATGAAATTCTTCACTGTTTAGCACTGTCAATAGTTTCTTTGTTTCTTCATGTGAAAACATTGCCAGGTGAGGAAAATAATGAACTTTTTCCCAATAGGTTTGCCAAATTGTAACTGCCAGTTTATGGTACTCTACAGCAATCCTTACAACTGTTTCCAAGGGATCTTGGAAACAGCTGACCCAGACCTGTGTTATTTTTTTATGTAGAGTATCCACACCTCTACATCTGTAAAGTATGAACCAAGATCCTGCTGTATACTTCTTGTATCCTCTAGCTTTCCCTGCTTTAAGTGCTGACAACTGCAAGAATCTGAATTGCTGTAGTCCTGGAGGTACTGCTGTTAAGTATGTCTTGGTTGGTACGTGTCATGTGCTAGAAACCTGCACAGGGCCATTGGTACCTGGTCAGAAAGATACTTAAGTTTTTATTATTTACATGCGGATCTAGTTGTAAGGTGGTAAGGACTTTAATCTACCCAAACAACCCTTCCTGAGTGGACTTGCACAATGTGCCTGCTGATACCCTGTGCAAATTAATTTGCAGAATACCTCTCTAAAACTAATATTTGCATGTCTTGTGTCGGACAAATTGCAATACAAATTATGCTTTACCTCAGCTTGTTTTAATTCTTTTTAAATACTAAAAGCATTCTTCTCCAAATCTCCTTGCAGCAAACTATGGTTTTAGTCTTGTGCAGTGTATGATATCAAGTGCTCTTTAAGAAGCAAGGTGGCAAGTCAAGCCAACTCTGGAAGTAGCTAATCCTAATTCTAACCTGCAAGCTACTCATTTCCTTTAAATTAACTTGTAAAATACTAAGAATTGTTCCTTTCACAAAGATTGATGAAAAAATCTCTGATGGAGTAGTCTTGCAAAGTACCAAGAAGCCCAGCTCCTCTCTATTTAAACTGAAACTGGAGAGCTCAGGTCCTTGCCTGTTTAGGCCAACACTGACTGATTGACGCATCTCGCCCTGCAAAGCACAGCACCAACGTGGGCATCAGAGCTCCTCTTAATGCTCTTCGGCTTCAGAAGGCCCCTGCAAGTACACAGTAGTTTGCTGGATTGGGGCCTAAGGCAGTGATCAACTGATGGAATGTTTTTCCTTATTTTTCTTTCACAATGGTATTTGTGTATAGCACTCTCAAATGCTTCCCCACTTACTGAAATTGTTTGCTGTTCAGAGAGATAAATGCTGTCTGTTGTCAGAAATTACCATCATATGAGCAAAGTTGAACCTGTTGCCTGCTAAGTCCTTACCAAAATCTAGCATTGGAAATGGTACATGGAAGTCAGATACTTAATTTTCTATTTGTAGTAACAGAAACTAAATGAATGGAGAGCTGAAGAATCTTTACAGGTCTCTAAAGCACTTGCAGGGCGTGGGTGTGTGTAGCAGAGCATATTCACAATCCTGTTCTACATTAATAAGATCTTACTTTCAACTTATTTTGTTCTTCCTTTTTCTGTTCTTGCTCCAGCAATTTTACGGCCACCAGGTTTTTAGTTTACAATTTTATGTCTCCAGTTGATGTTAGGTATCTGATATTCTTTGCATGCCCACAAATCAAGCAGGCCATCTGACTGCTTAGATTTAGATTAGTAGCACAAAAATCGAGCCAGAGTTGATCTGATCTTTTAGCCCTTTTTTAACTTTATAAACCCCATTTTTTTTAACCTATTATCATCACTTGAACAATCAACAGAACAGCTGAATAGCATAAGCCTGAGTCAGTTTTTAAGATTAGCAAATGAATAAACATAAACATGCCAAGGAAAAAAATAATTGTTGGGAACATGCTAAATTACACCAGAATCTTTTTGGTTTGTGCCACAATCCTTACATTTTTTTTCTGACATTATTTGTATGTCTCCCATCTGTCCCTCTAATTGTTGTCATGCTTTTACTGTTGATTTTTAGTCTCAGGTTTAGCATAGGATGGATTACATTTGCTAACCTGCTCCTCTTAATTCAAACCAGTTGCTAGGCTCTTAGGTGGTGTTAGGAAATGAGTGCTTTCTATGCTGCACAGTTACAACCTTTCTGCTAGGACAGATGCACCCATGTTATTTGTAATCCCATGGAATCACATCTCTTCTTTGATAACTATGGAAAAGGAGGTATTATAGGTATATATTCTACCTGAGTCAAAAAGATCAGTGTGAGTAGGTAGTGATGCAATCCCAAACTAATAGAATACCATATAACTGAGCTCCTAGTCATTTTAGTCCCAGTTAAAAGTTTGTGAGCCATATAACTGAATTGCCTACACTGTCCTTGCCATATCTTAACTTACCTAGCAGTATTCTAGCTCCCTGGGTGGGCTTCCGGATTTAAGTTTAGGAGCTGTGCTTATTAACATCATGTCCTTAAAATGTAACGTGGCATTGCTTTCACCTGTTAAATGTCCATTTCATACCAGAAGCAACTGTAGTTCAGTGGCAGATGAAGTGGGGAATACGAATGATTTAAATATTACGGTGGGTAAGTAGGATTGCCATAGCAGACTGGGAGAGGTCAGCCCTACAGTTAATAGAGCAGCACATCCACACAACAGCCAGACTCAAAAGTCCCAAGTGGAAGTGCAGGAGGCAGTGCAAAATCAGCTACCTCAGTTCATACAATCATAGAGCCAGGAGGCTAGGAAATTCTGTATGCGTGTGTTTTGTTCAAGAGAAGATAAATCCCTTATGCAGTGTAAGCTGAGTGCATGCTATATGGAAATGTTTGCCAAAACAAACAGTGAAGTCTGCCTGATGCACAGTTTGTTAATGTTGGAAGTGGTCCTTCATTTCTGCAAAATGTTTCAGAGGCAATCTGAAGGGAGCACCATAGCCCTAGGATGACAGCAGCTTTCTGCACGTAATGTTTTTTAATTTTTTTTTTTAACTATGCTTTACTATGTGGCAAAGACTGCCAGCAATCTTCTTCAAATATTAGGCATGCTTTGGTTAGGTAACTGCCCTGAACTGTTACTACTCTCAGTCAATTCTTCCCAGCCAAAAATCTCTCCTGCTGCGTCCAAGTTACTAGTAATGAGTTACAGTAATTAGTTCCCCTTGCTTCTGTTCCTCTGATAGATTCCAGAGTTAAGATAAGCAGGAACTAAGCAGGTATCAGGATCAAACTCTCCATGTGTAGTTCAAAGAGGTAAACAAAGCTAAACCGTGGCATGCTGATACTTTACAGGAAGAGCTGTCAGAAGCTCTGATGTAACTACACGCCATCTCAGGAAAGTTTTTCCCCATGTTTGAAATTGTGTAGGTGACCTATGATACCAGCATGTCCAGCTGGACTAGTAACACACTTACTCCTGCAATGGCACCAGTTGCAGAAGAAATCCGCCCCAACATTGTAATGCCAAAAGGTTCATGGCAACATTATGCAGATACTAGCTAATTATACATTGCCCAATAAATGAACTGATGTATGCTTCCAGATGACTTATTGAAAGGGAGGGATAACATTTGTGTCAGCTTTTTATATATTCTGCATATAAGTTCATCTAGGACTCCAATTTTCCCTCTTGCTATGATGTCCCGCAAAGCAATGGAGGTTATCTGGACTGCAGCACAATGAGAGATGCAAAGCTGCCGAGTTTATTTCTTTTTGTTGCCTTTGTGGAAGCATAGATTTGTTGTGGCAAAGTATCAGTAACACAGAGCAGTAGGGTAATGCTGATGTGCCTTACGGCTCAGGAGCTATTTTTCATGCTGTTTGAACAGTGTGTTCTGACATGAGCAGCCTATTGTTTGCTAGTTCAGGACAAGAGTTTTGTGTATGCAAACTTGCATGCAAATCAGACTTAATTTATTATGTTTTCCTCCAATGAGAGTGGAGGGAAAAAAACCAAACACCTTTTAGCTTCAGCAATGTATTTTCTTATGAATAGAGCAGCTATTAAATGATTTATGGAAAGAATGCTAAGAATGCAATAAGTTCAAAGAAGATGGAGTGATATCTTTTTTTCTTTGTCAACTGGGAACCTAGTGCCGATAATGCCATCATCTAACTCAGCTTAAAACATCACACCCATAAGACTTACCTGCATTTCACTGTGGGCAGATCTCTAATTACAGATCTTACTCTTATTAAACAAACAAACAAAAAAGTTTAGCACAATTCTTGCATGGAAGGAAAAAGGATGCAGGGTTTGATATTTACTCAGTCTCCCTGTCTGTTGCTTTGTATTCTGAGATCCTTCCCTACCCCGGGCCTGCCACAACTGTGAATAGCCCTATTTAGCTCGTGTCTGAGGAATTCCCCTGGATCTGCTCTTTAATTTTGGCTCTTGGAACAAGTGTTCCTTGACCAGATCGGGGATGTGTTTGGGATGCTCAAACTTCTTTAACCTGAAACTTAGGGATGTCTTTGGGATTTGGGATGCTCAAACTTCTTTAACCTGAAACTTGCATGATGATTTCCCTCCTGTAGTGAAATAGGTAACATTTCTACAAAGGTGAGGTTTTTAGGGTGGTTTTTTTGTTCAGATGGTATTACATAATTTAATACGAAGCCATATAACTACAATATTCTACAAGTTGAGTTAAAATTAATACTAATAAGCTGGTCTTATATTGAGTTAAACTGGGTAGACCTACTTTAATAAGCAAAAAAATGAATATTATTTTTCGTTTAACTTTATGGGGTTAATTCCCATGCAGTTCTATCAGGCTGACAATAAAAGCATGCATGCCAAATGAGAAATATGTCTCTTTGTGCAGATTGAATCACACTTGTAAAAGATGGTGAACCAACACGTCCTGCGTGCAAATGCAAATACTGAAAACTACCAATGCCTGGGATGCTACATGTTCCTTACTATTTTCCATGAAATATTTAATCTCTCTGCCTCTCTATAACAGGAAAACCTTAAAGCAAAGTTTATCTGATACTTTTCTTGTCACCTATAGAAAACTTACTGGGTTGCCAAAGGGCTAGTCTTGTGTGTTCTAAAATCCCAGGTTCTTTGATAGGACTAGCATGCCTAATTAATTGTTTCTCTGAAAAACTATCTCACTTTGCACTGAAAGCCATCTCCATTCATAGGACCCTGGTAGACAGCGTACAGAGTTACAGCTCTAAAAGATGTTACATACTGAGACTATTTTAACTTATATGCCATCTCATATACAACCTCGTAAGTAAACAGGCGATATTCACTTCTTATTTGGTCTAAGCATTAAGTTTTATTGATCCCAGATTTGTTCTAAGGAAAAATGCAAAGCTTACAAAACTTGAACATTTTTCCAGGACCACAAAACCATCTCCTGTTCTGTTTGGAAATGAGGCAAATACGAGCTAACTCTGGCTAGTTATGAAGCAAGATACTCTTCAAATCTGGATTTATCTAATCCTGTCTCCGTGCTCCTTAAGTAGATATGTGATAAGCAAGCATGCAGAGCACTCATTGTTTTCCTTGTATACCACATGTATCCTTTAGTCTTTTTAAAGCACTTTGATATAAAATGGATTCAGCCAAAGTGCATGACAACCTGTAATCTTCTCTGACAAGCAAGAATAGGACAATATAAGTCACCTGCAGGTTTGCTTGCAATATGTTATATTTTGTTTACATATAGTATGTTATTTAAAGCAAATATTGTACATTTATGCAAATTTGTTGGATGTTAGTATTTATGCAAATAAATATGCAAAGAGGCATGGCCTTTTATCCCCTGGCAGGTTAGTAAGGTAGCCCTTAAATGCTGAAAGCCCTCAGACTACTGTCAATTGGGACTTATTTCTTTTCCCACCATCGAAGTGTATTAAACATTCGTAACCCTGCACAGAAAGGGAAAAATAAGTTCATAGCTGTGGAAAAACCTGTTGATGATAACTAATAATATGAAAATGAAGCAGTCAAACAGGCTGTGGATAGAGTAGGCCAGGTCAACTTAAACAAAAGTAGTTAGAAATGCGGTGATAGAAACATGAAAATTCAGGAACATGAGTGAAACAGAAGCCATCAGTTGTGGTCAGATTAATCCTTTAGTACTGCTCTTATTTCCCTCTTCCCATGTGGGACAGGTGATGGCTGGAATGGCCTGTTACCCCAAATAACTGCTTAGAGAGAGAATAACGTCAACAAACATGACAGAGAAAGGGCTAACCTAAACCCTGGAGTGTGAATTCAGAGCATCGATGAGCAAACAAAAAATCTGCAACTTAAGAATTTTCCAAGGTTTTGTTTTACACACACGAGTGACAGCAGAAGTAGAGAACTACCTCCTGTAATTTGTGAACGTTAATATTACAGTGATTTCTGCATGACTTTTAGAGTTCCTAGGGTGGTTGGGGTGTCATTATTGTTATCCGTGTGATCCAATGATAAAGTTGTCCACTGTATTACTACATTCCTACAATTGAGATTATTAATCTGCTAACTAGTTTGGCTTTGCAGATTGTATTTGGAAAGGATATTTTTCACCTAAAATTCATAAAAAGGTTTGCTGTATAGATTGAAGTGGACAGTTATATGTACAAAACACACAGGTCTGTGCACTCTCTGCAAAGAATTCTTCAAATATGTACAGGCTGGATTTGAATCATATTAAGTAAATCAGTTAAGCAAGTGCTAAGCTTTAAGTGCTCCTGAAGTTCTATTAAAATTAAGTTTAAGCCCCAGTATACTGTCTCCAAGTTGTGCCCGTTGAACTCGGTGTTTTCTCAGTAAGGAAAAAAATCCAAGCCAAATCAAAACCCAAGAATGGTATGTATTCTACACGGTCTCCATTCACTGCTTCGCACGTTCCTATAATGAGCTGGAGGATTTAATGGCAGGAGCAGTACTTTGTGGAGGAAGGGTGAGACTGAATAGGCAGGGGATGGGAAATAACTCTGGAACTCCTTAAACTAACATTGTCACCAAGCCACAAAGTTTCATCCATGGTCTCACATAATTCCAGCAAATTCTGTATTTAGCTAAACTGCTCTATGTACATTTTCATCATATATTCCAAGAAAGAATATATAAAAATTTTAAGCTGTTTCAAATTCTCAAATATTTTAAAAACAGGTGTGTGTTGGGGGAAGGGAGACAGGCTGCATTACATAACTTTCAACATGGCCTACCTTGCTCAGTACGTTTTCCCAAAGCTGATGAACAAGGGAGTAAAATTTACACTGAATCACGGTTCATACCTGATATCAGCACAACTTATATGCTAGATTCACTCTGTCCTCTGGGTCTTTTGCAAGCTTTAACTATGTAATGTGGATGCACACTTTGGTTGAAAACGAATCGTTGGCGCTTTGGACTTGGCAGTTATTTTTAAGAGAAATGGATAATTACATTGCTAGAATAAAGAAAATGAGCTGTGTCCAAATAAAAAATGAAAATTAAATACACCTGGAATTAAATACAAATAATGGAACAGCCCAGTTTTAAAGTGTGCTTATGGAACTGCATCAGAGGGCCAGAAGTTACTCCTGGAAGCAGGCTTTTGCCAATTGCTGTTATTATCTCCCAAATTTAAAGTAGACTTGTGAATGAAAGTGAATGTACCTGCTTGTACCCCACACAGTGAAATACGTTGACATCTGCTTCGGTTGCCTAGAGTTTCTGCAGAGTTCTAGAACCCAGGATACTGTAGTATTTCACTAATTGATATAGACTAAATCTAGCTGAAGTGTGTCTGCTCCTGCTGCAATAATTCTATGGATTCCAGTTCAACTGGCACTGGGATGTATCTCCAGATGGAGATTCATTGCAGTAACTACAGCACCTAATTGAAGTCCCCCTCTTCAGTCAATAACATGGTTTGTTTACTTCCACAGTTGAAAAGAAAAAAAAATTCTCCTCCTTGAAATTACTCCCTAAAAAGAAAATGCACCTGAAAACCAAACAGTTTTTGCCCACAGGTTTTGGGCTACTTTTTCCAAATTTGTCCACACTTAATGCATAGGAGTAATTTGCCTGATATTGTAGAGAGTGACCTACTGAAAAATCTGCCAGAAATTCCAGGTTTTAGAATCTATCATCTCATTTTGAAACACTAAAAAATCCATTATCCATTTTAGAAATCCATTGTCAGTCTGTACTTTCTTGTTAGGAGAGAGTGGGCAGGAGGTATCATGAAGCCATCACAACCATTCACCATGCTCACATGATGCCCACGCAGAACACCATGTTGTGATAGTTCATTGAGCTTTCCTGGTTCATGCAGGTAGCTAGTTGCTAGGCAGAACAACTATCCCCATGGAATCCCTCGTTACATATTGAAAACATCCCCTTGGCCATCCTGACCACAGAAGAAGAGAGAGATGCTTTATGCATCTTATGTGTCTTGCCCAAGTTTAAAAGCTTATGGAATCAATCTGAACCAATGAGTAAGCAAATGCTAGTAACTGAGGGGAAGAGCAATCAGTTTTCCCCATATGGTGAAAAAACAAAGTCCATTTAATAAAGCCCAACAGATACACAAGCTGTGTCTTTTACCCAGATACACAAGCTTTCCAGTAATATCTTAAATTATTTGTATTTCTTTCTCTAGAGGAACCTGCCTGGCTTGTATCGAAGGGGACTGAAGCAAAAGATAGCCTGAACTTGGCAGCACAGCTCAATTAAGGTAAAGGAATCCACATAAGTCCATTTGCTTGGTAAAATTGCAGTGAAAATAATTAATCTCTCAGAGCAATTACATAATTAGACGGATTGGCTTTACAAACTTGGTGCTTAATCTGCTTTATACTTACATTTGAACACTGCTAATATGTGATAGAGAATAATTTTCTATGTATTAAATGCAGCCTGCTATTTTCCTTTGTGTCCAGTGTATGTGTTGCTTCCAAAGGAAGGAAAATGTTTTATAAAAGTGTCTTCATTAGGCTTCCCTGTAAAATACCAGTTTTGTGCAAATTATGCATTTATTTGCATTTTGTTGACTTGAAAACTGAGGTTTGGAATGAATGGACATATCTGAGGTGAGGCAGTACGTAGGCACAGCCTGCATGAATGAAGTTTGAGATTTAATGTGAGAATTAACGGGTTTTTTTGTTATGGTATGGGCGTGTTTTTAAAGGCCCAGATTGGGCTTCTCTTGTCAGTTCAATAGAGCAGCTTGAGAAAGTACACGGAAAACCATCTTTTTTCTGCTGCTTACTGTCTAGAAGGATTCAATGTCATCAACAGCAGAAGACGAAGGTTTTCCAGTCATCAGCCCGAGTTGTAGGAACTATTGAACTTCATAGTAATCTTCAACTAGATATCATAAAGAGTTTAGAGGAGCAAGATTGTGTTCTGAATTTCTCAGAATTAGAAACAGAATAGTTCTGGGTCAGATTAACTTTCAGTACATAATATTGTGGTTATATGTGTGGTACATCAGGGTTTATATGGCATCACTGGGAGCAGCAGGATTGCAAGAGCATGATCTGCTAATATTAAAGTACTGTTTCTGCTTCACTCATTATTTGAGTCAACATGCTGAGATCTCTAAATTTGACATGTAATGCTAGCAGTTGTTCTGAACAGTGTGTTCCTTCCGGGACAGGCAAAGACTTTGTCATTTGAGTAACACTCCTCTGAAGGCTTGTCTCAATTTCAAAAGATCTCTCAAAAAACAATTCACTAATGCTATGGATTCTGCTTAATAGTGGCTGTATATATATACACTTATACAATACCATTCTTCTGAAAAATTCAAAATTCATTCATTCATTTAAGCCTTTTAACTCTATTATGAATCCAGTATCTAAATGCTTTGCAGACCAACAATCTAAAAGTAAGAACAATTCTCAGTGACTTTTCCACTTACCAAGGCTGTGCTAGAAATCTTGAAGAAATTTCAAAATTGCCATGCCCACTTCTGATTGTGGGACCCCCATATCCCAAACCATACCCCCAAGGCCTAAATGTTTATTTCTCCCATTTAAGAGTCTTTAAAATCCAGTCCCCTTTAGTCTGTACAGCAATGTTGTTACCATGACAGCTGACAGTTACAGAGAGGACAAGAAAGACATAGCACACCTGGGTTATTATGTGCTTGGTTAAAAATGGCAACACAATGTAGTTCCCTATTCTGCAATCAAAGGTACTTGTGGAAACATCATCATCCTGCTTAGCCATAGACTGCTTATTGTGTCAGTGTGATTATATCTTACAGCATGTAATTATCTCCTTGGTGCAGCCCCCTAAAGAAACAATAATACCTCCTTACCTTTTCTGCAGAAAGGAGTTAACATGCATTTCCAGTGAACAGACCTACTTAAACTGAATCGAGATGGCTCTTTAAAGAATTACATCAGACTTTTAATTACAAAATATATATATATATCTTTTAACCTTATTATGCAAATTAGAAAGTACTCTTTTAATGGACCAGAATTTAAACAGCACTGATCATTCTGCAGTTACTTCTCATTTGTGCCAGTAAACAGGTGCACCCTACGCCTGCCATGGCATAGCAGGTGCACTTTGCAAGATATATAGTCCTTAATTCAGTGTTTCACACAACAGTTGTAAAATAAAAGGAGAAGAGCTATGGAATAGCTGAACTCTGTTAGGACATTCCTCACATCTTGATGATGCACATTTGTAAAGAGGCTTTCCACTGGCTGAGCTGGTGATACAAACTTAACTGCATTTGCAATTTCCCAGTGTCTATGTTTTGTTTCCTTTCTTGAAATGGATTCTTCAGAAGATATATTTGAATTGAAATCATTGTAGGTCTTAAAGCCTCTGACATTCTACTCATAATAGTATGCATAGAAGCATGTACTGTTAATTAAAATTAAAGGAAACGTATGAAAAGGGGGTTCATAGTGTTCAAAGATACCGCGACATCCCATCCCCACATGTACTGTTAATTAAAATTAAAGGAAACATGTATGAAAAGGGGGTTCATAGTGTTCAAAGATACAAAGAGAAGAGCAAACCCTTGCATACCACTGCAATTGCAATACTGCTGTTAGCTTTTGCAGCTAAACTGGAAACAAAATTTGAATGCCACTCAGGAAAGACAGAAAACTCAACAGTGCAGTAACACCACTGATTCTTGTGCAATTTAAGGTTGCAATCAAATGTAAATACATCTCATAAACTTGCCTTTCCCATTTGTCTGCATATGTTTTTTTTTTTCCTGTAGGAATCCCACAAAGACCTTCAAATTCAAATTTTCACTGGTATTTTTTGAGCAACTAAATCAACAAATTTTATGTTAAACCAGACATGCTTTTTCTATGAATATCTAGTTCAGATTTTTCCCCCAAGACTTTTGAGTATCCTTGCAAAAAAAGAGCCTATGGTGTATGATTTATTTCGTTTTAGAGGAACTTAAGAAATTGTGTAAGTGGTACAAAATGTTAACGCTAGGAATAAGAAAACACAATCACGTATTTTAGATATTCTGTTTCAAGTGTGATGTGACAGTACTGAAATTACCTCATAAAATTTTGGGCAGTTTGAGACAATGTGGAGAAGGAACCATGCAGCAACACCAGGTCTCTGTGTTGATAAATTCTGAATCTGTTGAATGAAAAACAATGGGGAAAAATATCTGTGGCAATAGCAATTTAAATAGAGACTTTTCAGGAAAAAGACACAACCCAGTAATGTACAGAACAGAAAAAAACAGAAATAGTCATTCTCATAACACTGTCAGAAAAATCTCATTATGTTCATTATACAGTATGGGTAATTAATACGGCATTGAATGGAAAAATACAGAAATAAATATTTTAATCATTTACATTTGCACCTTGCTGAAAAATGACCTAATTTTTTTTTTAAATGTTTATATTCTGTTTTAAAAAAAGAACAAAAACCCACAAGTAATATCAGTGCTATTGAAAAGCAAACCAGAGTTTTACCCTAATGTCATGCATGCGTAAGTCACAGGTTCCTGATATATCCACCTACAATTGGTAAAAGTAAGATCAGAATCAGGCCCAAAACACAATTCTTGGGGCAAAAAAATCATAGATCTATGTTTATAATATTTAGCAATAAAATTTACAACCCTCTTATCTGCTAGCTATGCAAAAACAAACACTTGTACAGGTGGAGTGTGCCACATGTTTATATGTAAACAAATGGCCTAATCCTGCCTTAGGGCATTGTAATGTTAAAGCACACAAAGCTCCAGTGAGATAGCATTGGTTTTAGAGAACCAGCTGGCACAGGAGAAAGTTAATTTGTCTAAACTACCTAGAGGCAATGCAAGGTGAAGTTCCAGTCAAAGCTAAAGTTCACAGATATGAACAGACTGTTGACTAGGCACAGATCAGAGCCAAGTGAACAAGTAAAGCAGAAATCTGAGCTTGCCCAAATAATCTACATGGGAAGTCTGTTTCAGGAGCACTGTGTGACACTTGCATAGCCTGCTGCCTCTGTGTCAATGCAGAACAACATTTGCTCCATATGCCTTCCACTGGGGTCTGGCTGCCGTCGGTGACTTCTTTGTGCCACTTTCCAGCAGTGCAGAGAGGGCAAGCCTCTTCAGGCATGCTGCTCTCCTCTAGGAGATACTCTCTCTCTGGGATCTCCCAAGCAATATAAAGTGGTGAAGGTTGTAGAAGGTTCTGTGTTTCTTACACTTTTCTGAAAAGTTGTTTCAGGTCATTCGTTAGATGTGGAACAAAATTTATACTACACATAGCATCCTCAAACTGCATTTATTTAAGCATAATAGATAACGCTTCCGGTTATCTCTTCCAGTCACAGCTCATGAGTTTGACAATGAAATTTAAATTCAAGATTTACTGGCAGTCAGGGAGTTTTTCTTGATATGGCTCATCTGGTACAGAGGAAACTGAGTCGAATGTTACAATTCCTTGAAAGCCAGTTTGCGAAAGCTTGACAGGCTGTCAGCAGTCTGAGTTTGCCTTTGCTAGAGAGAAGGCTGTCTTTCTGCTGTGAGTTTTGAGATTGGTGTTGGGCAGGTGTCAATTTTGCTACAGCAAGATGTAAGGAAATGACAAACTGTTACTAGGGGACCGTACAACAGAGAACTATGAAGTTGCATCCTTTCTGTAGAGTGGACTTGCTTCCTGTGCAGATCAAAGTGACTTACGGCCTTACCCTGCGCTCAGGCAGAGGCCTCGTAAAGCTTATGTGAGCTGTTTTTGTGGGGGTTGTAGAAAACTTCTGATTAAAAGCCCATATTTATTGTGAAAATTAGCCTTTTGGTAGAAATTATCAGACAGGCCAAGGTGATCTAGGCCTTCATCAAAATAGTAATTCATTGCATGAGGCATCACAAGCCTGTCTTCACTGCTATAAAACAGGGGTCATTTGAGGCATTATGTATCTAAGATTTGTGGTGCCATAGAACAAGGTACATTAGTTTGCTCTAAAGCAAGAGACAGTTTTATTCTGTTGTAAAACAAGGCTTTTTTGGCTGGGTTTGGGGTAGGGTTTTTTTGATGGGGTTTTTGTTGTCGTTCATTCGTTTGTTTACCTGATATGGTTGACATCCTAGATGTAGCAACATAAAGAACACACCATCTTTAGCTCTGAAAGCTTTTTTCCCAGTAGCACCAAAAGGGACCTTTACCGAAAACCAGGACTAAAGAAGAGAAATAGGTCATGAATTGTACTCACAAACAAGTTTGTGAGGCTCATTGTCTAAGACAGTGGCTTTACTTAAAATGAGGTCATGATGTCAGTTCCATAATGTAAAATTGTCTTAAGTGAAAAGACAAGTGCCTTTTGTTTGGTTGTTTGGTTTTTGTTTTGGTTTTTTGTAGGATTGATTTTTCTGCTCTTGATCAGCGTGCATGGTTTTGAAGTGTATTTACTGTGTGTTTGTACTGCTGACTTCTTCAAGGCAACCAAAACTGGCCCAATATATGTCCAGGTTTCCACAGTATTGATGACTCCTCTCCAATTTGTTTTAGCCCATCCAGTCTTTGGAACTCCCTTTCCTCCATCACCAGTTACAGCAAGGCATAGAGGGACAAACCTAAAGCTAAAGTCAATATGAATTTTACTGCACCATAGAAATGACATACATGTCAATAACTGCTAAACTGAAAGTAGCTGGCTTTTTTCTAATGCATTATTCAATTTAGGTAAGGCAGAAACAGATCTGTCTATGTCTCTGCAAATGTTTGAGTTCTATATGGGAATGCTGAAGGAAGACACTCATTTAAAAGACAAATAAATCAGTATTTCAGGACAAGAGCAGTCTGACTTTGAACTGTTTAGATCTAAACAACAGATGGTGAGGCTGCTGCAGATCAGGCATAACAAGAAAAATTACTAGTTGGTGACTTCTTCCTGGTCCTTTGCACTGTTATGCTTTAAACCCAAGTGTCTTGCTTTCTTTATTTTAATTCTCATTTCTCCCAATTCTCCAGCCTCCAAAAAATAGGTTATATTCCGTGTTTATAATCCTACTCCTGATATTATCAGTCCGTAAACAAAATACAGTTGTCTCCTGAACAAAAGAGATTCCCCACTTCCCATTCTGAAGATTTAAAAGTAGACCGCTACCCTTCCACATTGAGGTCAACCACATATACAGAAGACAATTCTCCATCACAAAAGTGGAACTGTAAGCTAGAACCAAGGCATCATAGAGTCTCTCCTTTCTGTCTTTTCTACATAGGACTTTGAGGGAAATCTATCCAGGGAGTTATTACAAAGAGATGCCATCTTTAATCTTCTTTTAGCCAGATTACTACAAAATAAGCTTTTCTTCTTTCTGCCACACACAGGAACAACTCACAAGAGCTCAAAAACTGACTTTGACTCAGTAATGAGTTTGGATCATTTGCAGAGAGCAGTTGAATAAGGGCAATAAAGTATTAGCAATAGTAATATTTCAGCAATAGGTTCTTATTCATTCACCTGTAAGCTTGCAATAGATTGTCATTAAGTCTTCAGTAAAGAATAGATATGTTATGTGCCATAGTTAAAAAAAAATAATCAGAAAATCAGATAGACTAGGAATGACAGGGGATCAAGATAAGGATCAAGTGATGAGGTAGTAGACTGGGGTGGCAAGCAAAGGATGCAGGGCGATGTGGATAGGAGAGACCTTGTAATCAACAATACAGGGCAGAAGGGGGACCACGTCAAGCGTATGCACTTAAGTAAGGGAGTGATCTTATATGAAGGATCATAAATCGTGTTACTGATATTGCTGGGAAATGAGGAAAATCAGAGCCTGAAAATTCCAGTCAATCATAAGTGGTTTGTATATGCATAGGCACTGGAATTCCAAGAGGGCAGCTGTTTTTTCTAGATGTAATCTGTATTTCTTGTGCAAATAGCTGTAACTACTTTCATCAGTCCTGCTAGTCTCCTATGCGCTGAAGTCACTTCAAAATGAAAAGATCTGCAAATCTGTGGAAGAGCTAAGCAAAGTTCCCTTTGCAAACACAAAAATTGTATTTCTTCTGTTTTTTAGATATCACTTCAAGTGCTGCTCATTTAGGAACTGAAATATGTAGTTAAACCAGTAAAACCTATTTAAGGATGTGTTAATATGTGCTGAGCATGTGACGTAATGAAAAGCAGTCCTTTTATTAATGCTTCTTCGTTATTATTATTTTAAATTTCTCATTCATAGATACTGTATACTTAGTCATTGTCTGATAGTTATTAAAAACAGCAAAACCATAGCTGGCTTTAAATTACAATTGCTTCCTACTTAGTGTTTGTTGTACGGGAGCAAAATGCTACATATTATGATATTGTCAAAAGGATCTGTAAAGCTCAGTTGGAGATAGGCAATAAATACTGAAGCATTCTCACAGAACATATTTTTGCATATAATCACTATATGCGTATAAAAGTAAAATTTCAACTTTTCCCATGTTACCAAACAGCTCTGGTCTGAGAATTGATTCAGCCTACCCAGCCTCCACTTTCAGATTCTCCACACCACCATTTGTTCTAGCAACTCAGATTTCCTTCATTTCAATACTGTGAACAGTTTACACAATTTTACACTTGAAGTCTGCTTATAAAGTATTTTTCTGCATCTGTTATTATGTGATGAAGAAAATCCAGTCCTTCCCTGCTAATCACACTTCTTGTCCTTCACGGTATCCTCCCTTGCAAATCGCATTTTTCCATTAGCATTTGTGTATTCATTTTTAATGTTTGTTCTCCAGTCAGTATTTCAACTACAGCCCTCTTCCAGCAAGCTGGAGTACAGCTGCTGAGTTAGCTACTTTTGTTTGCATGAAGCCAGAACGCTGAGGTAAAGAACTCTGGTATAACAAAACTAGTAGACGTTTATTTACAAAATGGACAGCATGACAATGGCAGTGTAAGACTAAGACTTGAAGGCTACGGGAGTTGCTGTGGTTTACCACAGCTTGCAGCTGTGAGAAACTCTTCTCCACACTCCGAAAAAATTATCTCCTCAGGAAGAGGTTCTCTTGTTCAAAGCCTACCAATCTGGCCTTTGGTTATATTATGTGTTGTTATCAAAAGCTTAGCAATTTTTTCTCAGTAGAAAATATGAAGATCAAATATGAAAAACTGCCTAAACTGAAGAAAGAGCAACTTGCTAAGATGAATCATTAAATTAATAAAACCTGACACCATTCCAGGTTACGACAGAAAATGGCCAAAACATTGCAAAGGCTGGAAGGTACACACTTTTCTCATTAAGAGAGAGGGAAAGGAGAAATCTTTCAGAAGTCTGCCAGCTAAACTGAATTCCAAGAAAAAGCCTTTGACCATGCTAGCGAATATGTATCTTTCAAATGCCAAGAAACGTTAGCTAACCTGAATTGTCAGGGTAAACAGTTGTGCCAAACCAGTCTAAGTGCCTTCTTTCTGACAGGGCACCATGACCATCCTGACAAGAACAGCAGTAACTGTCCCATAACCGGACCGCAGCAAGGCTGTGGGGACTACAAATACTGTGGAAGACAGACTTCAAACTTGGCCAGATGGAAATGAGGGCAGAGGTAAGATCTCACCAGGAACACTGTGTCCATCTTTAGGCAGTATTCTGCAGAGAGCAGTGTTAAGAGATGCTGAACTCTCAAAATATAGATAACCCGTGCCTCCCCTCATATATATATAAATATAAAATAACAAGAGTAGCACACACCTAGAATAGATTTCCAGGAAGGTTCTGGTAGCTCTCTCACTGTAGTTTCGAACAAAACTTAGACCAAGAGCTGTTAGTGACACGG
This sequence comes from Egretta garzetta, assembly GCF_000687185.1. Lineage (NCBI taxonomy): Eukaryota > Metazoa > Chordata > Aves > Pelecaniformes > Ardeidae > Egretta > Egretta garzetta. Next base: position 346,385 of record NW_009258269.1, read on the forward strand.
GTGCTGTCAGGCCTGCCCTGAGCTGTGGAGGTTTACCGGTGTCCCCCAGGACGGACTGGGGTCCCTCTCCCCCCCTCGCTTCAGGCACCAGTGGACACTGCAGCCACGGGGGGCGTAAGGCTTCCGAGGAAAAGGAACAGGCGACTGCCAAGGCCCCGCGGCACGGCAGTGCCGGCCCTACGCCCGGCCGCGTCCCCACCACAGGCGCCATCGGCCTCAGCCCTTCCCTCCAGTCAGCCCCGGGCCGCCACCGGCCCTCAGCACGCGTTCCCGCCAAAACCCGCCGCGCGCACCCCCCCATCGGTCCCATCGTCCCCCGCGCGCGGGCGGTGACCGTTCCTGTCAGCGAGGCAAGGTGCTGCCCCGGGACCCCCGGGTGCCCCCCCGGCCGCCGGCTTTGGAGCAGAAAGGAAGGCAGCTCCGACACTCCGAGCCTAGCTGTGTATACTGAGGTATGCAGCCAGCCCTGCCTTTCACCAGGGTCTTACATGAGCCTTGTAATGCCCCTGAAACCTCCACCTCTAAAAACACACCTTTTGCATAGAATGCCTCAGACAATAGCCTGGTTATTTAATGTGGCAGTTCCTGGCTGGAGGGGAAGAAGAGCAAGTTGGACGGGGGAAAGAAAAAGATATTTGTGCCGCTGGCTGGGTGATGAGTGGCACAACACTGGGCAGATTGTTCTGAACATCCTTAAGCTGCATCTTCTGCTGCTGCGCCTTCATTGCAGTTATTTCCTCACAGGTGGGGGGAAGCTTCCTCCAGGCCCTACCCTCCCTCCTTTCACAGAACCCTTCCACTGGGAACTGAAAGCTCCCATGCTTCCAAGAGATGAATTTCAATCTCATCAGTACTGTGCCAGCACCATGCACTCTAGGCTGCAGACTTGTACTGTTTTAACATTGTGCTGTTCCTACAAAATTAATGAAATGTTTGAATTATTTGCTGTTCACTTTTATAGAGCAAGTGTGAGCAAAACCTGGGCTTTAATATGGTTTAAGGGGAGTAGTGCTTTTCAGGTGCAGCTGCGGCTGTTAAGTTCTTAAACTAAAGTGCAGTGACTGCGTATCTGTGCTTTTTAGAGCTCCTGGTTTGAACTGAGATAGAAAATCTTGTGACTGTATCAACCAGCTTCATAGGCTGCAGAGATAGCTCTCCGAGCTGAGAAACCAGAAATAATTGAACCCTTGTTATGTCGGAATCTCAGTGCTCTCAGTTTGCACAAGCCAGACATTTTGAAAACTTGGTGGTGGTAATCTGACTGCACCTAAGGACTTTGAAACACTGTAGATATTAGTAAGGAATGTTTTCTCCCCTGGGGGGAAAAAATGCAAAAACCAACAAAAACCAAACCCCCCCCCACAATTCCTTGTATTTTACAGCAATGTCACCTACAGCACTGTGGTAAGGCTAAGATTGGAAGAGAGTGTCCTGTATTTCATAATCTGGGAAGAAGAATCTTAAGTCATATTTCCCTCTCTTGTATAGTTTACCTGTTTCACATTAATTGCTAGCATGCAAATAAGGTCATTATCTCAGCTATGTGATTAGATCTTAATATACCTACTAGAAAGGTATAAAGCTTAATATGGTACACTAGACATTTCTTATTTTGATGCAAGAAACTAAACTGACATATTTTGAAATGCCACGTTACCACGATGTAAAGCGATTTGTTATACAGGAAGGATCATGTCAGTGTCTATAAGGGCAGTGCTGCAGACCATTTTGTACAGTGATGATGAGCAGCAAGTATCAGTGTGTTCCTCTGTGTCTTAAACTGCCCTGAGGTATGGTATCTAACATGAATTATGTACTTCAGCCTCCTTATTTGTTGCCAGGGCCAGTCTCTGAGACTCTGGAAGGATGATCCTCTGGATTTTATTAAAAAAAAAAAAAAAAAAAAGCAGCCTTTAAATTCCATTAAGCTTTTGTAAAATTTTGCATTGCAAATTAGAACAAGATGTTGCAGACCTGGAAGTCTGCTATATTTCATTTCAGAAACTGTTAAATGAGGACATTTCAAACATTTTTGAAATGAGATGCAGTTTCTGAGCTCCAGGCTTAGTTATTTCGCAAACTCTTTTCTTTCTGTAAAGTCATGTAAAGTCTTAAAATCTGAACAAGCCTTGAGAACTAGAACTTCTGTGGCAATGCACAGAATTCAAGAATTCAAATATGTCTGTATTTATAAATTTATTTTTCTCTACAGTCATCCTTTATGTTCAGATAGGCATAAAATTTGTGTATTGTGCCAATAAGCAGTGATACATGTATCAAACAATACTGGAGGATACATTTGTTTCATGTAAATAGAGATCAACAACTGTAATAGTGATTTAACCTTATTTGGGTGGGGATATGAGGGAAAGTGGAATGTGTATGCATATGGAAGTGACATGAAAAGGTTTTATAATACCTACCTCTTCTGCCAACCTCCTTCCATTCAAAGACTGGGGATGTAACGTATGTGCCATAATGCTGAATACAGGCAGAGCAGGCTATGCACGTTCACAGCTGCTGTGAAGCATGTTTTTTCAATTACAAACTGAGTTACAATTGCTCAAGATGGTGAGCTCCCTTCCTTTAGGTTTAAAACCAAGGGTAATTAAATAATATTTTGATGAACTATTATGGAGATAATAAGACACTGCTGTCCAAAATCATAGAGGTACATGGCAAAACTCAGTGTAAGAAATCTGCTTGATATTGAGGGGTTGAATTTTACTGCTTACAGCTACATCTGTCTGTGATGGAAGAGACAGCAGACTGTGAGAAAAGCAACTGCTTCTGAGCGGGTTGTGTTCAACTTGAGAGCTGTTTGGTTCTCTTGTATTCAAGGAAATGAGGTTTTATGACACATATAATAAATTTTTCCTCCTAAAAGTGAACAATGAGGCATGGCTTAGATTTTTGAAGTGAGGAGCTAGGATTCCTGAAATATTTACATGTAAATGTTGTGCCCACATTTGTTTCTCAGGGCAAATGCAGCATCATTTTCACTCTTGGTAGCCGAAAGACTTTTCAGACTTCCTGCCAATCCTGGGGCTCTAAGCAGATTTCCAGTTCAGAGTCTTTATGTATGACAACTCACAGAAAAATCTGAGCTGCAGTTTTAATCTGTCTGTCCAGAAATATAGAAAACGTAAATTTCAAGAAGGTGAACTGTTTGGAGGCTACTCTTGATGTTTTTTATTCTTTTTCAGCCATTAACACATCTTTCCTTGCCCTAGGTGAATGTAGGTTCCAGCAATTTATTTCATCCCCCTCACCCTTTAATCCTTTCTTCCATTCTCCTTTCTCTCCCTGGTGATAGACAGGTATAGCCACACTCTAAAAGCAACCCAGTAAGCAGAGCACAAACTCTTGAGACCAAAACTTGAAAACTGGGGTTTAGAAGTTATGAAAGAACAATAATACAGGAGCCTCCAGTCTATGATTGTGATGGAGTAATTATTGGACAAAGAATGCAAAGGCAAAAGAAAGGCCGAGACATCACCTGGAAAACAGAAAACTTTAATATTGTGGCTTTAAAAGGAGTTTCTGTGTGTAAGACTTGAGATTTGCTGTGGAATTGTTTCAGAGCAAGTATTTAGTTTTAATTAGGAGGGTGGTATCTTGGTTAATGGCATTCTTTGAATTCTTTAGAGGCCGTGAAATGCCGAGGCTTTATTAAGGAAGAACATAGAGCAAAAGGAGCCACGGGAGATGAACACACTTTCCCAATTTCCCAAATTGAATGTTCCAAGCATACATGTTCATGGTTTTCAACTTTAAAATATATTTTTAATTGAAAGGACACAATGAATGTTTATGGAAATGCAGTGGCGCATTTAGGGGTGTAGCCCATATTCTTAGGTTATGGATATGCTGCAACCAGCATTACTCTGAACTTTGTTACATCTGTGCAGCTCTTTGGACACACTCTTCAGCTGATTTTAAAGTGCTTTTTATGGGATTATCTTGACTAGAACTACTTCATGGTTTTGTGAGTTTATCAAACAAACAAGTAGAAGATACTTCTAAGCCAGCATAAAAGTGTTGTGCTTGGAGAGACAACAGTGATTCACCTTGTATTTTCAACTAACTTAGCTACTTAACAATACTTAAAATTACTCCAGTTTTCTTTTGGTGAATGGAGGGTATTCAGTGTGAAGCAGAGGCCTGTTACTACAGAGTGTAAATACCTTATATAGTCTTTATACATTAAATACATGTATAATATATAATGAGCTACACTGGCTCAGACTGGCGGTCCGTCTAGCTCAGTATCCTGCCTCTAACAGTGGCCCTAAGTAGCCAAGGGAAGAGTAGAAAGTCAGCAGTCTCCTTAGAGATCCTAGAGGAGTCTACATTCAATATGCAAAATACACAAACCCCTCTAATAGCCCTCCATAAAAGTGAACCAACCACATGCTTAGCCGACTCCCAGTTCCTGGTAATGCAAATATCGATATAATTCAAAAATACAGTCTTCTGGACTTAACAGATTAATCTGATTAAATGAATAAGAAATCATCTCATGTTACCCCTAACAGTAACACATTTAGTATTTGCATAGGATTTGAATGAAGGTTGTCAAAGACATGCAAACTAGAGGTTGAGAAATAAAGTTTCTAAATAGATAGAGATCTTGAAATATAAAAGGTGATACAGACTTGGTCTTTGCTGACACTCAAACTGCATTTACACATTTCTCTGTTTAGCTTCCCCCCACCAAGCTTTCGTAATCGCTTCAGAAAACCTTTTCAGACAGTTCACAGAGAACTTCAGGATCACATTCCCTTAGTCCTCAGAAACAATCCTGTATCACTCATGAGATCTGGTTCTTATGTTATGCATACACTCAAAACACACACTGTAAACTGAATAAATAGTTCTATAACAAACTGTAAGTGGTAACAGATGGCTCTGTGGTCTTAAAAGGGGTCATGTCTATTCTTTTTTTTTTATTTTAATAGATAAATACTATATTCTACGGTTCATAATTTCAAGACAGTTCAAAAGAATTTAGTCACAGTGAATTCCAGTGAGAGATAACAACCTAATTGCTTAAAAATAGCCATTCCACGCAGTTACATTTTTTCCCTCCGGTGCTGTTTGTAACAATTTTGTTGGAAGTCTCTGTAATGTGTTCATGTTGGAATCCAATCCTAGAAACAGACTTTTAAAATTATTTTTGATACTTGAAAAATGCTGTATTTTCTATTTGGGAATGTCGCATAAACAGAAAATTAAAAAAGGAAAAATACAGCAACAAGTCAAACCTATGTGTTTAAAGCCTTGTTTGGCTTTTTTATGCCTCCCCACCTACCCATTTAAATCTAATAAGCAATCTGGCTTCCTACTGCCAACCACATCTCCCCTATTTCCTTAAATGTTTGCAGTTAGAAAAGCACTGACATTACAAAATTATTAAACTCAACAATAAGTTAATTAGCATCCATATTGGAACATTAACTATGGGTATGAAATCAGTTATTTCAATAAAAGGCTATTCCTTTATCCTTATAGCCAAATAAATCCTGCTCTTTTATATGCCCAAATCAAGCTAGTCCTGTGCTATGGCTGCATTCTTCATTTTCTGAAGTGAGGCTAACTAATTTGCCAAATTGGTAGATACATTTAAAACCCATTGCAATTGGTGAAAACTGAATACCTTAAAGATCTGATTCTTGGTCTTTAACTGAAAAATAAAACAGCATATAACTTTATTGAAATTGTCTAAATTTTTGTGGACAAAACTTGAAACATGCTTATAGATTAAAGATACTCAGAGTTCTGAGCAGAATAAATTCATACATTCACTGCTAGTTTAAAAAACATGCCAATTAAAAGATTAGTCTTTTCTTTGATGCCAGACTCCGTTCTCATAAGCAGATATTCTCAGAGTACTCCTCAAGAGAAAGGACTCTTACCACTCCTTGTTAGAACCAGCACATAGAAAAAAAAATTAAAAACAAAGTGCTCTCTTCTTTTATTCTTAATAACTGTTAGACTAGACTTACAAGTGTTGGACAGTGACTGGTTGTAAAGCATTAGCTCAGCAAAACAAAGGAACAATTATTGGATTGGCATAGCACTCTTTCAACACAGTATAAAATACTCTCTTACAGTTACATGCCTATTTTAGGGCACAAAAGAAAGCCAACATTTTCAGACTTTCATCTTGGGAAAGCTTCCCGTTGCTGACGCACTTGACTTTTCACTAACCTCTTCACAACCTCTATTCCTCTTGAGGGATTTTGTTTTGTTTTGGACAGAGCTCCTAGTTTAGCAGATCTACTTCCAGAAAGGCCCTAACCCAGTAATTGTACTTCGTTGTTGCATCCATCTCTCAGGGAATGAGTGCATTTCAAAGGTTGTTAACCCCCCTATTTGCAGTGTCTTATATATATAATTTCTGGTTTCATATATAATTGTGCTATCTATTTTCAGGAGCCTATGCTTTAGGAATGCTGTGTTTTCATCAGAAAACTTCTGCAAAAGCAGTAGCTTTTTGTACAAGTTGAGACAGTAATAATAGTATCCAGAGAGTGCTCAATTCTTCAGCTCAAGGGTAGAACATTATGACAGGAAAAGCCAGTATAGAGTATAGGTATATATAATTAGACTAAGTAAAAAAAAAAAAAAAAAAAAAAAAAAAAAAAGAAAGGAACTGCTGTGGCATTTGGCTCACTAAATATAGTTGTAGGATGCAGAATGGGTACAACTGCTTTTCTCCTGAAAGAGCCAGCAATCTTTGCTAAGAACTTTCCAATACCATGTAACTGTAAACACAATGCAGATATCTGTGAGAATGATGCTTGGCTTAGTAGGGTTGATGCTTTCCTTTATATTTTTGCCATTTATCTTTAAACATGATTCAACCTCAGAGATTTTATAGAAGTCGTCTTTTTATGAGAAAGGCATAAAAAAATCTTAAGGTTCCATCACATCAGCACTTGGATAATCAAGATGGGTGTGGTGAAGCAGCCAGAGAGAAAGCATACAATGAGTAAATCCTGACATAAAACACATAGTCCTGAGTTCCTTCTGATTTTGGTATTTTTGGTAGTTTATAGATTGTATTTAAAGCTGCAGAAGCCAAACTGAACCCAAGTTTACATAACAGATAGGCTGGGTTCCTGGGCTTCCCTCGTATTCCTTGAGTCAGGTCTGTTCTGGATGCTTGACTTATCTTGTCATCTATTTCCTTGGAGATTTTGAGAGCAAGAGCTCCCCATCAGCAAGATTAAAGAGCTCTTAAATGTTGAAAAAGTAATTTTCATATAAATATGGTTTGCTATTCTCCATTTGTCCAGTAGCACTTAAATTATTTTTTTCCTTCATTGGGTTTCAAAATCATGATTAAGCTCCTGAAAACTCTCCTCTCATGTGTTATTTTTGCTTCTGGACCAGTGCCTTAATAGTGCTTTAGGATTCAATGCCATCTGTTACCTGAAGATCTTTTTTTCCCCAGGCTGCTTTTTCCCTAGACTTTTTTTCCCCATGATTGTTAATATCTTAATTTAGCACTGAAACTGAGCACTTGATTGATTGCATCCTAAACCCATTGGAATCAGTAGAATTTTTCATAGGGCCTCACTAGTTGCAGGACTGGTCATTATATATCATTTAACATTTCCCCGAGATTTAGCAGCAAATGTCAAAACTTAATCCTACATCTTCGTTCTGACCGGAGATGTTCCCCCAGTCAATTTACAGTGATTGCCTGGTGCCTAAGTGGCATAAGACCTAGAAGTTCATAATGAAGCTATTTGTTCAAACTGCTTGGAGCAGGGGTTCAGCCTTTCAAAGTAAAGTTAGCTCTCTGTATATTTTTGCAAGCAATTCCTGGGTAATCTTACAGTCCAGTGAGGTCCAGTTTTCCACCTGTACATTCTGTGTGGGTTTTTCTGAAGGAGGACAAGCTGTAGAATCTCCTTTATTATGGTCTGGTCTTGTAGAAAAGTAACATTTATTAATAAATATGCGATATTTGTATTGTCCAAGACAGTGTTTAAAACCCTTAAGGATATTGCTTTTTAAAAATTGTTATATATTAATTTTTGTACATTTTTATGATACCTCAAGGGACTTGTTCCACCAGCCCTTGCTCTATCAAGCAATCTCACTTAAAAGAGGGATCTCCCTGTGTTCAGTGGGGTGTCCAAAAAAAGTAAGACCAGTCCTATGATTTGGAACTATGATACTGGAAAAAAAGTTGTCTTGAAAGATATACGGGTTTTGCAAGTGCTTTATAAAAAAGAAAATATTAACAGTACTTACATTTTATTGATACCTTTGGTTTCTATATCTTCTTAACGTCATGTGAGAATGCATAGAACACCAGGCATGCATTGTTGTGTCTGCAGCAATACTAACATGACATGTTTTGTCACTATGCATCGTATTAAAATAAAACCAGTGGCTGCTGATTCCATGCCAGTTAAAGTTTTTTTGAGAGGAGGGGGCTTAGGTGAATTATGGGATGTTGATTTCTTGTCTTAGAGGTGGTGCTTACTATTTTATTACTGACTAGGTCACAGTGCTGTTTGATGGTTGTAAGCCATAGTGGCTCAAAGAGTGCCACTGATGAAAACAAATACATTTGTTGTAAGTAGTAAATGCAGCCTGGTATAGGGTATTTATTGCAGTATTAAAATTTGTGAGTACAGTGCATTGTGCTTTTCTCAGAGAGGAAAACAGAAAGGTGGAAAGATTTGGAAATTTCTATCATTTGATAGTAAGGGTATAAAAAGACAGAGTTCTCCAAAGGGGGAAACAAGTAGGGATGGGCTCTCCAAAGACACTGAGTGGGTAGCCAAAACAGTCCAGAGAAAGGAGCTGTAGTCCTGTTCTGCTAGGTGAAGGCGTCTATACTTTTTCCTTATACAGGTAGCAGGCTGCATTAGGTCTTCATCAATGAGTCTGAACACAGCTTTGGAAGAAAACAGGCCGTGTGGATTCTTCAGCTTTCACCTCTGTGTATAATTGATTCATGGTTCCTGACATTTTGCCAAGCAGCAGCCCATCTAAAAATTGTGCGTAGAAGGAACAATGTGTGTTTGCAGTCTCAGCTTTGAGTGGGGTTGGCTGCTGATTGCATCACTCTTGGCAAATTCCAGGAGGTATAGTATGGCTCTGGAGTCTGGGAGCAGGAGCATAGAAATAGGCATCAGCAAGTTAAGATTATCATCTCGTCTTGTTCAATTGATAAAGCTCTTGCTAAGCTCCCTGTAGGAAAGGGAGAGATGCAGGGAAATAAAGATTTCCTTACTCAGAGCTCAGTAATTAAGACAAAAATTTCAAATTTGCTTGTCTAAACTTCAAGGTTGCATTACAAAGAAATTCTAGGCAGGACACATTCGGGAAGCCAGAAGGGTCCAGGGATGTGGGCATTAACAGAAAAGTCAGAAAATTTGAATTTTACTCCATGACTTCATAGATTATTTTCTTGCAGTAAGGACTTCATGTCTTCTCACATTAACGTGTTAGAGCTGGGCATTCTTTTCACTGTTCTTATCACAACAGGATCCTGGTATTTTTAATGAATAGTGGGTTCTGCTACACTATATAAATTATATAAATTATATAAATTATATAAATTATTATATAAATTATATAATAAAATATATACTAAATAAATGAATAAGTACAGAATCAGGCCCAGCCTTTGGGCACCAAAGTGTAAAATCAGATTGTTTGGACTCCTGTGGGCACATTCTTAGGAATTAGGTTTCAGGATGAATGAATCTATTCATCTCTCACAGCCTTTTAGACGCTACTTTCTTATGGAACTTTCCAGTATCCTCTGAGGCTTGCAGAATGTTGTTGATTAAGATGAAATATTTTTTGTGAACACTTGTGCATGCAGCGTATATTTTTTAGTGCATGCTAAATAGTGCTATGGTTAAGTTGCAATGAGGAATGGGCATGCTGCACCATGTTGTTGTTTGCTGTGAAGTGATTTAACAAATGTTTGAGCAGCTGTTGCTGAGTAGACCCTGTTGATATAGGGGTGGAATCATGAGAGCTGGTGTTTTGGTTGTTTACAGTGGAAAAGGATCAATCAAATAATTTTTCTGCTTGGGTAAAGAACTCTATACAAATGTAATAGAAAGTTAATGTAATTTATTACAAAGTCTGTCAAATCCAGCTTTGCATGTATAGTGAGGTTTTTTAAAGATGCACATTTCTGATCGTCCAGAAAAGATGATATTGACTTCAGCAGTCAAGATAGGAAAATTGCCTTGGAGAACAGTCAGGACAGTTGCTGATCTTTATATTACTTAACACAGTTCTTTCAATTCCAGAAATGAACAGCCTCTGAACCATAATTCTAGGTGGACCAACAAAGTGACTGCCACAAAGATTGATCATTTGTAGCAGAAAAACAACACTTCTGTAGATAGCACCATTTGCCATGGAAAGGTTCCGCTCTGCTCTAGTATTAGCTTGCCAATGAGTTTTAGTAGTAATGTGGTAGGGGAAAGAAATATAGTCTATATACAGTAGTGAATGGTACTAAATGAACAGCTAGCATTCCTGGCATACCGCAAACTCACCTAACAGGAAAAGAAAATAAGGGTAGAATATTTTAATGGGTTTTACTCCTAAAAATGGAAACCAGATATCCAGATCCCAAAGACCCCACTTGAACTTTCTGCCTGTGGTCTGACTTCTGATAAGAACTAATTTGTAAGGACAGATTTGACAGTGGGCAGCCACTGTGACAGTGGACAGCCAGTGATCGTGGAGTCTGGGTTTTCAGCTTGCAGCAAAATGCACCAAACAAAGGCCCTGAATTTTAGCACAGTGATGACATTTTTTGAAAGTCTGAATGCTAATTTTGGTGCTTGACCCGATCCTCTCTGAGTGTCTGATTGCCAGGACCCAGGATTACCAGAGGGGACCCAAAAGGTTGCAGAGGTGGCAAGCATGGCAAGTTGTTTGCAAGAAGTGTACACTTGTGGTCAGCAAACCTGTAAGTCTTGGAGGCACGTAGGGACAGTGGTAATGCAGTGAATCCATCCTTGTCCCTTCAGTATATTCCATTGTACTGCTGTTCTCACCAGGAAAGGCAAGTGTAGAATAGTCTTACTGGAAGGAAATTAGTTGCTTTCTTACAGGCTTCATGGAAAGGAGAGCTGAGGTGTGATGACAGGAAGCCGCTAGTCTTTATGCTGTACTTCTCTGGATAATAGAAGTATTTAACATCTTCAATAAAATATTTTAAAATTATTTTTTTCTTTGTTTCCTGCCCCCCTCCTTTTTGCACTGCAGTGTATTGCATTGCCTTGGCCTCTGAGCTTTCTATAAAGAAGAAAACATGCAGTGGAACATAAAAAGGACTTTCTTATATTAAGGAAAATGACATACTGAGGTATGCTTACTGCCAGCCTGATCTTGTAAGAAAGCAATCCTTTCCAGGAGAGTCGAGTGACTGAGATGCCTTTATTGCAAGGAATGCTATGTAACAATAAAACATTCAGTAAGGTTTATATTGCTGCTACCATAGTGGAGACATGATATTTAAATAAAATAGCAGTGCTTTTATGAGTGCACACCGTGATGTGAGTTATCAGCCAAAAAGAAGAGTTTAACTGGATTTTATTTCTTCTGAAGGATAAAAGCTGTCGGATTGTGTACTGGTAGCTGCAAGGGTATTTCAGGGAGCTGATTACTCAAGAGTAAGATGAAGCAGTGGCTGTGGGTGTAGAGGCATCGTGCTGCAGCTCCACTAGTGATGTGCAATGTGTCTTCATAGTTATTCTGCTTTGGAAGGCAAGCTGGCGGAACTTAATGCTTTGAATTAATTGTGTTTATCTTAGAAGCCTAGAAAGAGACACAGTCAAGGTATCCCCATGCCTATTGCCCGGAAGGCAGGGCCACAGTGGATGTCAAAGTGGGCTTGAATAAAGTCAGTGAGGAAGCTTGTGCTGCAAATCTCTTGATGGTATCCCACCTGGCTAGCTTAAAAATGTCTATGTGTGCTCTTTTGTCCTCATTTTGGTGGTATAAGTAAATTCCAAATTGGAAACATAGTGAGATTTGATCTTTGACTTCATGGCTTTGACCATTGGCATTTTCAATCTGTGTTAAAAATTTCTGCACTTTTCTTTTAATGTTGCCAGTACAACCTTTTCTATTTCACCTTTTTTTTTGATGACCGTATTTAAGATAAGTTGTTTTAATTAACACTTGGTCTTTGTAATGAGCTACAAAACTTATCACCTAGACAATCAGTGGAGAAATCGGTAATATTAAGGTAAGTGGTGATGTGCGTGTCTTGATGAACTTTAATGGTAGCAATTTCAATAATTCTTTCACTGATAGATAAAAGCTGGCCTGCAGATAATGAATCTGCTGCCTTCAGGAAAAGCTGAAATGTAACAGACTGAAAAAAGCAGTTGTCTTAATTATGGTGATTATGTTAATTTAGGCTTTAAATAATAAGAGACTTGCACTTTATATATTTAATATTTCAGTTAACTATGGGCATTAAGGAAAATGAGTCATCTCAGAGATACAGATTCAATCCAGCATTGCATGTAAGAAATGATAAAAAGCTTTCTGGGAAAAATAGCAGTATGAAGAAATGAAATGCTGGGGGAAATGGGCTCTTATCTACCTCTCTCACAAACATACAGTGTCTTAACCAGGGGAAGAAGGACCATATTTGCAGGTAAAGCACTGAAGCCTATCTATTTAGAGTAGCTGAGCACCTGACTGTATCTTCCACTGATTCCACCTTCTGCCTTAGCTGCTATCGTATCAAGTGGTGCGAATCTGAGACTTACTGTACTGAATCTCCCTTGCAGGATTAGGGCAACCTCAAGGCTATTTCCTTTAAAATCAATTTATGAACAGACATTTCTTTGCAGTGATATGTCAAGCCTTTATGAATTCAGAAAGAAGAAAGTCATAATCCTGTGTGACTCTGTATACCCAGATGTGCCTAAGTATCCTGAAAATTATTGTTTTGTCTGCTCCATAGATAATAATGATATTTGCTCAGCTAGTTTTGCATGCTTTCCAAAACTTCATTCTCAAACCAAGCAAAAGAATCTTCACATTGACGTTTCTTTCATACATAAAACGTGTTTAACTATAATTTATAAACTTATTGGATAGCTGGCTGATTAAACATAGCAGATTCCATCCAGAAATCCTTATTTCCTCAGTGAAAACACAGCCTTATTCTGTAGTTATAAAATAGACTTAAGAGATGTGCATACATGATACTTAGGGACATGGTTTAGTGCTGGATTTGGAAGTGCTAGCTTGATGGTTGGACTCGATAATCTTTTCCAATCGAAATGATTCTGTGATTCTCTGATAGGTAATAATGCCGTCGAGAAGTGTAGCCATAGGCCCCCAAAACAAAAGCAGTTATCAAAAGCAGTTATTTGTGTATGCAATGGCTAGTTCCATAGAGTGAGAACTACACTGCAGTTACATTTCTGCTGCTCACTGAAAACATTGTTCATTACTCATAGGCTTTTTTTTTAAGGTGGTTTTTTTTTTTTTTAAGTTCACTTCCTTTTTCACCTGGGCAAATAACTGTCTTCCAAGCATCAACCTCATATAATATACTTTCCCTCATATAAGATACTTTCTGCATACGACATTAAAAGAAGGTAATTGTTACTACACTATTGCTCAAAATCACAGTAGACAGGTAGTGCCTTGGCTCCTAGGAGTACAGAAGTCAGGGGCTTTAAAGAATGGTGTGGATATTGAAAGCTGAAATCCAATTACCAGTGTCCCAGCTAAGACATTCCTGACCTAAGTTTCATTTTTGGATGCCTTGACTGACCAGTATGCTGTATCTGACCCTGCATATGAAATTAGTTTCTTGTTACGGGAACACCAAAAACAAACAAAAGAAAGTTGAATTGCCTTTGTCACTCCTATGCTAAGAGCCAAACCATGTTTGGGGTTCATGCTGTACAGGAATTTAAACTTAGACTGATTCTATTGCCTTCAAAAACATTATTCCTAGGGGTAGGAAGTGTAAGTGAGGGTGTGATAGGTACTGACCCTAGAGGAAAGACTGCATTGTGTCTGCAGTGCAATATGAAATTAGAAGAAAATAAGCTTAAACCTAGTTTGCTTTTCCAGCCTTGCCACATGCACCAAGCAATTCACTCAGCATCTTTAAAATGCAGGGAAAATGTGAGTGCTGGGCTATGTAACAACAGTGTCCATAAGTTAAAAAGAAAGAAAAAAAGGTGGCAAAAAACTGTATGCCAGTATTCTTTGAAATGCTTTCAGTAACTGTCTTGGGAAGGACAATGAGAACAGTGAATCTGTGGTTGTATTAAGCAGGTACTTCATTTTAGATATCTTGATATTTGATGGTACATTAGCCAGAAACATCAGGGAAGGAAAGAGAAGAGGAAATGTATGAATCACAGCATTTGTTACTTTCAGATTTGAAAGACTGTAACTTTTATAAGGTTTAAATTAAGTAAGTAAAGTAAGTAAAAAGTATGACTTGGAAATTGCTGGAAAAGACCCCATCTTTTAGTCGCTGTCTAACTGGATGGCCCACTGTACCACCACTCTAGTTGAGTATCTCAGAATCATTAACTGATTTTGTCCTCTCAACATTCCTATACAATACAATCTAATTTTGCAAATGATGAATTAAGAAAGTATATGACTTAAATGACCAAAATAACAAAATAAATCTAGGTGTAAGCCAACAGGCTTGTCCTGTACTTGTAGTGCCATTGGCACCCACACTTCTGATTAGGCTGGGTCATCTCTAAAGTAGAAAGGCAGCTTGAGACCTGCGTTGCCTTTTCAGTGTCTTGTCTGGAAATGTGTTTCACACTGCTGCTTTTTGGAGACGAACTGGTTTGGGTCAGGCTGGTTTCATAGTGGAGACAGGAGGTATTAGGTGCTGCAATTTATGCAGACTTTTTCAGTTATCTTTGAACTAGCTAGTTCCAACACTCTTAGCAATGTAGCCATAGCACCATAGAATACCAAACAGCTGGGGACTGCTTTCGAATATGCCACTAATAGTTCCTGTGTTAATTTGGACTCACCTAGATGAGCTGCAGTTACTATACATGTATGCCCTCACAAATAGTTTTTAGGGAGGGAGCTGAAACTACAACAGTTCAGAGGTTCAGATGCATGATCAGCTGTGCAGTAAGGCAGTAAGGAAGGTTTGTGCAGTGACTGAGCAGCGGCACAGCTGTGATGGTAGCAGAGGATGACATTCTCTACCCATACTACAGCCTTCAGCTACTGCACCAAGACCAATGTTGCTTTAGGTAGCTCTGCACCAACTGCTGCCTGATTCCCTGGCTCATTCTTCCCCAAGCAAACCCTGCAGTTCCCCTCAGGGAGCTTCTCCATCACAGCCAGCTGCTATCTATCTTAGACTCTAATCTGTACTATAAAGCAGGCCCATTTTCCAGGCAGTGTTTACTGAAAACACAGGAGCGTGCCTGGCTCCCTTAGTCATACCTCCTCCTTCCCCCCCACTCCCCCGGCAGGCAGGCAGGATGGCTATGGAGGTCAGGCTGCAGGACTCTCCTGCTGCCTTTGAGGGAGCGTGGAGTGAAATCACCAGCCCATAAGACCATTAACCCTGACAGGTTTACAGTTTCTTCCTCTGAGGTTCAGAGAGTTCATTATGCTTACAGCTAGTCAAAGTGGTTGACAGTAAAGCAAACAGTAACATGATTGAAATCTTCATTAGAGAGAAAACTGGTGCAGTAAAGGAAAGATCTGGGATAGGAGAACACTGTGCAAGATCAAGGCTTTCAGTGAGATCAGTAATTTAAAAATGAAATTTCTAAAAAAGCAGAGAAGAGATAATGAAAGGGGTCAAAAACAAATAATAAGGGATAATTATGAGGTTGATGTTACTCACATATGGAACTAGAGAGCTGAAAAAGAGAAACTTGTATCTTGCTGTAGTGTTCAAATCTTTAATGAAAAAGCACATTTGAAATGGTAACTTCTTTGTATTTGCTGCTGTATATCAATAATGGCTAAGGCCCATATATTCTGTAGTTATACTCTTATTCGGTAGGGATGCACTATGTTTTGGGAAGTAGGAGCCATCTGATGCTGCCCTCAGCAGCATTTTTGTCCCTATTTCCTGACAAATGGGATCGTGGCAAGATAATTAGGGACTTTGCTTGAATAAAATATTTCTAAATTTCTTTGCAGCTTGTTCTGAACTATCTACCCATTCCTATCCATCTTGACATGTGACCTGTCTTATTCTAGGGGTGAGAAGAGCTGTATTCTTTGTCTTTTCCTTACTGCATGATCAGACCATCAACTGGTCTGACATGTCCCAGATGGTACCCATCACGCTGACTGTACTTGGCCACTTTTTTTTTTATTGTTTGTATTCATTTTTTTTTTTAATTTATTTTTTTACCTGGGATTTAAAGGGAGTAGAAAGGAAGTGGGCTGTATGATTTTTTTTTTCTTGATAACATCTCATTTTCTTGCCTGGTGTTATTCACTAAAGCTCCACAGGCTGTTGAAACAGTACTGTAAGGGGGCTATATTCAGCCTGTGAAATGTAGGGTAAGTGTTCATGTTTTAAAGGAGAGACTGTTAGGAGCCTACCCTACTCTTGTTAAAGCCAGTGGGTATCCCAGCATGTCAGTGGAAGCAAGATAAGATATCACATCTTGTGTTCTACATGTTTTGCTGTGTGTCCAGAAATTTCGGTTATCTCCACTCATGACTGGAGATCATGATAGTAGTTTGAATTTTTAGTCAAGTAAAACAAATACACCTCTATTCTATCTAGTTACATATTTATTCAGTAATCAACACAACTTTAAAGTTCACAAACTTGTTCTTTGTTTCTTTAAATGTTTGACATAGAGGTTAGGAGCAGTCATCTCCAGTGGAAGTATGGAAATGAAGAGCTATAAAGAGAGGTCAGTCTCTCAACCAGAATGGCCAGGAGCCACTGTCCATAGTCCCACATGAATGCCAAGGATGTTTTGCTCTACAGACCTGTCTGATGTCTAGTGTTTTAATATCCTTAGGCACTAGCAGGATATTTTTGCATATGGTAGTGTGTTTGTATTTTCTATCCAATGCTTCTGGTAACAAATGAGGAGCCAACATATTTTCTGCTTAGCATTTTGTTTTCTCATCAGCAGTTTAGCACAACGAAGAATACTTGTTCAAAAAAAAAAAACCTTAAAATGTGTTCAGCTGTGGCCTGTCACAGCTTTTTTCCTTTGTGTTGTGTTTCCTGGGCTGCGGTGTGAATACAGAGTAGTGTCTTGTCTGGGTTTCAGCTCTAAATTGCCCCATTTAGGAAGTATCACAGCTTTTTGACGTGTCTCTGGCAACAAGGAAAAGAAAACCCACTGCCCTTCTGCGTGACTAAAGGAAGAATCTGATAATCTGTTTTGATTTGCCATATATGTTAACAAAAGGCTCAGAGGAATCTGAATGACAGCCACAGTGAAAGCTGATATGACCTCCAGAATATGGGCACTTTTAGTTAAGAGTAACTAAAATAATTAAAAATGTATTAAAGTTTATATCAGATGAACCGAGAAGCCAGGTTTTATGTACTGATTTATTAAAGAAGAGACATTTAGAAGCAATATTGAGGAAAAGTATAATTTTAAAATGTAATTACTTAAACAAAATCACTGATCTGGAAATAACCTCGTTGTATTTAACTAGAAAGCAGTGACCAAGAGGTTTATTCCATGAATTAATTTTTATGCATTCTGTATTGGAAACTTATGCAATATAGCTGAACAGTTTGTTCCTTTCTTGACAGGAGCTATGATAATAAATGCCAAGGGCTTGGATGTGTAGGTTTTTTATTCTCCCTTTGAGGTCTTTCAGAATTAAGAACTTCTGGCAACTATTCTTTCCTTTCTGTTTAAAGCATCTTCAGAAAAATGAAATGGTAACAAACATTCCACTTAAAGAACAAAATGTCTAGAATTTATTTCACTCCTATTACTAAAATGATTGGATCTTGAACAGGATGTTGGGAGAAAACGCATTTAACATTCTTATCAACCTTGATAATGTTTGCTTCTCCTGCTGGCCTCTTCTGTTTCTTCTTTCTCTGGTTTACAGCAAAATGAACTGAATGTAGTCAGAACTCCATCTTACTTTAGACAGAAGAAACTTACCATCAAGCAAAGCAAGGTACGAACTGCCCCACACTTCTGAAAATCATTTAGTTGATTAAATGGTCCAGTATTTGGTATTTTGATTTGGCACAGTTGAACATTTGCCTGTACTATCTGTGGAAGTCTTGGAAATGAAAACACATACATTATAAATTATATTGTTTGTATTCAATTTAATATTTCTGAGATATGAAAAAAAGCTGTTTTGTGGTATGGCGTTCAAATTCAGGGGTATGTATGGACTTACTGTGCTTTTTTCAGAAGTTTATTTAATCATTACAAAACTTTCTATTAAAAATGAAATCACAGGTACCTTCCCAGGAAAGGCAGTTATCCTTCACTTAACACTCAGTGTTTCTCATTCAATTGGAGCATGAATCATAAAGTTTGTTCTTGCTGTAGGATGGTGAAAATACAGCAAAATGCTGTCAGAAATTGAAAGCAATTTGTGAAATGGTTTGAAGTTTTATGAGGCATTGGAAACATTAAATATTTTGTCAGAGTTTGCTCATTAGAGATCACTACGTATTCTGAAACTTTTCTGACACGCTGAGGTCTGTGGAAAACTGTGAAGGCCACTGAGGTGGTGCTCACGCACACAGCTGGCTGCCTGCTCAGTGCAGACCTGGTCAAGGTGCGGTAGCCAGCTAATGCATGGAGCTGGGCATCTGGAGTTGTCAGGTCCCGCTGGCTCTGTGCCTGCATGGAATCCTGTTAGGCCCAGCTTCTGTGCCCCCTCCACCTAGTAACAGCTACCCCTGGCTTACAAGGAGCAAGAGCTAGATTTCTTTTCTTTTCTGAAATCAATTCTTCACTTAGGAAGAGAAACATTTAGTCATCTGATGGTGCACCTGAAGCAAAGTTGCGTGATATGCTGATACTGATGCATGCGTAGCATTTATTAGTGCAGGTTAAGTGAAGAGGAAGAGTTAAAAGATTTTTCATTTCAATTTCTTTGAATCGTGCATTAAAGTGAGGATGCTCAGATCCTTTCATATATGCATTTTATTGTACAGCTTTTGTTTTCTCTTGAGATAGGCATTATTTCAATTTCAAGCTTTCAGATAAACTCCAAGGAGAGAATGCAGTTTATTTTAGAAGAATGAAAAGACAGAAGAATTTTGTTGATATTTTTGCTGTCCAAAATGGTATTTAAAAATCAGAGTGTGAAAAATGCTGATAATAGACTCTCTGCTCTGTTATTCAGAAGTAAAAGATAAACCAGTTGGCAACCAGAAACCTATTCCAGCAGCTTCTGAAGTGTGTCACAGACAAGTCTGCAAAGACATTTGGTAATATCACTGATAAATATCATGCAGTATTGAAGTGATCTGCAAACATGCAAACACAGACTAAACTTGTGTGTGTCATCGTGCATATGTATTCATCTAGATTTGTGAGCAAGTGGAAGGAAAACCAAGAATTTTGTGGTAAAGTAAGACAAGTTTATTGCACATTAGCTGTCTTCCAATTGTTCTTTTACTTTGTCTCTGTTTAGCATTTTCAGTGCGTGAAAATGAATGATAGTAGCAAAAATGTTTCTGACTCACCAATGCAGCCATTACGTGACAGATTAGTAAATAACTAACATTTCCATCTTTAATGGCTAAGACTTTATAAAGGTAAGGGTACAAAAGATGGT
This sequence comes from Egretta garzetta, assembly GCF_000687185.1. NCBI lineage: Eukaryota > Metazoa > Chordata > Aves > Pelecaniformes > Ardeidae > Egretta > Egretta garzetta. The sequence goes on from NW_009258269.1 coordinate 366,170, forward strand.
TCAACAATTGTGCTTGACTTCCTTTTTCATTGACAGTGCCTTATTCTAGAATCTGTATGTTGTTACTGGCTGCTGGTTAACTTATTCAGTGGTTATTTGAAAGTCAGCAAACAAGGCTTTTCTCTGAATCTAAAACCAATTATCTGTAGTATAGGAGTGGATAGGATAGTGATGGGAGATGCTTGCTCCATTTAAACAGTAGCTGCAGTCTCCCAGAGCTCACATTTAATCCTCCTTAATGTTTTTAAGTTACCAGCCACTATGGCCTCTTAGAAATATGGTGAATTTTCACATTTGTGTTAATAGTACCTTGGATGTAAATCTACTTCCTAAACTGCATGGATGTCGATGTTCTTGACAATGCTTCCTCTTTGGTAGGATTCTCACAGGAGAGAAAAGTAGGATCATAATGAAACAGGATAAGGCAGAGCAATAAGTGAATGGTTTGTTAATAAAATCTACCTAAAGTTTGAAAGTCTGAAAATAGCATATTCTACTTTTTCCCTCCCTGGCACCCTTGTGAAGGGTCCTATCAACCATGCTGTCTGTGACTGGCAGTGAAGCCCCTGCCATCATCACCAAGAATAACCAAGAATTTGGACTAGTTTTGATTGAATACTTGTGGCATGTAATAAAATACAGGATAATTGGGATGCTGTTTGTTGGGCAGAATCGGGTAAATCTGACAACACCCAGTTAAGCTTTGTACAGGAGAGTAAGTGCTGTTGCCCGCATGTGATGGCGCTGTGATTTATGGAAAGAGGAACCCTGGTATGGAAGGAGCATCTTGGGTGCTGCCCCTGTTGTGAGCTCAGAATTAGGGATGGCTTATAGGGATCTGTAGCTTACAGGAAGAAAATATTTTCCCTGCTTTTCCAGCATCCTGCATAGGTCCTGTCTGTGTCTTCAGCCCTGGCGTCAAATTCAACTGCTAGGTCTTCTTTCAAAAAAGATTAGTGGAACCAATAATAGCTAAGTGCTCCTGTTGAAGCCAGATCTGAGATGCTAAATATGTCTGTCAGAATTTTCCTGGAAGAGTGCAAATTTACAGTAAATGCAGCACGGCAAGCAGAAGTACTATTCTCTAATACATTTCTGCACAGGTCAGCAGATAAAGCAGATACATTATGGAAGCCTGGCAGCATATATAGTCTGTCTCAGATCCCAGGAATATAAATCAAGATGATTTCATGTTGAATAAAGAATAAAATATTTTTCCTCTCATTTCCAGACTCTCCGTGATCATTAAGGACAGTAAAAGGACTGTAAGGTAATTAGCTTTTTGACCCAGTATTCACCAACGGTAGATTCTGTTAACAGTGGGACTTGTCTTAATGAGCAATTTGCAAGAGAAAAAATTATATATTTTCATTATAGGCAGATTTTGTAAGATTTTAAACTTTGTGGCCTGAATGGAAACTTTGAGCCAGTTACTAAGGAAATAATAAATGGTACATGAGGAGATATAACGCCTTAGAGAAATGGAGATGGGATTAGCTTCCAGGTCTCAGTGTTGAGTTCCTTCTGAATGGCATGTCATCTTGCACATATTTCAAGGGGTCCTTTCCTCTCCTCCAAGATCAGCAAAGATGAGATGAGCAACAGCCTGTCAGAGTTGGGACAGAAGGTAGATGTAAATGCAGATGATCATATATATTCAACGCATTCTAACTCCTTTTCATAGTTCCACAGTTTCAGACAGTATACTGAGTCTGCAAAGCACATATTTGCTGAACAATGGTTTGACTTTTCTTATGCTCTGGGTGCCAGCTGGAAATCTGTTTAGCTTGATCCTTGACTTGTCTTTGCATAGGAAAAGGAGGAAGGGAAAGGTAAAGAGGAGATAATGTACTGCTGCTGTTGTGAATCATACCTCCTACAGGGTCCTAATCTCAAAGGACAAAAGCTGAGAAGTCAAGCAACTTTAAGCTAATGAGAAATGCTTGGCAGTCCTCCTCCATCAGGAGTCAGCTGTTTGTATATAGCTGTCTCAAGATTTAACACATGGGTATGTCTCTTCTGCATAACCTTATCACATGGCCCATGCTTAACTGAGTGGAAGTGTCCCATTGGGAAGAGAATTACTTTTTCTGTTCTACCTCAACAGGAGCTATTCATTGTCCTGGCTAGTGGGAGGAATAACATTTGCCTGAACTATTTTAAGAGGAATGCTAGGAAATGTCTGCAGAGACAGGTAGGACAGGAGCTGGGATCCCATCAGATTCTTCAAGGGCTGGCACAGCACTAGCCAGCTTCCAATTTGAAGCAGTTGTGCTTCAAATCACTCAAACACACAGTACTGTATCTAAGAAGCTATAAGGCTTCATAGTGCTCCAAAGCTCTAGCTAAGAATTGATTGAAATAAGAAAGGATAAAGTTATTTTTTATTTGGTCTTTTGTCTTACCGTTGTTGTCAAAGAGTGAAATTTTCACTGGATATCCTTAGATTAGTGTCTGTCCTTAAGGTTCATGAGAATTTGCTCTAGCTTCAAACTGAAGATTATTTTTATGTTGGTTTCGGTTGTCGTTCAGTTTCTTCATAACCTTTAACAAGTCTGTCATTTATTATATACCATCTCTTGTCAAGATGGGGCTCCTTTTACAGTAAGAATCTCCCCACAGAGCTCTTCCCCAGGAAGAAAAAAAATAGGTTTTTTTTTCTATATGAAGTAGGGGAAGACAAGGAGGCAGAAAGTAATTAAAGCAGTTGATGGTGCTTACGTCTATCAAAGCAAACCTTCCATCATATTCTGTAGGTGCTTAGGATTAAATAGTTACTTTCATTCCAGGTGTTCCAGTCTGAAACTTGTCTTTCTGCAGCACCTAGTATAGTGGCATCCTGTTGCACGAGTGTTACTCCCGGATGCTATACCATCGGTATTTGTATTATCAACAACAATAGCAATAGTAGTGTTGTCACCGAAATGGGGAAGAATGAACCTCGTAACACCAATGTAGTGTTAGAAGGCAGGCATTCTTTATTCACGGCGCCGGATGCACGGGGGATCGCTCCACCTAACGTGCATACCATCAAGCGGCAACTTGCCCGTTTATATGTAGCAAAGTATTACATATGTATGAATTTTTCCAATATGCCTATACATATGCATAACCTGTCTCCGCTTTGTATTAAAATTAGCTTCAGGAGGTCATTTCCATAAGTCCCTCCCCACTGCGCCTGCTCAGTGCCTCCTGGTGGTGGTCGTCGGGGGTCGTGGGGATGAAGGCCGATGGCTCCTCTTCATCACCGCTAGTAACCCCTTGTTCTTGCGCAGACTCAGTTGCTCCTTGGCTCTTGCCCAAACTGCAGGGTTGGTGTAGACCAGCTCTTGAGGTAAACACCTGGTTCTTATCAAAAAACTGTCCTTTGTAAGGAGCCACAAATCTTTCTACATCAATTAGTTCTCATTCCTTCTAGTCGGGCAACCTTGGCAAACCACAAAAAAATCTAAGCTAGACACTACTGACTTTAACAAAGCAACCGCAAGCTAGACAAAGCTAATAACAAAGCAACAGCAAACTAGACAATACTAATTTTAGCAAAGTAACAGCAAGCTAGACAATAAGGCCTAAATGTTATGCGTGTAAGCCGTTTTACATTTGGGGTCTTTTTGACCCTTAGGGTATCAGTGTTTTCGGGAGCAGAGTGTGGGTGGAGCTGTCCCATGGTAACAGTTCATTGCTGAATTTGACAGAAATATACCCACTGCTGCATTGTAAGTACAGCTAGCTATTCATAACACCTTAGGTGAAATTTAGGTATGTATATCTGAAAGTTTTAGCTAGAATAAAAACCTAACATTTTCTGAAAAAACAGTAATTGTATAATGCTATGGAAATGTATGTGGCAGGTGTGCAGTGTTACCTAAATGCTGAATCATGCTTACTATATGTCAATTCCTTTAAGAATTTTTTAGTATGACAAGTCCCATGCTCCTTAAAAAAAAGTATTTGATCTTTAATAAGAGAATTTTTTATAATCTACTACAATAAAACTGGTCTGGAAAGGCAAAATAATTCTGCTGAAAAATCTTCAGTGCTACTTCACTGAAATTCCAGAGTGTGACCACTTTTCATGACCTGCTTCATACCTGTGTCTTCTTTAACAGAATATTCTGCTAACATTGCTAACATGGGCTCAATAGGAAATTAATTTAATCTAAAATAAAAAAGGTATGAAATCTCAAGGTGAGCTTTATAAAAACTGTATTGCCAGTAAGTCCTGGGAAGATGACTGCATCTGCTTTACTTGATGGGAACTTAGAAATGTAGGACTTTCTCCTGAGACTTATCACAGTGCATTTGGCTTCCTGAATTTGAAGCAAACCCGTACTGCAAGAGAAAATGCAGGGAATGACTGGAACAGAATCAATGACTTAGCTAAGTCACTTAAACCAACATTCCTCTTTCATGTTAGAGCAAAACAATGTTACAGCTCGAGTTATAATAAATTGCTGCTTAATAAGGCCAGAAGTAAGTCCTCTCTTTTCAGCTAATTCCTGTTCAGCTTCCCCAGCTATAAAACACTTATTAAAGAAAGTTTAGCAGCTGTACTGTTCTCTGAGGCATGAAAAATCTTGATTAAGGTTGCTATACTGCAGTCAATGAAGCTTAAACCTTGATATACTGGGACACGGGGAGTGGCCAAACTAGCTTTGTACTCCACGGTGACCTGCTGACCAATCCACAGAGGACTGCTTGTTTGGGACTCTGACAAGCAGCTTGCCAAACCTCCTGCCTGTATGATAAGCATCGTGTTATCTGTGCCAATCTGCAAGGTTAAGAGCAGCAAGCAAAAAGCTGTGGTCACAGAAGAAAAAGGCAGAACAGTTTAAGTAACCTTTAAGGCTGAGCTTCTGGCATTCCTGCTGCTGACAAAGAAGAATGTGTCTCTTTGGGGGGAAAGATCACCTTTAAGTTTTTTAGACTTCAGGTGTTGGATTTGAAATGTATTCATTTCAGCTCCCTCTTACAGTTTCCATAATAGCTCTAAGGAAAGCTGTGCCTCGCACTATTATTTAAATCACCACTTGAAATATACTTGAATGTAACTGCATTAAAAGTGTTAATGCGAGGTGATTGATACAAGATGATTATGTTGATGAGTCAAGTTCTACTCTGAACCACCCAGGAAAAAATCTTAATAAATTAATTATCTGTCATGGACATAGTGTGGTCCTTCACTTACGTAACGGGACAAAGTTTGAACTACATGATCTTTTCTCTGGTTATTACAGAAATGATTGTTGAGCTCAGTATATAGACAAGTCACTGACATCAACACTGATCAGTTTAGCACAGTATTAATATTAGCATTGCAAGGCTATTTCCACTGTCAGTCAGAATGTTCCTTGTTAGGCCTTTAATCTTAATTTTTATCTACAGCTTTTCCAAGCATGAAGGCAGGTTTCTTGGAATAAATGTCTGGTTTTCCTGGGCCAGATTCTCTACTCAACTACACAATATAACCCCACGGACATGTGAAAATGAGTGGGAATGACACAAGTGGGGTTATACTTGTTTATATGAGTATAACTGCTGGCAGCAGATCACTGACCTGCCTGACTTTATGATGTTCTCCATGCAGTTCATTAGCCCTGCTCCAAGTCTGCCTGATCATACCATACCAACCTGCTTCCATCATGGATGTCGGAGTTGGAGAATTTTACCCTCTGTAATGTCTAAACCTTCTGGCCTTTTCGGAGAGGATGTTTCTCCAGCTGTCATGGGTGTTAGTGACTTGATAGATTTTTCCAAGAACGTGCAAGGAAGTAATTCAGATGTGTGAAGTTTGTGATGCTGATTGTCTTCAGCAGGTCTCTTGAGATAGGCTTTCCTGGGGCTGAAGTCTCTTCTGGTGTCTGAGTGGGGAAGCATGAGGCTAAGGAAGGAAGATCTGATATACTCCCAGAATTATTCGTTCCATTGGATTTTTCCTTTCAGGTGTTTCTGCAAAGAAATTATAACCTGCCCTGATTATATCATTGTACCTGCCTCAATTTAATGTGTTTATGTCTAGAAGGGATAATAAATAAGACACTTTTTTTTTCTGGCTAAATTAATGTTTTTTCATCCTGAAACCTAAGGAATTACCAGTTATGTATGTCACCTGCTAGGATATGTCTTCCATAATTGTTAACTGTTATTTTCATAGATAGATACAGCTGCAAAAGCATTGCAATGAACAGGATGTAGGTAAAGGTAAAAATGGCATCCAGATCATGAGTACTGGCCACATTTGTTATTTGCATGGAGACTGTTAGTATGTGCAGATGCAGGTTTTGTTTTAAATTACTTTAACTAATATACATTCCCTACCATTTTTTGTGTGCATCTCAGAAGTATTGATTCCATTGTATATAAAGAGGTTTGAAGTATCACATGACTGAAGGGAATAAAAACTAGCACAGAGTTGGAATGCTAGCTGCTACTGATATAATGGTATTGCAGTCACAGGATTAGCTGAGTTTTGATCCCTGCATTTTTAGTATTAATATTTTTTCCGTTCTGGGGTATGATGTACAGGACTTTGAATTAGATCTGAAAAGTGGGGGAAAAGCTTCATGTAGAGCTTGGGTTTTGCTTTTGCTCAGTTTTGTTTGTCAGTCTTTGCAACGAATGAAATATATTTAATTGCTTTTCTATTTGTTTTCATTTTGTACTTACCCTGGAAACTTACAAAATACATTCCCACAGGTAATGAACTGCCATAAATATTCTGATGAAAAGTGTATAAAATATCTTTTTATTTCTTTGTTGGTAAGTGAAAACGTTTCTCATTTCTAATTATAAATTTTAAGATGAAAAAACCCCTCTGAAACATTGAGATTAATCTGGAAAAGATTTCCTCTGTAGTGTAAGCCTGGAACCTCTTTCTGTAACTCACACTCGTCAGCTGCTATTGCAAAATATCTTAGCAAGGAAAGAAGGGATACTAGTTGGACCAAGGCCACCTGAGCAAAACACTGATGGGGAGATTGCAGTTACAGAATCAAGAATCACGTAAAAACATTTTTTATAATTAATAAAGATTGGTTAATGAGTAACTTGCAAAGAACACTTCACACCTCTATGTTGTGGTTATTTAGATGTAATTGGCTTTAGTGAAATCACAGGGCTATTGTATTTTATTTGTATAACCTTGTCTGATTTACTAAAAATCACTTCAGTGTTTTTACAAGTTTGTTTCTTTTTTTATTAAAGCAGAGAGGCTGACTCATTGTTCTTAATCTGTCTGTATGCAGACAGCCTCTGATGTGCATGCTAGCATCCATATTTAGGGAAAGGATCAGAAGGAATGAGACTGTATGTTTCTGTAACTGCAAATGGCAGCAAATTCAGGCCTTTTGTCATGCTATGCATAACAAATTTTTCTGATACATGCTCAAATCACAAATTGACGGTGTTTCAGTGTATTGTCTTTGGGTTATGGTATAAAAAGTTCAAGGCACTATTTAGATTTATATGTAATTCAGAAGTGGGGTATTACTGCTGAAGCAACATCGAAGCATGCCATTACAAAAGTAAACACATCTTCCTTTAGAGTGTCAGCCTGCTATGTGCTTGTGCATTTTAATTCAACCATACATTCTGAAATGCTGCAGAACAGTGTGTTCCTTCACAGCTTTTGTGGGTGAGGTCTGCAGCAAAAGCAAATGTTTGTGGTGGTTACTTAGGAAACTTGTCCTAGCCATTCTTTTACTCTTATTTATTTATTGTTTTGTCACTGACATCTATTTGGTGATTAGCTATTCTGACATGTACAAGTCTGCTAGATCATCTTACTTACAAAAATCATCAGTAGTTAGAGATCATGATAAATAGCAGTTCTGCAGTTGCAACTCATAAAGCATATAGTCACATTCTCACGTATTTTGACTACAACTAGTACTACTGTTTTTTGGCTACCCTGTATTTCGACTACAAAAGAATTCCACCAAGGATGGAGTTTTCCAGTTGTATCTTTCTGCGACAAAGCAGAAGCTAAAAAAAGAAAGGAAAAAAAAAAACAAAACCCTAAACAGATTACATAAAAAGATCAGGCAATTCAGTTAGGAAGTAATTTTTAGGTGCACATTGCAATAATTAAAGATACAATGCTTAAAGACACAGTACAGAAAGCTTAAAAACAATTAGCTCTGCTTTATTTCCTGGAAGAGAAAGCTAATATTATAAGCTGGATTGGCAGACCTGTGAATATCCTAATTTCACACTTTCTCTTCCCTGACCTCACTTCTTGCCCTTCTCCAAACATGTTAGAGGACTTAAGTTATTTCCAAGGTCTCCAAACAGTCTACTGTAAAATGTTAGACTAGCTTTTTGTTTTGCAATTTTGTTATCAGTGTATTTTATAAACAAATAAGTATAGGTACCTGGGGTTTGCTGGAGAAACCAAGCTTAAATTATCTCCCAATTATAGTGTAACATAAACAGAAATAGCCCAGTTCTTTTGGTCGAAACATAGTGGTTTCTACTAAGGATAAATTCTATTGTCTAGAATGGACTTAAATGTGCCCTGTGTGCAAAACCTATCCTCTGTGTTGACAGGCTTATGAACATGGTCACAAAATATATCACAGATCATCTTATTTTCCTTTTTTCTTTCCATCTTTTTGCCTTGTAGTTTGCTGTCATTTCTTGCCATACCATTTGTTTAATGGCTTGCACAGTCATCAGAATTGAAACATTCACACTGCAAAATACTGCCACACTATTGCTCCCATATAAACAGATAGTAGTATTAAATATGATTGATAATAGACAAGTAGATTTGGAAATATAAGCCACTGATTAAAGTGTTATGTGTTATGAAGTAATGACATTGTCTTTGCATAAAAAGTATTTTTCTTTTATGATAGACTGGAAAGTTTCTGGAGAGCCTCATATCACCTTCTATAGTCATAGGCACATGAGTACATGTTTTTGCAGTTAGGGATGCGCCCAGAAAATGTGGATGGAAACCCAGAAGTTAATGCAGAGGTTTCACTAGAAAAAGTAGCTGTAAAAAGCAGTACCTCCTTATTTGATACTTCCGTTTTTCTCTGTCAACATTTTGTATCTTTTTCAGTGAAAAACCAAGTTATTACTTCAAAAAATGTTATTCAAAGGAACAGTGGGTGGAGGTGAGCCAGACTTAGTGTTTACATACTCATCACAGTTATCAGCTCCACTCTAAATTTCATAATCTTTACAGATATCTGGAAGACAGAAATAAAAATCTCCTAGGAAGCTGTAGCAGTAATAAAGCTAACATTGTGAGGATCAGCAAAACACTAAAGCCAGGGCTTTTAAATACTGAAAAATGCCTTGCTTAAGACACTTAGACGGTGATTGATTTTTCCAATAATCAGACTCCTATAAAACAAGTTAAATTGTGCATCCAAGCTCTTTAAGCGTGCAGAATAATCAACTATTTTTTAAGTTTTGGTACTTGAGGTACACTAATATTAGCTAGTATCAGCAACAATATATTTACCTGCCTTAGAGAGACAAGGAGAAGCTACAGCAGGCATAGTGATGTAATTGCCTTAGGTCTTTGAAATTTTTAGTCTAAAATCTAATTCACTGACCCTTTTCAACACGTATATTTAAGTGTTGTAGGTAACAACTCAGGCAAACAATAACAGAATTTTTGTGATCTGATATGAAGGAATTTCTTTAGCACTGACATAAGTAAACCAGTAACGGTTTTGGTTTTGTGGGAAATGTGGCAAAATTAGTTTAGAAATTATTAAGGAATTGCTTGCTAATCATACCTAACTCTTTTCCTAGAGATCATAAGAACTAAAACAAGAGCGAATTGGTATTCTAGCATTTGTATTCATCTGGGATATTTTGCTTGCAGATCTTAAAACATTCATGTAGAAAGAAATAACAAAAATATTATTTATTATTCTAGGAGCTGCAGCTGTCACTATCTTTCATTTAATAAATTACTGTTCCCAATAAATTTACACCTTTAGGGTGAACCTACAGGAAAACTCAAAAGATAACTTGAAGAATAATGAACTTAGTGATTGCACACAAACTCATGTAAACACCAAGGTGGACTAGTCTAGTTCTTACTAGAAAACACCTGTTTCAGGCTGGAGAATGCAGTATCTACTGGAGAGATATGAACTTAATTACCAAGCAGGCACAATTAGCAAGTCCTGCATTTTCCATCTATCAGGAAATGATTGCCAAGGTGTCTAAAATGAGAAACTGAAATTTGTGCTTTAAGTGCCATGAGAACTGAAGAGTACCTGCTAGCACTGTTCTGTTTCTGTGATATCCCACTGTTGTTTTTTCAGCCCAGGCTATTCCCTGCTACTGTATTCATGTGGGCAAAGAGGGAAGAAGTGTGAATAAAACTGGATATATCTAAGAGACCTTCTCCCACGTAGACCGGAGTAAAACTAATTTACCTGCTATATTTATAATTTGCACTGAATTCATTACAGAGACTAATGAAGATGCGCATTCAAATTATTTCTCCTAGGGCTGATTTGAAAGCTAGGCTTGGGGAGGGGGGAAAGTAATGCCTATTTCAGTACAGTAAAGTATTCTGCATTATAGAGATTTCGGTGGTAATTTGTTCTTTGTAGAGTAGTATGTGCAGACCTCCAACAAGGACTGTTCGTCATCTCCTTTGTGATACTCAACTCTTAGAATAATTTTCCATAACTGCAGCACAAATTATTTGGTCATCAGGCAGGTACATCCTTCTGTGTAACCTAGAGTATACAGTAATAGACACACAAGGAGGATTACACTTATCATTCAAGTCTCCACTGACTTCAATAGATCGACCTCAGGGATTTTTTCCATTGCAGGAGGTAAAGAAACTATATATAAATAACAGGTTATTTGATCAGTAAAGTGTTTTTAAAATAGCCTGTACTTTATGGCTCCTTTGGTCTTGGATTGGTACCTCCACAGCTGCATAAACTGCTTTTCTTTGATTTACTCTTCTTCCTTGGAAATAATGGTTAAAGCTTTAGATGTGGGCATATGAGAATATAAAGCTTGTGATTATCATTGGCAGTAGCGCAGCTTTGCTGGAGAGAGCAGGTCATATCTGTTAACGCTAGTTTAAGACCCCACCTAAACTGTGCCATCCTACCTTCTGGAGAGGTCCCCGCAGGTAGCGTGCTTTAGTTCTGCTGTGTGGCACAAAATAGGAGAAGTGCAGTGAATCTGAATGTTTGGAGCTCTTAGGTACGGTAACGAGCTGTGAGCAGTTTCTGTCAGAATTACTGTGTGCAGGGTAGCTTGCTTTCAAGAGAGAAGATTGTCCCAAAGAACCGTTAATAACATAACCCATAAACGAGGAGTGGGGAGAAGAAAAGGCCTGCTTAAAGGCCTGATTAGATCTCTGGTAGGCTGTGTGCTTACACATCCCCCATGTTACCCTATAACAAGATGAACAAGTGAATGTGCTAGTGGCTATATACATTTATGAAGGGTATATGTGGCACATGCACAAGGAATTCCCTAATGCCTTACAGGCATTCAGCTCATACTGGTTTGTGTGCTATAATATAGCTATGAATGACAGGAATCGGTAGTGTTAAGCTATTGTTCTTACTACTGTTTTGTGAAAGCTAGCAACTGGATCAAGATTGCATTCTTATTTCTCCATCCAAAGCATCCAAGCACCTGTCACACATTGTTTGTGCTTACTGCCACAAGTTGAATTTTGAATCAGAAGCCAGATGGATGGTTTCGGATCTTACTTGAATCCACACTAGGCATCCAGTCTTACAGCAGAAATACACTGTTGCAAACAAACCCAGTGCTTTAGGGGTTTCTACATCATGTACAGGGTTAACAGGAAAGCAGCAGGCCTTATTTATGTGTAGTACAGGAGTTGCCAGAGCAGCAGAAATATTGTTTTCTTTCAGTGATTAATGTGCTCAATAAAAGTGTAGCATCTGCTGCCAGCTTTCATTAACAAATAAATGAAAAACAAACCCGCGTGGTAGGCAGTGTGTCTGGGGACAGCTTAAACAGGACTGAGCTGCTTTAGATTTCAGCTATTTTCTTTAGCACAACAGTGTGGAGCACTTTCTTGTTTATAGGATAAACACACGGGATTGAAGTGATCTGTGTAGCACACAGGAGTGGTTGCCAACCCATAACATTATACAGAATGCAAAAATTCCATAGCTGCTCCCTTGGGAGTCACAGGCTACAATCTTCTTGCATGTTGGTTTCAGTGTAAATAACAGTTAAATCATCAGGACAGACAAGCTGCCAGTAAAACTTTGAATAAAGTATTAGTTCATTTTCTTTCCTTCATAATACAAGTTCAGCAGACTCAGCACTCAGTCCTTCTATTGGTTCAGGAGACGTCATATTTCACACCACATTAATACAAGTAATGCATAAATGTAAGGCTGTGAATGTGTGCTTTTTTTAGCTTCCTCACAACAAAGTAGATTCTCTGAAATATAGTAGATGATAACTTCTTTTTTTAGCCTTATTTTCTGTGGAAACAGGGTTTATTTGATCACAGTGTCTTTTTCTCCCACCTTTTGTCCTTGTAACTTCTGAAACATATTGGCCAGCTCCCCCCTCTTTGACAAGGAGAAAAGGAAGGGGGTTTGCATACAACAGCGTCTCAACATAGGGAAAGGTCGCAGTGCCTACTTATAGACACTACAGAATCCACACAGCAGAGAACCATTGTGAGTATGCCATCCTCATGGAAGTTTTGATCAGCAATTGCTGACTGAAGTAAGTCCATGAAATTGTAAGAAGCTGATCTTTCTCAGCTCTGGTACTGCTTTTCTTCATGGAACTTTGGGAGTGATCATCCAAGGAGATCTCAGACTGGACATGACTTTGCATCTGTGACAAGAACTTCACTGAATCAGTCTCAGGATGTGTAACGATTGGACTGCTGCTTTCAGCATTTCCAGTTGTTTCAGTCTTTTTTGTATAGAAATTAAGTTCTTCTAAACAAATAAGCAGAGACTATTTTGAGCAATAATGTGGCTGTTCTTCAGATACATGGAAGCCTAGCAATCTCCAGAACCATCTATTTGCGCATTTGCAAAATACAGCTTATTAATTCACAGTAGAAGTATATCACAGAATGGCAAAAACGTTTCAGTACTAAAAACAAAAGATACAAAATCATCATGATCTGAGGGAGGTAATGGAGCAATCCCTGCAGGTTATATGATGAGGGACAAGGATGGCTTTGGGAATCTAAGGTATTTGTTCTAAAACCCAATGAGTACTCTAAGCTTAATGGCAGTACAGAGAAACTAGCTGTACCTTCAACTGTACCTATGACCTATGCTGAAACCAAGGAAACCTTCCCTGTAAATGTTAGATAGGAGAATAATTCATCTGCACTGCTGTTCCCATAAAATCAGTCTCCCAATTAGCTTTTCTGCGAAGAGCAAAATATCTCCAGATAGAACAGAATAAGCTGGGTTTCAACAATCACAAAGGCTAAAATAACATGCATTAAAATATGTGTGCATACCAAATAGATTGGATTAGCTTTACAGTTCTCCTGTTCATGACTTTGGTGCTTAGTACAAGCTTGGTACTCGTGTAGCTTGTACAGTCACACACTAAAAAGAATTTCATGTTACTGAGAACAGAACCTAGTCCTCAGGCATGACGTACTGTGACTATCATTACCATGCAGATGTGACTATTTGCTAATGAACAGACATCCCTCTGTACTTACTTGCATCACACTTTTCAATCTTCTATTCCTTCTATGGCAATTATGTTCCCTGTTTAGCGTGAGTCATCAGACTCTTCAGGCATGTATAGTGTGTGCTATGCAGAAGGATGCACTGAGCAGGTGTGACAAAGGACGGCAGTTCAAGTAAAAGGAAATTGAAATGTATTTTCAAAGAGAATGTACAAATACCTTAGTGTTTGATTTCCAGGGTGGTGATTAATTGCAAACTGTAAGATAAGAACATACAGGACAAATAAGAGCCATAGCTGTTTGTTATATCATGTAGGAGATTCATCTCTGGTTTAAGCTGGCTTTTGGTGGTATGAACCAGAAAGCAGGGACTCTGGCGGTGTAAAGAGAAGTGAAAGCCTGAATTCCCTTTCCCTGGTGAATTCTGGGGTCTGGCAAGCTGTATGCAGAGGACACTGACCTCAGCAGTCTGTGCAGGCTGAGATTTTCTGGTACTCTGTGAGGCCATTAAAAATGTTACCTCTATCAGCTATGATGGTGACAATTAAAATATGGCCTGCCCACATGAACACACAGATCATACCCATGCTGATGTTGATCCAACTTATTTACTCGTACTTGATTGTACTAGAGAACAAATCTTGGCTTGCATGTGCATTCTGATTCAGGGAATAGAGTGACTGTAGTTAAACTCTTAACTCAAATGCCAGCTATGTGATTTGCAGGCTTAGAAGGTGCACTGTGTCATCAGACTTTGTCCAGCTTCTACTTGAGCTAGGCTAAAGAACAAAAGAAATTTGGAGTTTTTACCTTTTTCCCTTGTATTTATAAAATCATTGTACACTTTGGTACAACTTGCAGTTACAGCTAAAAGCTGTAAAAGTTGCTGTGTTCCAGGTCATAAATTGGGGTGGGATGGCAGTGCTGTGTGATGAGGCTTGCACAATACCCACGCAGCTTATATCTGACTCAAGGCTTTGCTATTAATTCCTCACTTCATGAACACAAAATTCATATCCTGTTCTTTTTCCATTCTCTGAAGAACGCCTCCTATCACATGCCACAAGCAGAAATCTCTTTCTAGACAGTATAAAATTCCTCGAGATGTAACGCAGTGAAGCAAGATCATCTCTGAAATGGGGTTGTGCATTTCCCCATTACCCAATGCCTCACATCACTGGAAAATGAAATGAGTTCCTGGCCTGAACGTTCTTGCTGTTATCTAACTCTCACTGTACTACATGTCAATTATTAACATCAGCAATGATAGAAATCTTAGCACATGTTAAGAAACAGGACTCCTACATAATTTTTGTTAATCTGTATTATTGTGCCCTATGATCTTTGTTGTGGAGCCTACCTTTCTCCATCTCCTTTTCCAATGTGCTTTCACAATTAAGAGTGTTTTGGGCTGATATATTGCTTTCAGTCTTTGGAGGACAGGGTGCAAAAGCACTATCTCTTTTACCTCCCAGCCAAAGATCTTGTTCATCGTATATAAGCCTTCTGTTTATCAGTTAATTTTACCCAGTAATACCACAAAGACTTTCACAGAAGACAGTAGAGACCACTAAATGACTTAGCTGAGCTCTCAGGTCAGGACATATTCATATATATATATTAAAGAAGTTACTGAATATCTGCCTAAGATGTGAAAAGCATTTTTTTCGTTGTTGTTGTTGGTTGGCTGACTTAATGTTCTTTCAGTGAATTTCAGATGCAGTGATGGTCCTTTGATTTTTTTTCAGGGTAATAAATAATGCAGTGTAAAACCTGCTAGCTGCTAACAAAGTGAACACTTCAGTTATGTAAAGCTTGGGGGTCAGGGGGTGCAGATGGATGTACAGTCCAGGCACTTGGAATGAAGCATGAATACAAGGGACTGATTTGGCTTTGCTCTAGTTACAGTACAGGTTTGAAACAGTACATACTGACCAGAAAGTACGTGGGATTCTCCAGTTAGGAAGGCTGAATGTATATTCAGTCCCCTGGAAACACTAATCTTGGTGCAGTGTGTGTGTTGGGGATGGAGGAAAATGTGACCAGAGATTTCTGTCTGCTATTTCTTTTCAGACGATACAATTCTAAGCTTTGCCATCTGGCAAGTGTCAAAGCAGATTTCCATCTCCTTTAACCTTCTTCAGGTCTGGGTCTTGGGGAAGAGATTCAGGGAGCTATAGCTTGCCTCTTGACAGCCTTGCTGTCCCTGCCTTTGTCCAATAGAAAATGGTTACACCCTGAACCTGACTCTGGAGGAGTTTGGGGAGTGAAAGAAGTGCAGGACTAAGCTCATGGTATGTGGGCTTCTTAACAGGATAAATGATGATAGGATCCAGTACTGGGTAATCCCACTCCCATGCTTTTTTTTTCACTACCATAATGTAGTGTGCAAATGGTATCGTGTTTCTACTTTCTTAGTGTTGTTGAATATTGCTAGGTACCTGGGACAATGAATTATAGAGATCAGCTAGCACAAAAGATACCAGAAACTTCTACAGCTGAAGTTTCCCCAGCTTCGTGGCGCCGCATCAGAAGAACTGTTCCAGCATTGCAGGTGTGAGCTGGTGATTTATTCTGAAGAGTCACAGCCTGTTACTTTTTGTCTTTTCCTTTCTCAACCAAAAAAAAAGCTGCCAGGACTGATCCATAGATGTGAGTGTACTCATCCTTCTCTGCAAGAAAACTGATGTCTGAATCAGAATTCTGAGAGAAATCAGCTAAATGTCTACAAGGCTGTAGGTTGCATCTATACAGGCTATACATTACAAGAAGTAGTAGTGTTAAGCAGTACCAGAATAAATCAGTGATCCAGGCATGCAGAAGTGCTACTTTTAAATTCCTAGGAATTATGTAATTGCAGAGCCCACCTGGATTAGAGAGCAGTATAGGTCAGTCATGAAAATATAGCTTCTTTTTTAGTCATTGGTATGTTTTATCTTTT
Source organism: Egretta garzetta (assembly GCF_000687185.1). NCBI lineage: Eukaryota > Metazoa > Chordata > Aves > Pelecaniformes > Ardeidae > Egretta > Egretta garzetta. Next base: position 382,771 of record NW_009258269.1, read on the forward strand.
CAGCTGTAAGTTGATTCAGTCTGGAAGCTTTTTTGTGTTTGCTTTATTTCACATAAAATCACTTATTAAATGTGTAAAAACCTTGTAAAATCAAGAGCATCTAATTGGATTATTATTTTAAATGCAGAAGTCTTAGAACAGATTCCCCCAACAAACTTCAGGAGAGCAGGACAAATTCCTACCCAGAAAGAGGAGAGGCAGTGTTAGGCTCTGATAGACAAAATGAATTTGCAAACCATCTGTTGAACAAGAACATCAGAAGAGTAACTTGCTCTTGCATTTCCTTTAGGGTTAACTGTGGCTAGCTGCTGAACTACATAGCATGTGGGAGATGATAAAATATCTGCCACCACTCCCTTGAACCCTTTTTTGAATACTGTGGTTTGTGGAGCTCTCTGTGTTTCAGTATGGCTGGAATTGGTATCTGGCTTCACTGAGGTCCTAGGCCAAGGACTGAATGAATGTTACTCTGTTTAGGATTGCTGTGCAATGCAAGATACCCTGGCTATTGTGTTGTTTCACAGTGTGTTATTTCACGTTTACAGGCAGAGGAAAAATTGATTGCTAGATGTGAGCATAAGGCCAGTGAGTGTGGTACCTCTTCTTCTCCAGTAGCCCTGCTTATCTCCACCCAAGCCACAAACACAAATTTGTCTTTAATAGGATTCTGGCTGATAGGGCGCTGAATACATCTCACCCAGAGATGCACATATCACCAGTGCACTGGCCTCTAGGAGGGGTTTAGCACCCACCTAAGTCCTGCCAACGCAAGTACTGCGGTGTTTTGATGCTACCTGAATGTCCCCCATTAGGATTGGCTTAGCCCAGCCATAGATAATTTGCTGCAGGATCAAAATGCACACTGTTAAACACAAATATTTTGGAAGTATTGATATATATGGGATGGATATCAAGTATGAGATCCCGATTATGTGAAAAATGTTGCTGATTATTCTGTTGTGCAATCACTGGACACTTTTCTGATGCTAGCAGCAGTCCTTTGTGTTTCAGGTCAAATGCTTTCTCAGGAACAAACCCAAAACTAACAAAAATAACCCCAAACCCACCTGCAAAGAAATCAGCAAGAAATTAGTTTTTATTTTGCAATGTATTACAATTGGGAGAGAGAAAGATGTTGAGAAGCAGCGGCCATAAAAATGCTGTTAGAAATTTTCTCTTTAGTACACAGGTTTTATGATGAAACTAATCACACCCATTTCAAGAATAATTCCAGAAGGCATTCTTCTGGAATGAGAAAGGTTTTATTTTAGAAAATTCAGCTGCAAAAAGAAATTGTCTTAGTATGTGAACTACGATGTGTTATGCAGTGATATACCAGTATCAAAGCTCTTGGCTGACCTTGGACAGATCGCTGTGAGAATCACAGCAGATACACTACTTCAGTGGGGTGAAAAGTATGGCATTGAGACATATGGTATGTATTAGATTTCTATATAATTTTGTAGTTGTGGTATCAGTTATATAGTACCATTCTAAAATGAGGTACCTGAGATGCAGTTTTGTTTGTCTTGAACTGTTGCACAGCGATGGCAGAACTGAAGGTTGTACCTGCAGCTACCTCTCAAGTTGATTCCTCCTCTAAGTCTTCAGAATACATGCTAACGTTGCCATCCCTAACTCATCAGTGCTATAAAAGGCATGTGTGGTGACATGATGAATTTCCTATAGACTTGAAGTATTAAGGCTAGTGATTTGGGGATCATTCAACTGGAATATAGTTATTATCTATCATCTGTGCTCAAGAAAGGAGATTAAAGTGGGAACAGGCAGAGAGAATCGTTACTAAAATGCCCAAGGAATTGGAGTGTTTCATTATAGCATAAAAGAGAGAAACGTGTAATTACGCAAAACAGAGGCAGTATGGGGGCTAAGAGCTAATGTTGACACAAGAACCAAAAGATAAAGTTGGTTAAGAATAAATCTGGAGTGGAATTTTTATATAAGGTCAGTTAGAGCAAAGAAATTCTGAAATAGTCTTCCAAGAGAAGTAGCGAGATGGAAAAATAATCTAATTTTAAGATAGAACATAATACTTTTATGAAAGGACAAAATGATGCAGTGCCATAAAAGGCAACTGTACTCAGTTACTCATGAGCTCACCTTGCAGTCAGTGTTCCTATAATCCTAAATTTCTGTGTACCATTTGAAAGCATGAACAGAATTATTACCACTCGCAGGCAGGAATTTCATTGTCGCAGAACTAGGGTGTTCCTTGCCCTAGACATGGTGCTATCACAATTTTGAATGGATTGTTCATAGTAAGTATTGGTCAAGAAAGAACTGGTGCAGAGGGCGATGCTGATGTAGTGGCTACAGCATATGGGACATATATCTGGAAACTGCAATCCTGCAGCATCTGCTATTGTGAGTCATGTGGCACTACGTGGACAGCAGCAAAACAGGTGAGCTAATGACACTGCCGTGGACTTACCTTATTTTTTGCCTTTTTTTTTTTATAATTAATGTTTACAGCAACCTTAATTCTATGCTGTCATTAGAGCCTGCTGTTATGCTAAGGCATTATTACCTTTTTGTAAGGTGATTCTTAAAATACCATGCTGCCCTCTTGAGGTTGCATTAATATATGTTTGGGGTTTGGAGGGTTTTAGCCAGTTACTGGAAAGAAAAAGCATTTCAAAGCTGTCTCCGTGTTTTGGATGTTCCAGAAGGAACTGGGCATGCAAGTCCTTGCAAATGTCTTAATTTCTCCACCTTAACTCCTAAAAAGATCTAGAGGATCATGTGCAGAAGTGCCAATGGCTGGGAGTAGAATAGGGTTGCTTGGTTGCAAACATTGTTCTATTTAGACTTGAACACAGAAATAATTTGCATCAATGGGGGGAATCACGTTTCTAGTATTCTCGCATTGGCCCACAGTATTGCATGAGTTTGGTCCTGCTACTAGCAACAGTGGTAAGGCAGTGACTAATACATCCTCTACTGCAGAGATCTGGCTGCCTGATAGTTTCTTCCAACTGCCCTGTCTCATTTGATATGATTGCTTAAGAGAACAAAATATGTCTATATTGGCAAAACGAGGACTGCAAGTGGTTAGAACAAGTGCTGTAAAGCACACGCAAAGTATAAGCACGGAGGAGGATGACAGTGTGACAGAAATTGCCTCTCATGGGTTTGAGGTTTTTTTCTAACATTAAAAAAAAAGGAGTTACTGGAGTGACTCTGTGTAATAGCCTCTCTTAAATGAATTGTTTAACATGAGACCAGATGGACAATGGTGGGAATACGGTTAGGTGAAGTAGGTTGCCTAATTGCTCATTTTTAATTCATTGCTCTGGGAATCAATTTATAGTACAGTGTGTTCATCAGAGACAAACAGACTGGAACAAAAGAGGAGGGAGCTGGTTCGGTCCCATGTGTTTCTGTGCCACTGTAAGGCCTGGATTTGACAGGATAGGAGAAGACTTTTTAGCCATCTGCCTTCTCCGCTTGTGCTCCACAGTGCCGGTGCCATTCCAAGGGGTTCCTTGAGAAGGTGCGTGCTAGCAGCTAAATGCAGAGGTGTGCTGGGAGTGATTTCTAGTGGCAGAAAGTTTGGCACTACTGCCTTGACAAGAGGCAAAGGTTTCCATTTGTCCATCTAGTTTCAGAATATTCGCTGTCTGTCCCTAAGGGTTCCTTTCAAGCCTCAGCTGTGTTAAAATGAGTGGTACTCAGAGCCAGTGCAATGTTTGGTGAAGCTTCTTTTAGACTGGCTGCCATGCTTGGCAGACAACACTTTTTGTGTTTGGCAATGAGGGTGGGAATAACTGGCCGTTGTAATAGCAGTGTCAAAATGAACGTTAGCTGTGAATTTCTATTCCAGCTGCTCAAACAGGAATCATGGTTCCCTGTAGTGCATCTCCAGTCTGCCTGCCTTGACTAGAAACTAGTAATTGTACTTCACTGAGCAAATATCCATGGAATGACTGATGCAAATGAACTGCAAAACCATCCTCACTACAGGGATTAGTGTTACTAAATATAGAATTGTGTATTTTTAATATCGTGTAAAAGGAAAGCCAATGGCCTTTTCTGGTATTTTCTAAAAATCCTGAAAAATAGGCAATGGTTTGTGTATCTGTTTTTGCAAGAATAGATATAAATGCTCCTTAGCCACCTTTTTGCATGCAAAATTTCCAGGCCGTCAGTGCTGTACTTCCTCATACGTCTTTTCAAGTATTCTTATATTCTCTCCGTAATGATTGGCATGTATAATGAGTAAACACCACTACAAATAAGAAAAAAGGCAAGTAAAAAGTGAACTAAAGTGTTTATAGCTGACTATGAAAAAGAACTTCCTTTTTCACAGCTTGCCTGGTTGAAAGCCAAACATTTACATTCACTTTTAAATGATCAAATATTTATTTCCAGATCAGGATATACCTGATAAGGCCAGCAACCATGCAAAAAAACCAACAAAATAACCAAACCCAAAAGACTGCAAAAGCTTGACGGAGTTTTATTTCAAGTATGGAATAATGTATTTAGAAATAATTTGAAAAGCAGAACTGCTGATACAAAACCCATAAGTTTCTTCTTGAAAAGTAATCCTACTTACTGACACTGTTACTTTTTACAAATAAAACTTTTTTTATGTGGAGAGGGCTTAACTGAGTACATTCTCTTTCCTTTCCCAATTGTAGAATAGGTTTGACTTGTTCCTCTAGGCAGTGTGACACTTCTGTTGTTCGTAGATTCTTAGAGACCTGCAAATTGAAAATACTGACCTATGTCCTCATGCCCTAGAATATTGATGCATAATTATAGCAGAATAAATATTGCATAGAGAAAAGACTTATGTTCGTTTGCCTCCCATGTCTCTTGTGATGTTGGTCTTCTATTTTTCCTTTTTAAAGGTCTGTTTACTGGAAAGGGGAGTCATAGATAAAAAGAATCATAGAATCGTTTAGATTGGAAAAGACCTTTAAGATCGTCAAGTCCAAACATTAACCTAGCACTGCCATTCCACCACTAAACCATGTCCCTAAGCACCACATCTACCCGTCTTTTAAATACCTCCAAGGATGGAGACTCAACCACTTTGCTGGGCAGCCTGTTCCAATGCTTGACAACCCTTTCTGTGAAGAAATTTCTCCTAATATCCAACCTAAACCTCCCCTGGCAGAACTTGAGGCCATTTCCCCTCGTCCTCTTGCTTGTTACTTGGGAGAAGAGACCAACACACATACACACAGCCCCGGCTCCCCCTTCCTGTCAGGCAGTTGTAGGCAGCAATAAGGTCTCCCCTCAGCCTCCTCTTCTCAGCCGCTCCCCATCAGCCTTGGGCTCCAGACCCTTTACCAGCTTCATTGCCCTTCTCTGGACATGCTCCAACATGTCTTGTAGTGAGGGCCCCAAAACTGAACACAGCATTCGAGGTGCAGCCTTGCCAGTGCCGAGACAGGGGAAGGATGTCTTCCCTGGTCCTGCCAGACACACTATTTCTGATAGAAGAGGAAAGGAAGTTACGAGGGCATTAGAGCTGTTAGTCTCTTTCTTGATACGGCTGACATCACCATGACAGAGGAAACGGGACCCATGGTGGGCATAAAAAGGCACTCTGAACCTGTTGCTAGTCCCACTCCTATTGCATAATTTCTAACAGGAGAGTATGCCTGTCTCAATTACATCTGGGCTACATCTTCACCATTGTAGACTGCAAAATTTTTAGGGTAGGATTAGACTTTGACAAAGAGGGGCTTCAGTCTGAAAGACGTCCCAAAGTGTTAAATGGGTGCAGAGGAGGTGTCCCAGGCACTAAAATGCCTCCCTGTAGTCCTGAAGTTCTGGGTGCACAGCTTGTTTACCTCTAAGATTCAAGTAGGGACTGATTACTGTAACAGAACCTGTCTAGTCCCACTTTATTGAAGCCAGCCATATTATACTCAGGCTCCATCTTAAAGCTAGCAAGGTTTTCACCCCCCTGCTATGTCCTACTAGCGTGTTCAGCCCCTCATTTGATGTTAACATACTTCTAATTTCCAGCCTTATTTTGCCTAATCATATTTAAGCCAACGTTCTCCTTGGGTTTGCGTGTCTTTTCTTCCTGCCTGCTGTTATTTATAGATGTGCTTCTATTCCTTTCAACCTTTGTTTGCTAGGTTAAACAAGGAATGATCTTTCATCTCATCAGACAGTTTTCCCTAGTGGGTCCCCAATGTGACCATGGATGTCTGGAACCATACACAGCTATGTAGTTTCCTATTTCATGAAACTAAAATTGGTAAGTGTAACATATCATCACACAAATTAGACTCCTTGACACACTAATAGAGAGGCTTTTTCATTGTCTGTCAGATGAGAAAAAGCTTGAAAGGGACAGTGTACCACCACAGTTTATCCAAACCTTTAGGGCTGCTGAATTGTCAAAAAAGAATCTTGAACTTCCAATATAATATAATCTGAAACATTTTCTATAAAAACTGTTGATTCTGACAAAAAAGGGCAGCTCCAGGCTGCTGGAAAGCAATGTAGATCTTTGGTGGAGTTGTTCTGCCTATTCAGGACTCAGCCATGCCCAAGAACATCTCCAGAGTGCGCAGCATCACTCCTCTTACGCAAACATGGTATCTATAAGAATATAGCCATGGCAACCCAGGCTGCACAAGCATACCTAACATCTGGGGTTCCTAACCTAACATTCAGGAGCAGGAGACCTTGCCAGATGATAAAATATTCTGCTCTTTGTAGTACAGGTGTGAAAGTTATTTTCAAAACAATAAATTGTGACACATCCACAGTTCTGGGATAAATTTTAAGAATACGGTTGCAAACATGGCCAGAATGCAGAGCTGCTTTATAAGAGAAATTTCTGGAAGAACTCTCAGAACTAGAATTGGGGACGTGATGAGAACTGGTAACAAATAGGCACTTTTAAAAATACCTATGCAATATTTCACGTCTCCATGGCAGCTCAGTTCTTCAAAAATTTCTTCAAGACAATGTATATGCAGACAGATAGGCAGACAGTAACTTTTTAAGCCAAGCATACTCTTCATGACATTTTGCCTATAACCTCTAGAGCAGTGCTTTTCAGATTTTCTGTGAACCCCAAGATACTCTAAATGAAAACTTGCTCAGACATCTCAGGTGCAAAAGCTTTTCTAGAGCAGTGATTGAGATTCATGCACTTTTGTACTTGCTTCACTGGTTTGCAGAAGAAAGCCTGGTGTCAAGTTCCTAGTTTTCCTTTGATTGTTGTCAAATTAACATTAAATAGGGACATTGCTCATGTATGCTTAGTTTTAATATCTGCTGTTATCCTCGTGAAACGTCTGACATGATACCTAAGTGCACGCTTAGTAGGAGCTGTACAGTATCTGCATATTTATGTGCTACATTTTATCTATTTTATTCTGCTAACCTCCATCTGTATCTTATTTCCTTGAACTAGTGTGTTACAGCCTTACACAGGGAAGCTCAAGCTTTTGTGTGTAGTAGAAATATGCATCAGTAAACAAAAGCAGCAGCTGTGAACTCTACATCTATAAACCATGTTGTTTGATATATTAGTCTTCTTTTAAAACTGAAATTATACATAACATTTGGCTTAATGACTGGGCCCACTTCATATTGCCTGAAGCCATATGACCTTGAACTCTGACACTGTCTGATTTCAGACTAAACAAGGTTGGTCTGGACTGGTACTAAACTGTGAAGAAAGAGGAAATGACCTTCAGTAACAACGCTTACTGCTGGTTCAGAGAGGACATATGATCATTCAGTAAGGACACGCTTTTTCCTGAGTTGGTCCTGAACAAGGTGGGAGGCAAAGTGTTGTTAAAAATGCTGGCCAAAGTACAATTTCATCAAAAACTCACATATTGACTCTTGTTCTAAATTATAAATAAACTCTCTCTTTCTGTCCTTGCATTTTTATATCCAAAGTAGAGAAATGCATCAGAATATGAAACAACTTACATGTAAAATATTATTAACTAGTAGCCATCTGTTTCTGTCTCAGAATTTGAGGAGTATAAACAAAACCAAATTTGATCTTGACAGAGCCAAATACATTTTTGGTGAAATCTTATATAGAGATCCTACGAGACCAATATTTCTAGTTTTCAGCACAATTTTCTGTAAAAGCATGCATCTGCAAAGATGTATGCAGCTGAAAAGAAAATGTTATGTGACTTGAGCAGATTATCTGGGCTTGTCACACGTTTTGGAAGCCTTATTGATAGAAGAAGTGTCCGTAGACATTGTAGGCTTGAAAGCAGCCAGTAGTACATTACTGTAATTTCTTATGCAGCTGTTTTTATTGCTTTGTTTAAGATATTTTACACTGCTATAGTAATCCTTAGATAAGTGTAATTAATAATAGTAAATTATAACATTTGTCATCTCAGATTCTGTTTCTTGGCAATGGAGCATTTTCTTTTACTTGGTTGCATTTTGCTACTGTATACTCGTTGCTTCTGAAGTGGCACAACGCTAACCCATTCAGATATCCAGGCACAGAGTTAAGTTCTGGAGCAAAAGAAAGTTGTAAAGAAGTTTCTGTCTATGGAGGTAATTAGAGAAGTTGCTGAGATGATCTTGAACAGAGAACTCACCCTCTGGCTTCTTACTCATTTCTGCCACAGTGAGGTATGAGAGGGGTAGTTGTGAATTTCCATATAATAAATATTCTGTACATATGTAATACAGAGAAAGTTGAAGTGGTGCTTTACTCTGAAAGTGACTGCAGGTTGTACTTCCTTATCAATCAGATCTTCATGATGTGCACATTCAGTTATAACTTCTTACTTTAGATGAAGAAAAAGGATTAAGGAAACATTGCTTCAAACAATAGTCCCAATGACCCAACCTCAGCTAAGGATTAGGAAGCTGGATTCATTTTCTGTTGCATCAGCAGCATTTCTTATGAGGTTCTAGATGGTGACACATAAGCAGAGACCCTTTCGTCAGCACAGAGGTGATGGGATCACTGCAGCCTGCAAATCTCTCCTGGTGTTGGTAGTGTCAGGATTAGAAAGAACTGATTTGAACTGACAGTCCACAAGACTGGAAATTAAAGGGAAAAAAGTGTGTGTGACGTGATTGTAGTAACAATTCACTTTAAAAACACTGTTTGAAACAGAAAATATGTTGAGTGTAGAAAGAGTACTAACAAACCTGATGCCTTTTCAGAATCTTGAAGTAATACATTATACAGACTGATTTTTTTTTTCTCTTTCCTTCTAATTGACTCTCCCTCCGTGAGAGTCAATTCCAATCCCAATTCCAGTTTTCCCTCTGTGATTGTGAGTCAGCCTTGGCTCAAGTGTCCTGGAGGACATGTCGTGGTCCTTAACTAAACAAATACAGATGGGCATGTAACCATAATTTTAAGCAAGCATTTACAGTCATGTAGATAATCCACCATACAACTTGGCATATTCGTTACTTGGACAAAATGGAACCTATTTACATCAGATTAGATCAGATTATCAGTTACAAGCTTTCTGCAGTACGAAGTTGTTCAAGCTTCATTGTAAGTAAGATTTAAAGTTTTAAGTTCACGACAATGTTTTGACAGCATGAGGGATTTCTCTTTAAACATACGTTTCAAATGTTAGGTCATGATGAAACAGCACCTGTATGTGACCTTCTGAAGGTCATGATGAAGAAAAGACTTTTAGGTTGTTTTGGTAACAAATGTATCACCAACAATGGCAAAATGGGACTGACTGAGGTTATAAACATTACATCAGACCTCGTGCTAGAGATAGCATGTTTGCTAAACTTCTCAAAATGAGCTGATACCACAAGTCACCTCATTGTGATCAGCACTAGGACTATTTCCTGCTAAGACTGGCTAGCAGACTGGTATATTATTGCTTGCCCAAAATAGTGAACTTACGAAGTGAAGCTATCTTTATTTTGTGTAAATAAGTACAAGCATTCTCTCCTGGAAGGACAAAAAGGTTGCTAGCAAATGCAAATAATGGAAAATACCCGTATGCTAATGATAAAGACATTCGAAGTTAATCTATTTTTAAGGAAATCTTATTATTACATTGATAAGTGCAGAATGTATACCTTCCAGTCTTTTCAAACAACATAATGTTTATAAATTGGATTCAGCAGAATTGGGCTTTGATATTTAAGTAAGTTCTCTTATGCTACAGGATGTATCTTAAATTTTGGAAGTTCAAAATGCACTAGACTTAGTACTCCATGAAGCAGGATAGAAATGTGTTCAGGTTTTGCTGTGTGCTGTTCATTTTCTTCTCAGAGATCGCTTCATGTTTTGGAAAGCTAGGGAGAACAGTGCGGAATCCGCTTAATTAGGAGGGCAGAGATAAAAAGAAATTGGAGAAATAAATGCATAAAACTAGGTCAGAGCACTTGCTTGCATTTCCAGAAGGAAGTAACATGAATTGGTTAATGGTATTTCTGTTAAAAAATTTAAGTATTAAAAATATTCTGTAGATATTCAGGCTAATTTTTAGTGCACTGTAAAGCCAGATTTTACTGTTCATGACCCTGTATGGACCAATGATGAGTCTGTGGGAACTAACATAACTTGGCAAATAAAATCATGTTGCAAAAGTAGTTCCAGTTGCTAAACAGAAAAGGATGAGTGTTTTGTATGAAAAAAAAGTGTCCCTATTCCTTGCTTTTGACAGAGATAGTAGCACCCAGCTTAAACGCTTACTTGCATTTTTAATACACTTGCATGGCAGCCTTCTACACTAGAACCACTGAGCTGCTCAAGCACAGGATCACTGAGGCGCTCCCAGGTGATGTGCTGTACTGCACTGCTGCAGAGTCCCAGTTTGACCACGGCTCTGTTAGTGGAGAGAAACTCACAGAAAATGAGCACCAGCTTGTACATAATTATTAGAAGGCAACTAATACAAGTCAAATGGAACAGTTCTTTCTATTTTTTATTTATACTGTATGCTGCATACTGTTGGGATCCCGAGCCACCTTTGGATCAACTTCTCTGGCACTGAAAACCTGGTGCGGAAGTAAAGACTAATTTGCTGAGAAGCAAGATAAAATTAGCTTTGTTCACTGTGCTCTGTGGCTGGATTCTATCCACTACCTCAGACAACTCTACATTAATGCAAGTGGCATTTTCAGTGTGCCTTTCCCTTGGTTTTGTTTCATAATCTGGAAGCTTTCTTATCAAAAGAAGATGTCATTTGTTGAATAACAAGCAAAAAACATATTTCATGTATTTCAGATGTACAAAGGTGCTACTGAAAAAAACAGCAGCTCTCTGCAGTGATAGCAGAACTGGTTTTATTATGCAGCAAGGCAAATTAGTACTTTGCATAAAGACTCAGTTCAAAATAGTTGATGGCTTGTGAGCAGAAGCTATTCTGTTACATGATTAGGCAATACTGTAGTACATAAGTGGAAACCTGAACACATACTCATATTTATTTTCAAATCTCAATTAGGACTTTTTTGGTTATTAAATTATTTATTAGCATTATTAACATTTCTTACGTTCCAAGAGAACCCCATCTACACAGAGAGCAGATAACCTTTTCTAGTGGCATATGCTGAATGAGTTAAATATTTTAATTACTTTCAAGGAAATAAATGGGTCATATTATTTATCTGCAACATAAAAATTCTAATGACCTTTAAAGAAAATTAGGATTATGTCCAATTTTGTATTACCTAATCTTTGCTTCTTATCAGTATTCAGTTTGTTTGTCTTAGGGGCTGCAAATTTAACCCAAATTTCAGATTAGTATCTTTGAAAGAGAGTTGAGCAAAAACCAAGATAACTATATTTATATCACAGAGCAGAACTTCTGAGTACTTTTAGAAATGTCAGTGGTAATCAGAGAATTTTCAATTGAAATTTAAAGTGTTGTAAGCAAAATATTGCCTTTCCTAGGACTTCGTGAGTCAGTTTTGATTTCTGTATCTATTTCTGCTTGTGAAGAATCATTAAAGAAACTATATTTGCCAAAACATGGGCTAAATTCAGAGGGTTGAATTTTTCACTTAAGTCCAAATATGTGGTCCTCTTTGACTTTGAATTGGAGGAGAGTGGAATTTAGTCATGACCTGTTGTTATGTATTCTGAGTAAGTTGAGCAATTATATTTTTGTTTCCAGTTGTCGTAAGACTATGACAAATGGAAGTATGTGCTGTAGGTGTGCAATCACAGCCAACTAAAGTCTGCCTGCAGTTACTTTTCTTCACCGTCAGTGAAACAAATGAATTAATACAGAAGAAACATTTTGCCTCGTGTTCTCTTACTTCCTAGTTGCTAGAAATGGTTCATTTAAGAAAAGTAACTAGTTTGAATTGTGTGTCCTTATAATGATTATCTGCAGCATTATGGTGCCAAAATCTTGTTTAGCAAAAGGTGTCAAGTTGTTGAAGAAAGTTATTTGGCATAATGGAAATAGGACTCTTTTTTTCCTCAAGGGTACATTTTCCATATTTATGAGATTTATGTACTTGCAATGAAATGACACCACAATGGTCCTTCATGTTCCTAAACATCAAATAATTACTTTAATTCCCTTGTCTATGTACATAGTAGTATTTGCCCCTAAAAAGTCCTTTCCCTATTAACAGAACAGGAAAATAGCACCATCATTTTTTTTTTTCCTTGCAACTAAGAATAATGACTGAGCAGAAATCTAGGCATATTGTCCTGGGTTTATAGCCAAACTCCTTTGTCTATTACTCTGAGCCACATATTACCACAAAGGACTACACAGCCGTAAATCTTTACAATTGTTCCATATTGATATTGCATATATATGACAATTAAGGTTGCACTTATCTGGCTGCTGATATGATTTGAAATCTTTTCTTCTTCCATTTCAGAATTCAAAGAAACAATGCAATAGTCTTGCAGTAAATCCACTGGGTAGAAAGGCGTCACTGTTTCAGTCATGAACAAATTAAATACTTATGCATTGTCGTATTAAAAACATTGCTGGCCCTGCAAAAAGGACATTCTTCTTCTCCCAAGGTTCCTCTGGTTGGCCATTTGTCCAAAAATGAGTAAAAATGTTTACAAGGGTAGTTGTATGTTACTTCCAAAAGCACCAGTGTGCAGTCTCCACGTTGTTCACACGGTGCACACAGTTTATTAGTCACTTACAGATACAAATGCTCTCTTTAATTTGTCAGTCCTTACAAGTATCCATTTCCTTTATTTAATTAAACTTTATGTTCAGAAAATACGTGGTATTTACATTTCAAATCCTATCATACTACTTAAGCCATTTTTCTGGTGCTAGATCTGCATTTATTTCAGGATTTGAATTATGCTCAACCTCATTGTTCCAAGTAATAGAGTTAGTTAGGATGGATGTACACAATACTGCACAAAATGAAAATGTGAGATGGATAAAGCTAGATTGCAAAGGCAACAGTGGAGGAAAAAGAATAGCAATTTGGGGTGACTCCATTTTGGAAAGCCAATGTGTTTCCAAGGCCTCATTTTCAAAAAGCATCACTGAAGTTTCCCACAGTGCCGAGAAGCTCTGTCATCCTTTCTTACTAATCAGACTAAGTCTGAAAAATGCAGTCTGTGCATTTATAGAACTGGTGTCAAACTCCTTGACTAATTAAAAAGAGAATTAAAATCTCCCATTCTCAGAAATGCTGTGGCTTTCTTTTCATGTTTCCTACACTAAGATAAGATAAACTGCCCTAGAATTTACGTTCAGTACCTTCAGGAAACACCGCTCATATTAATACAAATGTAATAAACCTTATGAGACTGCTTTCTCAGTTGCCTACATTTATGAGAGATTTTTAAAACAGGCTTCATAAAGTAGAAAGAGGAAGAAAAATATCTTTAACAATTATCTAGAAATTTATTCTTTTGGTTAGTGAAAAATTAGATTAAAAATGAAATGAATGAGCTTTTAAGGTATTCTTAAGCAAGAGGATGCAATAACAGCAGATGTGGATCAGTATTTCTGTAAATAAAAATTAATTTCTTATTTCCAGGTATATGGCTTAAGATTGAAGAGACTTTCCAGCTACCTGTCTTACACATCACTAAAATGTAAAAGTAAGTAAAACCAACTTAATTACATGCATATCTTCATGCATTAGAAAACATTTATTAGCTACAGCACAAAATGTGCCTGACGCTTTCTTAAAAATAAATGTTAACTAGTAATTTCTTATTCTGTCCTCCCAATGCCACAGTGGCTTTGCTAAATCCCAGAATTACAAGTAGTAATAAAATTATTTTCTTGCCCCCTCCCCCCTTCCCCTCCTTCCCATGATTATCTAGTAGATTTAAAGCACTAATTAGACTAAAATATCTTAAGATTACTTTGCATTAGGAATATTCACCCTTGCTAATTATTCATATGAAATAATTCAACTAAAAATGTCACTTAAAAATAATCTTCCTGGCTTGTATTCCAAACTCATATCCACAGTTCTTGTTGAAATAACTTTTCCATAGATTCAGCCAGTAAACCATATTGAAATGCCATATGATCACCTGTGTCACTGCATGATGCTATCCCAAGAAACGGGGCTTTCTCAAAGTGAGCTTAGTGGATCTCTGCTCTGGGATTTATACAATGCAATAAAAAATGACAAAAAACACAAATGCAAATATATTTTAAAATATAATATTAGCATTGTCAACATGAAAGACTTTATTTACTGCACAGAAAAGAAAATATTCAGAATAGTGTAATTTGTTTCGGGGAATGCACAAAAAAGTTTCAACAACTAACACACAGTGTTTCTTTGCAAAATAGCCCTTTGCATGATGCTGAAGCTGAAATGTTTTTTGCCCACTGGTATCTACGTTCTTGTAAAAGAAGGTCGTTAGCCTCTATTGTGAATGCTCCTTTTGGATTACCTGTCTTTGTCTTTACACAAGTCAAACAATAAATAAAGGTAGTCTGTTAATATAGAGGTTAAACTGTTATTTATTGTCACATTTTATGGAGAGATTCTGCAGAGACTGTTATTGACCTTCTCTGCCTACAAAATAAGAGTCATGTATTTATCCCAGGCAATCCATTTGCAATGAAAAAGAAATTAGAGTCTTCCTTAAGAGGTACAGGCATACATGCAGAAACTGAGGTACAGTGATAAATCCTGATGAGGAACAGTTGCTGAGTTAAAGTGCGTCACAAATTCGCATCTGAGCATATTAAATGAGGAAATAGCAGAGAAACAATAGATTTCCTCCTGCAATTTTTGAAGTCTTCTTTTAAATGTCATCTGGGATTTGGATAGAGTGGAACATGAGAAAAGTATGTAGCACAGTTTCATTCCTTTGAGTTTACATAGTAGAGAGAACTATAAAAGTAAACAAAAAAATTTAGCATTCTCTTTCATGTGTTCCTTTAAGTAGAAATAGCTGAAGAAAAAATCAGTGTAACAGCCACCCATTTACTGTGCCTTAATCACATTAACAGTATGCCCTTACGTTGGTTTGTGACAGTACTCCTGCAACATACCCTAAACCAGAACACACCTGAGAAATAGGTCTGCAAGGGTTCCTATAACCTTGAAACCATGAAAGTACTTCATGACTGTGTATAGCATGGAGGCTTCTTGTTAGAATGAAAATAAATGCCTATCTGAACATCCTAAATCGTGAGGATGTCAGAAATCCAGACTAAATGTCCCATAATGCTAAAAATGGAGAGGAGAGAAAGAAAGAGAAGGCATCATAAAAATGTAATTTTCTCTTGTATAAAGCAGCCACATCCTCCTGCTTCCTCATCCAATCTTTCCTTCAGGCCCAGACCCGACCAAATTCTGACCACTTAAAAACCTTAAAAAGCCACTTCCTCCTGTAGCCCTTCCAGACTGCCTGGTTGTCATTTCACCTATGACCACACCACAGCACTGCAGACAGAAGTAAATGTACCATAATGCCTCTCTGAAAAAGAAATTACATCCATCCAAGACAAGGCCTTCTTTCCTAGCCTGACTTGCCAAAGTGTGTGAAAAAATGCTCAGAGGAGGCAGCAAAGAAGTCTTAGAGGCAGCTGGATAACTACTGGTAGTATAGCTCTACATCATAGCAAAAGGAAAGTAGGGAAGGGAGTGCTCTGCAGCCAAGTTAGGTTAGAAGTGGTGGCAAAGACACTAACATTGCTTCTGCATTATGTCTTTGCAAAGGATTACACGACTGCATCATTCCCGTGTTGTTCAGAACTAAACAATCTGCATGACACTGGTTGGCTGCTCAGACTAACAGAGGTAAGAGGACAGTCGTTTTACTTACTGTATCTTGTTTCAAAAGCAAAACGCTTAGCAAGATTAAAATATTTTAAATGCTTGAAGAAATAAGGTTGCAGTTCATTTTCCAACTGATGTCTGGGCAAGTACCTCTGAAGTCTGCTGAGTTTAACTCCTGGAGAAGCACTCTGATTATCAGTTTAACATCTATTCTTCAGAGTAAACCCCAAATTTTCAAATTAAATAAGACACATAGAGAAGTAAGCCCTTATCTGGTGCTTTCTTACAAGTACCTTTACAAAAAGTATATGAAAAACAGGAAACATCATAAGGAAAGAAAAAAATTGTAGCATAAAAATAGGACAACCACATTTTCCAGAAACTTCTGAAGTTCTCAGGAGGATGTTGATCTGGAAAAAAATATTACTGTAAAGGAGAGTAGGCTAGACCTGACTGTACTAGCCACAGCCCTGGGGATAATATAAGGTAAGAAAAATATGAGATAAGACTTCCGCTCTTCAACAGCATTTTCATGATATGCTCATGCTAACAGCCTTGTTCTACCTAAAAGTTTGTTGAGCTCGATTGTGTTGCCCTCCTTGCAGCACGTACTCTAATTTGGAAAGAATGTCTATACATTGGAAGGTTTCAGTAGTCGTGTATTTTTGAGACAAAACATACCAAATCTAGTACTGATATTTTGTTTGAGAATGGATTGTTATGAGCTATGCCTTGCTTTTCACTTTTATAACTGCCTTCTTGGAAAATCTGTCATTTTAATGACCAAAGTTTTTCTTTTTCCCTTCTTAGTCTTTGAAAAGACCAAAATCTCCAAAGGAATTCTTTTCATGATAGCACACTGGTTCAGATCTGTGCTTACTCTTGTTTTTAGACTCCCCAAAGCAGGATATGTTGAATATCTCCTAATCTTGCTTTTGTTTAACATACAAAGGATTTGTTACTTCCTTGCATATCACACTTACTTACACTTTAAATTGAACCCTGTCTCCAAACACCTTCCAACATCCCCCACAAATTTGATGTTCATCCTTTATACAGTTCATCCTTTATATATACACCTCTATTTCTCGCTGTAGTATCCAAGCATTTGTAAGTAAATTCCATCTGATTTTTCAAAAATATATCTTAATTTCATCAAACTGCAAGTCCTATACCCGACAAGATGTTGACTGAGGAATAAAATAAGCAGAAATGCTTTAAGGAAAGTGATTACCTTAATCTGAAAGTGACAAAAGATTCAACATTTTCGTGAGGTGTATGTGGTTCTACATTTCATGTTAAATGAATGAGTTGTACAGTAACTTTTTTTTTTAGTGTGGTGGTGAGGGACATTTAGTGAAATAGTGCCCCTTGCTGGGAGTTTTGTGTTATTGTTCCTGATTATATTGGGTTTGAAAGCTCGTGTGGTGGAGATCAGTTTCTCATTTTAATGAGTTCATTCCTGGAGGGAATATTAAATGCATTATTGTTAACAGTAAGCACCGCCTTGCTTATGCCACTGAATTATTTTAGTACTGGCTATAGAAAGAAGTGGATAGATTGGGAATGAAAGGAAGTAATGCTTTCAGTGACATTTTAGTGTCCCCCATTCACAAGCATACGTGTTGGATCTGTCAAAGTGCACATCTCTAAAAGTGAGTTTCAAATGGGAGTATGGGCTTCTGCCCTGACAGTGCCACAGGAATCCAGACTGCTTGTCTCACCAGCTCCCAAACAAGATCATTTTATACCTACCAATTTGAGATTTGAGAGCTACAGTGAGTTCTTCTCACCTTGCAAATCATGAACAATAAAGACGCTGCTGTACACATGTTTTCTTGAAATAATTATTCCTATCGTTGATGTGTTAGCTGCCACAGAATCCAGTTTACATGCTAGTTTTGCAGGGAACAAAAAATAGGAAAAATCTATGTTAATGAACAAAGAACTGTCATGATTCTACATTTAAGCAAGGAGCAATTCGTTGGTTGAGGAATATATAGTGCTCTTTATATAGTTCTTTATATAGTTCATTTCAGATGGTAGCCTTGCTTTAAAGGAGTTTTCATTTTCTCTTTGGTAGCTTGGATGTAGTGATGTAAAGAGGTTTGAAAAGTATAATTAATTAACTTCTCCTGCTGTCACAAAAGACAGTACCTACCTCTCATTCTTTCTTACTTTATTGAGGATACAGAAGGAATAATCACTATTGTGAGCATGCTTTGAAAAATGCAGAATACTGGAATAAATGGATGGCCTTTCCCTGAAACATAATCCCTGAAAAATGTTAAGATTTTCCCTGAAATCTCTGAAAAAGTTTAAATCCATAAATCAAATCAATCCCGTTTCTTTCCCGTGTGAGTCACAGTGAGGCAGACTGCCATACTTACTGTTTCTGGCCCAAAATTTCATTGCTTGCATAGCTATCCACATTGTAATATTAGAGTGAACAGTTTCAGATATAGTTAAACTAACATCTAAACAATTCAGTCCAAAGTGCTTCCATTTACTGGTCGCACCATTAAGGCTTAGACAAATGAACAGGAGCAATAGAATTGCTAATTGTTAATATATCATATCTCCTGGCACACGTATTTCTGAGTAATGTGCATCATATTTTATATACACCCACATACACAATGAAAACTTTATTTTTCAAACCCAGCAAGATGACTTGAAATGTGACCTTAAGACCCACTTGTTCTGCTGTGCATATTGTATCCATATCACAATGAGATATGGATTTTTTTTCCTGAAATACATTTTATTACTCAGTTATTTCTAATATAGCTCAGTCTTTCTTTGACCTCAAATACAGAGTCACATTTTACTGGCAGGCTACCGCTACTACTGCAGTTGTTCAGATTGATTGCTTCTGAACACAACTAAATGGGTTGTTACTAGGCTTATTAACCAGGTTACTGTTCACATCATGAGCTGTTTGCACTGTCCAAAATTGTTAGCTATCTATCTGATGGGTGTACAGAGCTTTGTTTACTCTGACTATATTTCACTTGTCCAGCTACTGTATCCTGTAGTCACTATGTTACTAGTGGCAGACTGGCTAGGCTTGCAAGCTCTGCAGAGATGAGGTGTGAATGTGTCAGTGACTCGCGCTCTTACTCACAATCAGGCTTCACCTTAGACTGAAATACATTGGTAGATAAAAGTTTAAATTTCTTAAACTTCTGCATCAGCTGTAATATTTTATTTGCTCATTTTCAGGTTTCAGCCAAGTAAAATCAAATTTAGGAAGCTTTTTAAAACAAGATGTGAACTTAGGTATTCCGAGAGGTCTAGAGCTGCACTACACAGAATGTTAAAGATGCTTCATTGCTGCTGATTCTGCTTCCCAGCAGAGGGAAACAGGGATTTAATCAGATGAAAGTGCCTGGGCAAAGTGGTAAATCATGCAATGCTTTCCAACAGTGGGCAATGCCAGTCTGATGAGGCACAGTAGACTCTACATCCAAAGCATTTAAAAGACTTAACATACATATGTTTTATTGCACCATCAGTTGCCAACGAATCCTTGCTAATGTGATCAAAGTGTTAATGAACAATGGCGTGAAAGTTGCTTCTTGCAGCTTTTTCAAAAAGTGACCAAGGCTGTGCTACTTATGCAATAAGGTTCACCTGCTGATAGACCTTTGTGTCGGTGAAACTTTTAAGAAGGAGGCAGTAAAACAACCTTACATGAATCATCTGGGTGAAGTAAATTGGCCTCCTTATTTTGGAATGTCTATGTGCTTGGATTTGTGAATGTTTTTATGGCACTTTTTTTTTTTTTTTTTCTCCACTGGTACAGTCATCAAAACCAAATGTATAACAGTTAGAAGACAGACTTCTTGAGAGTAAAACTAACAAGTAAATAATAAAACATTGAGCATCGGAGAACTGATTAATTTTTGTTTCACCAAAGGCTGATTTGCAAGAGGGGCTAGGATTTGTTTTATGTACACAATGCACATTGCTCTGATGCAATATGAAGATTGAAATAAGTCGGCATGGGGTTTTACACTTCTAAATTCCTCTCTGTTTTTATGTGCTTTTCTTAAACATTTACATTGACAGTTCTTGTTAGAAGTAAAAGCTATGAAAAGCAGCCACTGAAGCAATATAATCTAGGTGTTATAAAAAGCTTGGGCGGTAAAATATCATAATTTTTTCGAGAAAATAGATTCTCTTATGTCTTTCAGTGGGGGCCTATTGCTTCCTCTAAGGAATAAGGTGGAGCCAAGAGAGCATGTGGCTAGTCAAAGAAGATAAAAAAGTGATGAGCACAGAGCAGTAACACTGAAATCATTCTAAAATTTAGTGATCAGTTGTTGGTATCAGCCATGCCAAGGTAGTTAAGACCACAGCTTATGATCATATGACAAGGCATAAAAATTACTGGCTAAATTACTGAGGGATGTGTACCAGACTAATGAAACTATCTAAGCCGAGCCCCTCTATTCTTCCTACTTTCTTTTTTGATTTGAGACACACAGAGAGTTGAACTGTTCAGTTGATGAAATGACAATACTTTAGCCCTTAAAGGCCAAACTTCTTGTTGTATTCAAATCTTCACTAACACGAAGCTAAAATCTTGTACTTCTGTTTGAATACCATTTTTGTGCCCTCACGGATTTAGTTCCAGTTCTTCCACTCTTTAGCAGAGCCTGGATTCTGAGCCAGGTCCTTAGGATCCCTCTAGGTCTCTATTTTTGTAGGCACAGCCTAGGCTGGAGTCTGAGTCCTGCTCTGGGTCCAGCCTCCACTTGAGATAGCAACTAGTTTCCATGACTTTTCAAGTGAAGATATTTTTGTGGCTTCTTGGACCACTTCCTAATTCAACCACTGGCTTTTTTTGGCCTCTCTCTCACCCATGAGAGAACAAGACAGTTTTATTAAAAGTACAGCTGGGCTTGGGTCAATCTTAAAAACATTAGTTATCCTGTGGCAAAAGATGATGTTGATTACCTCATTGCTGTGTGCTGTTTGCTTGGCTTTTACATTGCCTACTCCTTGTAAAAAGGGTGTTTGTGTGAATCTGCTCAGTGCTCTCTGAGACAGAAATGGACAAAAGTTAGCAGAGCAAGATCTCTGTTAAGTCATATTCAATCACTATCTGTAGTCTTTGTGTGATTCCATTTAGAAAATAAAAATACAGACACACCCCCCTGAATCTGTCATCTTGCCTTCTGAAGAGAAGAAAGCTGCTGGGCAGGAAATGAATGTCACAATGAAGGACTGTCATCACAAATGAAGGAAACGAATGTCACAATCTTGATTTCTCAAGTTTGTGAAAAAAAAAATCTGGTCTAATTGGGGTGAAATTCGAAACCTCAACCAAAAAATAACAACTTGACAAATCATGACAAAAAAAAAGTGAAAAGGTGTTTATATCAGAATAATGCAAACATTTACTTGTGATAACTTAAAGATGGCATGTTGAGACTGGCTTTTGAAATTTGGATTCACAGGTGTTGATTCAATTTTATGAACAGTTTATATTTGAGTCTTCAATTTTAACAGAGTAGGAGGAATGTTATGAAAATATCCTTGATCAGCTATCCTGATTACCTGAAAAGAGAGGTGGCTGATTCTTTTACAGCATTTGTAACTTGCTGTAATTATTTTCAATCTACTGTGATGTTTTAAAAACAAACCTGCTATCAGTAAATGTGCTTTTGTTTCATGTACTACTAAATATATGTCCCATTATAGATAGCCTGCCTGCCAGTAACTGGTTGTGGGGAAAGGTAGCACAGAGTTCCTCAGAAGTAGATTTCTGGAAAACTTTGCAGATGCAGGATGTAGAGCATGCAGAATGGAGTACATTGCAGAATACACTCATGAAAGAATGGCTTGGGAAACCTGAAATGAGACTGCACACAAAACTGGTAAAATGTATAGAAAAGCACGATGGCACTGGCAGGGAGCTAGAAAATCTGCAGTAACCTCTGCAGTTCTGTAACAAGAACCTGAAGATTCATTACAACCATGAACAAGGAGCCTGCCCAGCAGTAAACAATTTATTTTGTGGCTGCTCATTTTTTTTTTAATAGTCTCCATTGCGAGAATGTAAATTCACAAGAAATATCGCTGTGCAATACTAATTCAAATGAAAATCAAAGGAGGGATTATGTGCATAAAATATTGAGATAAATTTGCTCAGAAAAAGCAAATGTTTACACAGGTGAAGAAGTTTTCAATTTCATAAGTTACTTACTTATTTACAGTTAACTCTTATAATTGTCAGCAACAAAACCCTGCAATTTTATGGATAAATCAACAACTAATGTCAGAATATTCTTACCATTTCTTTTTTACTTAATTTCAGTAGATCTCATTTAACTTCAGAAGGAAATTAATAGTGATTTACATGTCCTAGAGGTGTCAGAAGAGATATTGAGCAATATTAGGCATAAAGAAATAATCCTACTTTATTTTCATTCCTTTTGTGGACTATGTAGAGGAATAATGTGAATGGATTAGGAAATTGGTGTAACACCTGTCAAGTAATGTTATGTGTGAATGTCTATGAACTCTCAAAAGTTAAACTAACTGTTTTATATTAACTTCCTCAAGTGCTTGAGGAAGAAAGAAACAAAAATAACCTACTGTCAAATTGGCTTGTAAAGATCCACTTTCAAATGGCCATTTTTATTTTCTTTGGGCTTACAGAGCCTAATCCGGTGCTCTGTAAACATATTTCTGGCTGACCCCACAATTCTTTGCTGCAGGGATCTTTCTGCATCTCTCAGTGCATCTCCAAGTAGAAAAGGGGGTAGCTTTGGACATGTAATTTCAGGCTTTGCAGCCACATCAGAGTTTGTGGATCTGCAAATATTAGGGGGTACACAACTCTAGTGGCACACCCACTATTCTGTGATATGCTCTCTGCAAGGCTGAATGACTAACCCTATCCAGGACGTAGTTGCAAGACATTGCTGCTGCAGTTGATGGTTATAACTGAGTAAGCTAATTTCAGGAGGCAAGTCTTGTCTGCATGTAATATATATATATATATAGCAAACTGAGCACCCTTTTATTTAAATATTCTATCATGCTTCCAGAAGGTATACCTGTGATGTCAAGGGAGAAAGTCTCACAATGTAACTTTATGAAGGTTCAGGAAATGGACTTGTCTCCTGCTGAGGGGTAACTAAAGCATCTGCCTAGTCTGGAATAGGATATTTTGACTGCAAGCATTCAGATAATATGCAATTCTGCAGAGGATCTAGACATTCTAGGTTTTAGAGTATATGTGATGAGGGTAGAAGGTACAGTGTGTTGGTATTAATTAGTTCTGGATTTGTTGAGACCCAAGAAACAGCTTTTATTGGTCCTTTTATTGATGTTGTCTGTGTGGTGACTCCACTAGACTCCAGCAGAAAATGGTTTTTGTGAGTTTACGGGGGTCACCACACAGCTGACAGTTACAGAAAGCAAAGCAGCAGTTGCTGTGGCTAACATAATGGTGATGACCAGAATCTGTTTCTTACCCTCCTGGACTGATACACAGGTCCACCATGTGCAGAAGAAAGAGATGAGGGCTCTGAAAGGGTGCCTGGATTCACAGGACACATATATTGTCATCTATTAATAACTCCTGACAGCATTATTCCACATTGCACTTTGTTATGTTTATACATGGTGTTATTTCTTGTTTATACAATCGGCAAATATTAGGACTGACTTCCTTTACTTACAGCTACAGCACCTACCATTTCTTTGTGCTGTGGTGCTATTCGAGTGTGTGTCTGTAGCATGCATCGATCTGGTAACCAAATTACATGGATCCTTTTTATGATTTATCTAGCTTCTAAACTTCTTGAGAAATGAGCATAGTAAGAAAGGATTGTGAAGCATTTCTGTGGTTAAATGTCAGTGCTAATGTATCAGAACGCCCAGAAATAGGTATTATGTATAGTTATAGACTTTTTGCTGCATTTAAATGTCCCTGATTTGTCATAAAATAATTTCTCTGTAGTTCCAAAGAAATCTAGTAATGTCATAAGCGATTTCACCCATTTAGAGTTCACAGGAGAAATAATCAGCTCTTAGACTGGTTCCTGGAAGTCTTCCAAATTCTCATTTTTGTCTTTTTGAGGGGGTTTGGGTTCTTTTTTTTTTTCCTTATACAGTTTGATGGTACATTTTAAATTATTTTTATTAGAGAAAAAATGAAAGCAAAGGTATTTATGGAAAATTAATCTGAACAGGACATCCCCTGAAAAGAAGCATAATTTTAGCATTAATTTTTATTGAATTTCTTAGCTATAAATCAAGTGTGGTGAAGCAATGGGGAGAAGGACCTGACTTCCCTTCTTTGAAAACATAATCAATAATATTGCAGAGGTATGTAATTGTTCACTTTACATTTTAGTTTGTGTAGGAACCTCAAGAGAAATTTTATCTTGAAAATGTAGAAGCATTTGTTAAACACTGTCTGCCTATTAATGCTCATCAGTGGAGTCTGAAATACTGGGAGGATGATATTATCATAACTTAATTGGCCCATGAACCAGACAGAGTTCTGAGATGCTAATGAGTCCATTTATCACTTGCAGGGAGTCAAAGCTTTATTAGACTTTCAAAGATCTCTTTTGTGTCTTATTTCAACTGTTTTTCATGTCGACATCCTTGTAAAACTAAACACTAAGATGGCATACTTCATTGCTCATGATACATCCAGCAGACAAAACTAAGTTTTTAATCTTTACTCCCATCTAGACCCGCCAGGCCTTGTACATTATGTGTGAAGTTCATTCATTTGGCACCTGCAGCTCAGTAACATTCATTGTGCAGCAGCACAGTCTCTCTCTTGCTCGATGATCCCAGGGGCCAAATGCAAGAGAGGGACAGAGACCATTGCTCTTATTTCTCTTCCACAGTCCCTCCTCTGCTAAGTGATGTACGTGCAGGTACAACCCCCCTAGCATGTAATTCAGCTTGCAGAGTTTCAGATATTGGATCAGAAAATTGTTGAGAGTTGTATCTACTGCATTTGTACAGGTATGTTACATTTCCTCCTCCACTTGTCAAATATCCAGTTCCTCTCCCTCACTGAAAGTGTTTTTAACAGAAATATTGACTTTTATTTCTGTTAATAAGTTCTATTTTTATGCTCTGTTTTGCATATTTGTTTTCAAGCTAATATTCACGTTCGTACTTGTCCTAACTCGCCTAATACAATGTGGCAATTGTCATACTGTGAGAAATCTGAGCCAGGGCACGCAAATGTGGGGAGATGAGGTCTTAGTCTTTGATGCTAAGTGGTTGCCACAAAACAATCACAGCTAATAACTTGGTAACTTATGTCATAGTTATTTCAGAGCAGTCTTGTTCATATTTGAAAGACTTAAACTCCAGTTGAAATAACTGATTTTACACATTCTCTCTTCTGATAAAAGAATCTGAACAAAATGCTACTATTTCAGTTTAGTTATTTGTTTCAGAAGATAATGAAACTTCGTCCAAGTCTGCATGTACAATATGGCAGCTCATCCAGGTAGACACATGATGATTTTTGTGCCAATGCAGACACAGCCAGGATATGTAAATATGAGATTTTCCACAAGATAAAGGCAAAAGCCAGAGTAAAATACTAGAGCCTTAGTTTGTTTGAGTCAGCAGTCCTCTGAAATTGATGCTATTTCCTGAGCTCGATAAAGAAAACAACCTGGATGACAAATTGTTTACTTTTTACACTGTAAACACAGATAAAGCACAACAAAGCACATTTGTGTGTGACGTGAGACCTGGAAAAGTTATTCATCAAAAGCTAACTTTAGTAAGAGGACGTCCAGTTCTCTCAACTGTAGTCAACAGAAAGGAAAAGGCTTCCTTTTGGGTTGTTTGAATAAGCCTCAATTACTTACTGTGGATGGCACTGTGAGGGATAATCACTCTGACAGTACAGAGAGCGCCTCGTGTGAGCAGCTTTTGTGAGTGTCTTCCTTCCTCTTGCTACATCCCTTTTCCCTAGGATTACAGTAGCACTGAGTGGGAAGCTAATACAATATGCAGTTCAGGCAGGGCATTAATTATCCGACATCTGTTACATACTTGTCATTTTCACATTTGGACTAAATCACCAACCTTTTCAGCCAAGCATATTGCTGCTTTTAATTTATTTTGCCTAATGCATTTTAATGGTGGGAAGGAGGGCCTCTAGTGGCTTCTCTTTTGTTGCTCTGTAGTTCTACCATTTCAATTTTCAGAGCTTGTAATACTTACTGAGAGTGCATTATGTGGAATTTGTGACAGAGTTGTGTTTATACAGCACGAACATCACTGCAAAATTGAGGCTTTTGTAGTTTTTTTATTCCAGACAGCCAATTTATGAAAAGCCTTAGCTACAGGGAAATGCCCTGGTTGAACAGCTGAGACAGGAATTGTTTCAGGATCTTTTGTTGTGCCTCCTACTGTCCATTTCATGAGTTAATAAAAAAGAACTCTTCTGATAAAGCAACAAAAGTAATCAAGCCTGTAATTTCAAAATAGTAATAGAATTTCCCTGAGCACATTGTTATTCTTTTGTTCTTTTTAATTCTCATTTCTATACCTCTAATGCTTATAGGGTATTTCGTGGAGTAATGTATGCAAGTTGGCAAATGAAAAAAAATGTAGATAATTACAATAGAAACAGCTAACAGAAGCTGTAATATCTACATTGTTTCTCTAACCATTATAGTTTATAGTATTAAATTAATTTAAGTGAAGAAGGGATAATTTGCAGTGTAGCAAATTACAAGCCTGACTTACTGATATTAGCATACTCCCTTATTTCTCTCTGCGGTATTTCAGGCAGTATGCTGTTATTGCCATGAAAATCTAGGAAGATAAAAGAGCAGTATGGTAAAATATCTGTAAAAACTGAGCTGTTAAGCACTGCCATCTCAATCAAAAGGGCTCAGCATTTTCCAAAAGCCAATCTGGAACCACTGGTTTCTTAGGATCTGGAGACAGTTTCACAGTCCCTTGCTTTATAAACTCACTTTCCCCGTGCAGATGAGAAAAATCTTACTGAATGGCATTTGGTGTGTGAAAGGATGTAGAGAAGCATATGTGAGTGTGTATAAGAACTAGAAGCAGACATAGGTCGATAGCTCGAGATAGCTGCATGCTAATGAGTAGAGGTTCACGGTTGCTGTGAAGTCCCATGTCATTTCAATGGTTTTATTATGAATGGGAAAATTACACCGTAACATCAGAAATCACTTTTCCTGTGAAATCCAAAAAGCATGAGGAATTCCTGAATGCTTCTTGAAAATCTTCCACCCAAGTCCCAGACATACGTAAAATTCACTTTAAAAAGCCCTGCAAGACCAGTTGTGCTTCCACGTTCCATTGGCTCAGACTTTGCATGCCAAGCAGGACTTCTGGCTTTCATGAGCAGTTCTCC
Organism: Egretta garzetta; assembly: GCF_000687185.1. NCBI lineage: Eukaryota > Metazoa > Chordata > Aves > Pelecaniformes > Ardeidae > Egretta > Egretta garzetta. The sequence continues at coordinate 410,336 of NW_009258269.1, forward strand.
CTTTCCATGACATATGCACCATGAAGAAAGCAAAACTATCTGTGAATCTCCCAAAGTTCCATTAAGCATACCATTTATGATTAATTGCTCAAACTATCCCACCAGAATCTAATTGATATTTACTGTTTATGTCTTAAAAAATTCACCACCTAATCACCTGACTAAAAAACTGAAGAGCACAAATGTTATGTATCAAAGAGCTGTAGGAAATGCAACTTTATTTCTACATAAAAGTTATTCTTACCAGCTGAGCAGTTTCAACAGATGATTCTGTCTGTATTAGCATTATACATGCACTTGTCTTCAGTCACTGATTATTCACATCTTTAGCATCCCATATAATCATCTTGAATACTACATTTAAGAACTACTAAAAAGCTATAGTTTAAAACCTATTACAACATAAAAGAACTTTCCAGAACACCAAGTGGAGACCTCCCAGAGCATCAACAAAGCATAATCTTATGCTGTTTATTGTTTAAAATATTTTTTAAAAAAGTATAACAGAGCAACAGGAAGCACCTTGTAGATTTCATGTTAGAATTTAAACTGTCCATGCAAACAAAAACAGAAACAAGAACATCTGAGATGTTGAAACCTGATGTGCTGTGAGCTTGAAAAGCATAGCACTGTCCAGGAAAATATACTGGTCAAGCAAACGAAGGGAACAGGGCTCTATATAGTGATGGTCATCTTCCTCTCAGATGCCACTGCATATTTTCTTAGTTCTTTGCCCACTGTAGGGAAGGTATTAAAGTAGATGCTGAGATAGGCATCCTCATGTATTGCCTTCTATAATCTGTTGCTGTTCAGGGTCTCCTTAAATGAAAATTGGTATCTAAAAAGGAAGGCAACAGTACGTCCCTCTGATGATGGCATGCATACAGCAGTCAGCAAACTTAAGTATGCAGACAAGCACTTACTAAATTAAGTGTAGGATTTTACATGGTCTGAACAGTTGTTTGGCTTTTTTAAATGTATGCATTTAATATAATCAGTTTCTTAGAGCAACACAGACTTAATTACATTGCTGCTGTGCGATGCTGTAATGGCTTTCATTTTGTAGGTGGAACACTACTGCTTTTAATGTTTTCTTAAGTATTATTAAAACATTCTCAGAAAACTGTATTACATGTTATATAATTTCTTGAAGTTTTCTGGCTGAAAACTCCTCAAGCAAAGGAGTTTCACAAGCCAGAATACTGTGTCACAAATATATAACTTAACTCAGGGCTTACTCCTCCGGGTTCTTGAGCATGCATTAAGGCGAGTCAGTTCACGTAGCAATCTTTTCTACCTGTCACTCTTTGCCTCAACTAATTGGATTCTAGCTTTTCAAGACAAAGTCTGGCTTTTGCTTTACTGTTTTGTACCATGATCTAGCCAGGCTTTTTTTGGCCTTTGGCGTTTGCCTGTTTTCATCAGTGAAAATCCTACATGTGCTCTAAAGCTTGTGAAATACAGTATTTCATCAGAAATAACTGTCGTACATTGAGGTTGCATGATTTTGTGTGTGTGCTGATTTGGTTTCTATTTGACTTTCCTCGCAGTCTGGATTAACATTTTTTATACTCAGGCAATGGTAAAAAAGCAGTTTCTCTCTTGTTAGAGCTTTTTCTGTGAAAGTTTAATAACATTCATTGAAACTTCAAATTCTCCTATTAGATCCACTAAAAGCTAAAGCTTTCAAAGCAACAGCAAAGGGTTATGTTTTCAGTGGAAGTTTATTTCCTTATATCTCATCTCCTACGTCTTGCAGTGTTTGTAAATAGACAGACTCCATTAATGTTTGGGTGGAAGTTTATTTCCTTGTATCTCATCTCCTTGCGGTGTTTGTAAATAGACAGACTCCATTAATGTTTGTTAAGCCACTCACTAAAACATTGTCTTTGAAGTGAATAGATTTTTTTTTTCTACTTCCGATTAGAACAATTTCTTTAAAATATTTTCATCACTGTGAGATACAGCATGAGATCAGAGTATCTCTCTTTTTCTTCATCTCTGATTATACAGGAAAATAAATTTGGATATCCTTTATTTTGAAATCCTCCTGTTCAGTGGCTGTGTATTTAATTGGCTTTTTTTGTGCCTCAAATTATATTCAAAGTAATTTTACTGCAGAAGTGAGGAAGTCAGTTCTGTAAAGTGATCTGCACTGGTTTAGTTGCCTGCAGTGCTTGCTGATTCACATCATAACCCTAAATTCATCACCTGAAATATATTTCTAGTCTCCCTGATCTTTCTTCCTCCTTAGAGAACTGGTTTGGTAGTAATTCTGTCTTTACCTGCGATTCATAAAGGTGGCTGAACGCCTTCACCTTCCGTAACCAAATGTGTTCTCAGAAAGACTCCAGGGAGACAGCTGTTTCACGTGCTCAAGTAGCATACACAGCCAGATCAGCCCATGATTAAGAAGAGTTACAGTCAACTTCAACTGTGTAGATCTCCGCACATAAACCTGTGGGTTTATTTCAGGCAAAGCTGAAACTGCAGCTCATAAACTGACACGCTGATACGAAATTGTTAGCAACACTTATGAGAACATGCCTCACATAGAGGTGTAACTTAGTAAATAAAGTTATTAATTTCAATTTTTCATTTTTGAAATGCTACCTTACAAAGAAATCCAGAAAGTATTTCAATTCCAAGTATTTTATTGTAGAAATGAAATACCTCTTACTCTCTTTTATTCTTCTTAAAAGAAGAATGCATTGTACAATCAATCTCTTACACTGTTGGTCATCTTGCTTCTTAATATCTCAAACTACTGAAGATTATTTTTAGAAAGGCCGTGGTTCATCCAGTTAGTTCTGGCAACTCCATTTATTGTACATATTTTGAACCTAATTTTTCTGGTGGTTACAATATTCTATTTTTCCTTTTTGCAATACCTTATAGACGGAAAGACTACAGTACAGGAATTGGTGCACGTGTAAAGCACTTCCTGCTCTGCATTTCTCATCTTCAGAAAGCCCCACAATCTAAGCAGCATATCATGTTTTCTCTTTGAATCACAGTTTAATTGTGCCTTAACAGAAAATGCTATTCTGAGTTGCAATTTAGCTTCACCTGCAGTCACAAAACAATACATTTAGAACGCTTTATTTTAAAGTTTTGCAAAAGCACACCCCTGAAAGTGACGGAGAATGGAAGAGTAAATGGCAGGCAGCTGACTTCTCTGGCCCTCCGTCCTCTCCTGCACATCCAAGTAATTCCACTCTCCTCTGAGGTACTGGTAACCCTTCCCCACTGGTGCCAAACAGCAAGTTCAAAATACCGATGAACACTGAGCAGCAGGAAAAGTGGTTGCAGTAAATGAAATAAAAGTGCTGACAGACATTCCCTTGCCTGGTCTCCCTGGCTTGAAGTGCTGCTGGGCACACAGTGGAAAAGAAATTAACAGTTCCTGACTCCAAGTTGTTATTTAGCAGATTTTCTTGATTTCAACCCAAGTCAGATATGTGCATCCAAGGGCAGCGTTCGCTGTTGTGGTCTATAAATTGATAAATCAGTATAGCAAACTGCCTGTCTTGTCTTCCTTTAATTTAGGTTCGTTATTTCATCTTTACTCATCATAAATCACTCTTACTCCATGTGAATTTAAATCAATGACCAAAAGGAACTGACTGCTTATAAATTAGTTGCTTCAGCCTGCAATAAGCGCTCCACAGGCAGGGCCTCAAAGGACGAGAGGAAATCACCGTTCACCACTCCCCCGCCGACACCTCAGTCCTCTCTTCTCCATTTCTTCTTCAGCTCTTGCAGCATTTGTGGTTACTTCTTACCTTCTACTCCTAAAATCACAACTCCTACCAGGGCCCTTGCAACCCACCAATGCTTCATGTGCCGGAAGAAGGACACACCGTGGGGCTTTCCTTGCTGAGCAAAGCAGAAGGCAGCGCAGCACAGGGGCTGCCCGTGCACAGGGGCACGCGCTTCCTCCTGCCTGCGTGGGTGGCTGCCTGCCCCAGGCCAGGGGAGCCGCTGGCAGCGCCCTGGGGATCGGTGCCTCCCAGGGCCAAACGGGAGTGACCAGCTCGTCCTGCTGCCTGCCGGGAGGAAGCCGTGGCGCAGGCAGGCTCCTCACCTCTGGTGGAAAGGGCTGTGCTGCTGCCTGCCTGCAGACCCCAGCAGCACCTGTGAGGTGCCGGGGGTCAGCCAGGCTGTGGTTTCCTCAGGGACAGCCCTGCTGGCCTTCACGGCAGCAGGGGAGGAGGGGCAAAACCCCTCTGTGGTATCTGGTGTTCTGCGAGTTTTGCTGCTAGCACCTGCTGTGCGTGCTGGGGAATGGGGGCAACCAGGAGGCCTGGCTGTGCTACCACCCCAGCCTCCCAGAGCTGATGGGCCATCCCTGCAGGCTGCCCCTGGAAGCAGGGCCTGGGGCACCAGCGCCCTGGGAGATGTGGGGCCTTGTAAACCTGCACACCGTGGGGGCTTGGTGCTGATGGTTCTGACTCTTAGCAGGCGTGCCTGCCCACGAAGCACCCCCGAGAACAGGAGGGTGCTGCCACCGTGTCCCGAGGTAATCCTCACCAGTCTGGGAGGCAGCTGCCGTTGCTGTATTTCGGTCCTTGGGCCTTCCTGTGGGGCACCCCTTCCGCACCACTGCTTGCTCAGCACCCACAATGGGAAGCCTCAAGCCTTGCGGAGCTGCCTCCTCGCATGCTGCCTGGTCGCCCGCATGGACATCAGAGCTGGAGCCCCCAGGGAGGTGCTTCATCCTGAGCAGCATGCTGATCCCACTGCCAGCCCAGCGAGGGCTGTACTCTCACTGCCGGCCATTTCGGGGGGGGAGTAAAAGAGGGGCATGCTCTTTTGTCTGCCCTTTCAGCGAAGAGCAAGGTCTTTTCAATTTCATTGCACCCTTTCTGAACACACACAGTACCAGGGTTAAATGAACACACACCCTTTTTTTTTTTCTTTTCTTTTCAGTGTTGAAACGAGTTTTCCAGTGATGTGATACGCTTAAATTTGCCTGAGGGTGTCCTAATGTGCAAGGAAAGAAGAGGAAAGAGAATGGGGGACGAAATAGCCCAGGGATCTGGTATTTAATCTCATATCTGTTACTGACCAGCAGACGTTCAACACTTGACTTTTTGTGTGTGTGCTTTAGAGTCTCCTTCCATAAATTGACGACAGAAACTGATTGCAATGTCTTTTTCGATCTTTTATAAAGTTTTCCATTTAAAAAAAAATCCAGAATTTTGTTTGAGGAATTCTTCGTCACTATTATAAATACGCTTATTCACTAGTAGTAGTTCCATGTTTAACTCCTAAAAACTCTCTCTAAAAGAAAGTAAAATAAATAAAATCCAAGATTTAAACAACAAAAAATATTTCCTCAAGAAGAAATAAAACTATTCAACCCCTTAGACTCTACTTTCAAATAACACTAACAAAAACAAGGTCCAGTTACTGTATTTATCAAATGTTGTTATATATTTGGTATGGGATGTGTATATAAAATATACATATTACTCCATAATAATTTGGGGGTTGTCCTTTTAGGATCTTTGGCCCTGGCTGATGATCTCAGTACAAAACCACTCTCTGAAGGGAAGAGAGACTTGGACAAAGAATCTATATTAAATGTAAGTTGAATTTTTTGTCATACTTCTCATTGTGTTGAGGTGTTCTACATAGTGAGCATTATTTGTGAATCGCCCCGATTCCAGATTTTAATTTTAGAATTTCTGAATGATAGAGAGCTGATAACGAGGCCAGAAAACATCATATGTGCAATTTTCGTTAATATTTTTACCCCCCCCAAAAAATCTTTAAAAAGTGTGTAGTATAAATCTAAAAATTCAAATTACACTTAATTTCAAACGGTTTCTGGTCTTAACTATCTCCAGATTTTGACTGGGTTTTTAATTAAATGTTAAAGGGAGGGAATATGATATCCAAAATAATGAAAAAGATGTTGATTATAAAATAATTACCCCTACAGACAGAAATGTTCTGGGCAGGTACTAGCAGATTCATTAACATTCAGTGCCAATAGTGACATCAAGTTCTCTTACACATTTTAACGTCACAATAGCTCCATCTTGTGGTTGACTAAATATTACATGACAATTAACTTCTGTTTAGATTCTGTAGGAAAAGTAAGGTCGAAAACAAGAATGAAAAAAATGCTGGTGAGGAGAGGAAATATTAGGTAGGATTAATTTGTTGTTGTTTGTGGGGAAAAAAAGAAAAAAGGAGCAGGAAACAAGAATAAAGCCTGAGTGTTTTGTAGTTGCCTTCAGTAGTTGCAAATTGCCATATCTGAGTGGATAATTATAAAAGAGGGGAAGTTTTAGTGAAAATATTTTTTTAGAAAATCAAAGAAAAATTCATAAAGCTTACGATTAGCTGTGTTACTGAGCTCATGAGCCGTATGTACACTGCCAGTTATGTTTTGTTTCTATTTCATACAGGTGTTCAAAGATGCTGCTGATGATCAGCTGTTTAACCTTGAAGCTACAATTAAAAATGTCAACAAAATGTCCAATGAGCTGCAGAAACTCAATGGTAATTCTGAGTTCATCTTCCAGCTAAACAAGAAGCTGTTCAAAGCATTGTTTTTAAAAGCGTGCAGTTGTGAATGGCTCGTGTTTTCTTTGTCATACAACTGTTTTTTAATCTAATGAAACAATGCAGTTGCTCTTTTGTTTTGAAGAATTAATGAAACAGTAGTTACACAGAAATGGAAGCACGTTAGCTAACCATGGAAAAAATCTGTTAGGTAGTCCAAGTCATTCCGTTGCAGGGACAGTACTAGTCTCCTAATATATATATTACCACTGTGCTAATACCAAACTTTATTGAACTGTCTTGAAGTAAACAAAACAAGGCCACCCTTCACATTTTGAAGGAGTTGATAGATGAACACTTGAAAAAGTGCTGTATATAAATTGCCATTCACTTAGAATCTACTGTTCAATAAACACAATGACGATACATTGCCCTTTGTCTTTCAGTGGAAAGCCAGCTACTGCTTTGTGACCTTATTCTGAATTTCAACCATCCTATGAAGGCCACAGATTTAAGAGAAGCTGAAGAGAAAACTTGGAGTTTGACAGATTAAGTAATAACATTCATTTTCATGCATCGTCTTCTATTAATACTGCTTCCGTTTCAACAGTAAAATGATAGTACAATTTCCTGCAGTTAGGCTATTTTTATTTTAAACTGAAAATGTAGAGTGGAAAAATGCTATAAGTAGGTTATTGATTTTGAAAGATTTTTTTTAACCCACATTTCCCAAATTAAGGCCACTAGAGCTGGAAAGACTGGTATCATTAACTCAAAAGGTCAGGAAACTGGCCTTGAAGTTTTTCCCATGTGGTTGTCTCCCTTTAAACAAAGGCATACTGGAGCAGTAACAAAAGATTTTAGATTACTTCAAGTCAAGTCATTGCTCTCTTATCTCAGTTGTGCTCCGGAAAACGGGATAAGAAACAGTCAGTAAAGGAGGAACTGCAACTTGTCATTTGATCTGCCTTCCTCATTCTAAAAATGTTGCAGAGGAAGGGGGCCACAGAGCAGATTGCTTCTGGAAAACCAAAAGTACTTTCGTTCTAGTTTCTGTGGTGACTTTCTAATGCACCTAGCTACAACAGAAAGAGTGAGTTAGTGGCCTAAATACTCTATCCTGAGATCTTCTTGGCCCAAAATTTGAGTGACTGGTATTTTTGTGTAGTTCGTTACAATTAATGTTCAATCATACTTTTATTTGTAGACATGTTTGAATTTGAGGTGTGTTTTTATTGGTACACAAAATATATTTATCTCAATAATCAAATCAAGTTTTACTCTGCTGAAAAAAAATATGCAGTGTTATAATTTGTTATGCTGACTTACATTTTATTTCTCTTTCACCGCTGAGATGGTTTAAAGCAAATAAACCACAATTCTGTAAGAGGGTTATCAAACTTTTCAGAGCAGTGGAATAGAGTTACAAGCTCCAGCTCACATAATTAGTGGTAACATGGCGGATGCTGTTCTTAATTTTAGCATTTTTTGAAAAGCGTACTTTATAACTGACTTTTCTTTCACAAGATTAGTAGTGAGCTTTCAAAAAATATTGGGCTAGAAACAGGTTTTGTCAGCTGAAGAACTTTTAAATTTTTATTTTTAATCCTTTTTTTTGACTCATAGTTGCATGGAAATGAAATTTGCTAACTGTGAGTTCCAGCTCCTAGCTAAATATATTAGAAAGGAAAATAACATTTACAAAACATATATATTTGAAGTAAAACTGTTTATGAAATCTGATTATCTTATCCGAGAAGCTATGCAGAATATATGGGAGATATTTTTCTGCCTTGAATTCTCGTTCAAATATTTCAAGTGATATACACAGAAATGGCTTTAAAGGAGAAAAAGTGTGACAAATTCTAACCTAATTATGAAACCAAGATCTTGTCGGTAAA